>NC_066585.1:318128211-318728211 GCF_024323335.1 Lathyrus oleraceus | reverse complement strand
ATCAAGGTAAATCATAAAAATATTATTAATTCTTGTACCTTTGAAGCCCTTGTCGCAAAGTTGGCTAATGCTTAGAAGATTATGCTTTAGTCCTTCGACATAAAGGAAATCTTCAATGGATGTGAAAGGTGGTGCTCCAACTTTGCCTATGCCAATAATTCTCCCTTTGTTGTTATCACCATATGTGACATAACCCTTGGCCTTCAATGCTAGATTTGAAAATTTGTTTATATCTCCCGTCATATGCTTGGAACATCCACTATCAAGATACCAAAGATTTGATGTGGTTTTCAAGCATACCTACAAAACAAAGTTACGATTTGTTAGGTACCCAAATTGCTTTGGATCCTTCATAATTAGTGTCTTTCTTTACCCATACGTAATGCCCACTTGCTACGCTAAAGTTTCTAACATAGCATGCATTAGGTGTATGGCAAATTATTCCGCAATAAAAACTAGTAGGTTCAAAATTGCTTCTATTTCTAGGAACATAAGATTTCTTTTTAGAAAATCTTTTTCTTTTAGGATAGTGATGAACATTTTTTGCCTTGTGTCGCATTACGCGAAAAACCGGCGGGAAAACGAAACAACAGAGCCGCCACCGTGCGTTATTTATCCCAAAAGAGGGAAAGGAAATGCTCGAAGTAAACCTGGAAAAGACATGGTCTCGCGACCAGAGAAAGATGGGATCGGGAGTCGGTTATGCGAAGGGAAGGTATTAGCACCCCTACGCATCCGTCGTACTCGACGGGATCCACGCACAAAAGAAAGGATAAGGTTGCTAAAAACTGCTCAAACACGCACAAGGCTGGAAGGAAACACAGAAAGACAAAAGAAACAGGACTCGACAGGATATCGCATCCTGGGCCTACGTAGTCTGTCAAGCACAGACGTCAGAGTCGACGTAGTTCGGGACAGGGGGAAACGTGCTCGCTAGGATGTCGCATCCTATGCATACGTATCTTCCCTGACCGGAGAAGAATCAGAGCACTCGTAGCTCGGCTAACGCACACCAAACAAAACACAAACAGAAAACTGACTGCCAATCGCTGGACTTACGTCAGACTCCACACAAACAGGCAAACATGGAAACCGAATGCCAATTGATGGACTTACATCAGACTCCGAACCAACACACACACACACACAAGAAACCAACTGCCAATCGTTGGACTTACGTCAGACTCCAACAAGCAAACAAGACACAGGAAACCAACTGCCAATCGCTGGACTTACGTCAGACTCCAAACACACACAAAGGGGGTTGAAAAAGAAAAAGGGCGCCCGGAGAGATCAGCTCATCTCCTGCCTACGTACCTCATCTGGTATGAGGATCAGGGCGACGTAGTTCCCCTTAACAGGGAAAGAACTTCTAACCTAACCAGAAACAAAGGGAGACACAAACTACTAGGGAGACTACGACTCGAGCCTAGAAGTTATCATACATACGATCCCTATGTTAAGGCTTCTATCTAGCTTGCACAGGGAGCAAGCTATCCTAAACAGCATAGGCAAATACATACAAGCACAAGAACAAGCACACACACTATATGCAAACAATTGGGCTCATACAAGGTTAGGCTGTGAGACACAAGCCAACTGGAATCGGGTGTAGTTAGCTCTTAACCCTAACATTGAGAGTTAGTGTGAAGCAGATGAAATGGGAAGTGAGGATAAGACCTCACAGCTCTTATCCCTGGCCTGGGAGAGCTTGACTCAAATAGAAAGTGCGGGAGTTCAGAATGTAGGAACTCTTCTCCACATATGACTGACACAACAAAGATCTTGGGTTATTATCCACAATGCATCAACACAAGGTGTGTGAGCAAAGTGAATGACTCAACTGAATAGCAGGGGTCTTTACCTGCTTGGCACAAAAGCAAACATTCACAAGCATTGCCTCTTAAGGAGGGCTTCAGACAGGTGCCTGCCCCCATAACAGGACAGGTCTTCCAGACTACATGAAGTCAGAGAAATTATACCTCAGTGGTTAAGCAACCAAGCAAAGCAAAAGCAAGTTCAAAAGAACTCAAAGCAACTTAGGTACCTGTGAAAAATCTAAACTAATCAGTTCAACTGTACAGACAAACAATCAACAAGCAATAACAAACAGACAAACAATGTTCATAATGTGCAAGCCACAAGGTAAACTCAAATGAGCTAACATCAACCTACAAAACACACAAGTGTTAGTAATCAAGAGCAAACATCAATGCTCAAATGTGGAAGCATCATCAACTATGGACTTGGAAGTTTAAACCTGAAATCAAAGCCCACATGTAAGCCACAAACCACTAGGTCAAAACCTAGGGTCAAAGATGAGTCAAAAATCCAAAACAGAATATTAAATTTAACATGAATCATCTTCATTCAATCAAGAACATATCTCAAAAATTCCCATATCAAAATCATTAACCAAATTCATTTCATGAACAAAACATGGCAATGCATGCAAATGGTGATCACATTGAGACATCAGAAGAAACAAATGCACATTAAATCAAAAATGACTCAAAAAATCTTGATAAAATTCATGAGTAAACAGGACATATAACATGATCATCACACAAACAATTAGAGGCATTGGACATCATTAGGCATGGCAATCACATAGCATAAAACAACCAACCATATGTGTGACACAAATTGTCACACCAAGTTAGCATAATCATAAAACAGAGATGGATCATGGGAAAAATCTCAAACCAAAGCCAAAACATCACTCAACATGTCTAGAAATCACACACAAAATTTCAGAAGCATTAGATAAGAAACAAGCATTTTATGATGAATGGAACAAGGCAAGGTCAAACATGCATATACATTCAAACACCCTAGGACAAATCATTTTTTATGCCAGGCACAACTTGCATTTTAATAATCACAAAAAAGTAGACAGAATGAGGATCACAATGCAAAAAATTGGAGATCATTTGGTGCATTTTTCAATTTTATATGGTTTTTTGAAGTTAAGGAAAAATTTGAAAATGAAACATGAAGCAAGCATGAAAATGTGAAGGAAATAGTGAGAAAATGCAAGGCGCTTGGAAAGAGTCCCCAGCCAGGTTCGAACCGAGGGACAATTTGAAACTACCTAGCGCGCCAACATCAAAACGCCAGCGTTTTGAAATTCAAACCCTAATACGCGCGCTGCATGGATTCGTAGCTAAATCCAAAATGAACATGTGAAATTCGTAGCAAAATCCTAGCTAAACCGTGGCCAAAACTGGAAATGAAGAACACCATGCAAGCACGATGAAGATCATGAAGATCTTCATCTGGAAATTCCAGATCCAACAAAAATGTTCCAGAAACTAACAAAACCTATATCAAACAACTCGCCATGCCTCATACATCAAGAATCCAACAATAATTCATGCAAAAACAACAAGATAAGCACGGATCGAAGAGAATCAAAATCAACATCAAAACTTGAAATGCATGTATCTTGCTCAAAACAACACCAAATCACTCCAAATTTTCATCAGCATTATCACCAATCAATGAACTACACAATAGGCATAATGAATTTGAGAATTAAAGAGGTCGAAAAACTGACCTCTTGATGAACAAAATTGGATTCACGTGCTTCCAAGCCTTGCCACGCTTCAGATTTTCTCCTATGATGCTTGTGAGATGAATGATGATGAAATGGAAGCTCAATGATGCACAAAACCAGCTCAATCTTCAACTGCCATGGATGCTTCAAGCTTCTACTCTAGCTCAATGTGCCACGATTTCTTCTAAATCCACATCCAATTCTACTCAACAACACTTCATGATGATGAATTGAGCAAAAGAAAGTGTTCTTGTTTGAAGAATTTTGCAAAAAGTTTGAGAGAAAAATTTGGAGAATTTTGTGATTCTAGATCTGAAAATGTGTTAATCCAAAAACAGTTATGATTAACCATTTATACTCCATGCTAAACCTGTTTAAAACTTGCTTAGACCAAATACAATTGTGATTAACCACTTTGAAGGTGTAAGTGCAAAAATGAATTTTCCACTCCATGCACCCCCATGCACGTGAACAGTACATGTTCTGGCCCAAAATTCCCTTAAAATGAGTCCATGCAAGGTTTGGAAATGATATTGTATGCCCATGCTTAACCAAAATGAGTTTATGAAATTTTTCTCAAAAATCTTCATGAATAAGCCTAAGATCATGCAATGAGATTTCATGCCATGTAATGATATGCTTGGAAAATACATGTTATAAGGATCAAAATGCAAAAAGAACCACTCAATTTGGAGTTTTGGTTTGAAAGTTATGCCCATTTGAACTTTTGAACACACTTTGCCATGATTGAACCATATCTCCTTAACCACACATGAGAAATACATGATCTTGGACTTTTTGGAAATGGGAGAGAAAGATATTCAACTTTCATGTTGGACAAAAATTCATTTGAAGCTTTCTTGATGATGTAATCTTGAGTTGAAGTTGGTCCAAAACCTTTCCATTTTTGGAAAGTTCAAATTACAGGTCACCTGCTATTTTTGGGAAGTCTTGACCTGACTTCAAATTCTTCAATGTTGATGTTTGAAATTTCAAATGAGACTTGTTTGAACATGAATGAGGCATCTCTAACCACCTCCCACCTTCAAATTCACAATTGACTGTGCAGTTGACTTCTGTTGACTTTTGTGGGCCTCAGATGATTTGCACATGGACTGATGAGTTCTGAGCCTTCAACACTTGGCCAAGCTACTTCAAAATGATCCTTGGGTCATGTGAACTCATGGGAATCACCTTAGGGCTTTGATCTCATGGAGAATGCTCTTGTGGCCTTGCACAGCTGAATCTCCTAACCAGTCTTGCCTGATGAGATGTGATGGACTATGCAAATGAAATGGAATGTTAATGACCTAAAATGAAAATGTATATACAAATGGGAGGTGCAAATTTGAGGTGCTACAGCTGCCCCTATTCAATCAACTGGGAACCTGAACGGATGAAAGCAACGGCTATCAGACCTTCAGGGTAAACAGGGATTGAATACCAAAGAACCGTAGAAATTTGCACTCTGCGGGAAATGAACAGGATATTTGCAACAGTAACCAGACAAGACGTTTACCGACGACTCTACTGGGGAGTTCTGGCTGGGGAACAACCAGACGTTTACCGATGACTGGGATGGGACTCGATGTTTACCGACATCGAAAGATGATGTTTACCGACACCAACAAAAGACGACCAGACATTTACCGATGACTGGGATGAAGATATACGAACAGATGTCAACGGACAACTAGGAAAAACTCGACGTTTATCGACACCAACGGAGAGGTGACCAGACATCAACGGATGAATGGGAAGACTCGACCAGACGTCAACGGACGAACGGGAGAAGCTCGACGTTTATCGACACCAACGGAGAGGTGACCAGACATCTACGGATGAACTGGGGAAAGAGATGCAACCACACGTCAACGGACGAATGGGAAAAACTCAACGTTTATCGACACCAACGGAGAGGTGAAAACTTCACTGGGGAATAGGAAGTGATACAACTAAACGTCAACGGACGAAAAGGAAAAACTCAACGTTTATCGACACCAACGGAGAGGTGACCAGACATCAATGAATGACTGGGAAAGACTCGACCCGACGTCAACGAACGCAAGGGAGGAACTCGACGTTTATCGACACCAACGGAGAGGTGACCAGACATCAACGGATGAATGGGAAGAAAAGATGTTACGCACATCGAAAGATGATGTTTACCGACATCAAAAAGGACGACCAGACATTTACCGATGACTGGGAAAAGAAATGCAACCAGATGTCAACGGACAACTGGGAAAAACTCAACGTTTATCGACACCAACAGAGAGGTGACCAGACATCAACGGATGAATGGGAAGACTCGACCAGACGTCAACGGACGAACGGGAATAGATAGATGTTACACACATCGAAAGATGATGTTTACCGACATCAATAAAGGGACGACCAGACATTTACCGATGACTGGGGAGGACTCAATGTTTACTGACACCGAAACAATGGTGTTTACCGACACCAAAAAAGAACACACACGAGTGCAAACACGACACTTACCGGTATCACAAGAAAAACATCTTCAATAAGTCAAGGCAAGGCTAAACACTTGCTGGGGATCTCACTGGGGAGAATCAAACTTTCCTTTCACGGACGAGTGAGGACATAAACCTCTCTGGGGAATTACCAATCCTGAATGCTGTCAGGAGCAACTGTAGCAAACGTGCTATACAGATGTTGGACAATGATCCACCTCTGCTGGGGATATGATCTGATTAGGTTTAACACATGAATGCATATGTTTGAATTTTTCTATGGCATAATGCTCCATATTAAATGGAAATGCTACGCGATTTGAGGATGCAATAATTACTACATGCAAGATGCAGAATGATGAAAACTCCTGCTGGGGAGCAACCGGATTGCTCTGCTGAGCACACAAACATGATGGATTCTCCAACCCTGTGGGGAGACTCTGTTTGAGGAATATGCTCTGCGGGGGAAAAGCACCAACTTCTCACTCATGCTGGGGAATAACATTGTTGCTGGGGAAACGAATAGATTCTGCCGGGGACCACCTTCACCGGATCCAATCCACTCGGGGACTCCGCTAGGGAAACAACCAATGGCGACTTTACTGGGGAGAGCTGCCAATCCACGGGTAGGATAAACTCTGCTGGAGATAATTTTCGCTGAACTTGATCCACTCGGGGAACCTGCCGGGGAAAAGCGTTCACGACCACGCTGGGGATAGCAGTACTTCAAACCAGACTGCTGGGGAATAAAACTACTCACTGACACCTCCGCTGGGGATACAACATCCTTCCAACTCGGTGGGGATTAAAAAATCTTCAGACTCAGTGGGGAACTTGGCAGCTTTCCGACTAGCTGGGGATAAACCACTTCCAGGCCTCCTAGGGAGTTAACAATCCTTAGAACTGCTGGGGACAGAATAGCCTTTGGACCTGCTACTGAGGGACACCATTCACAGACGTCTTTGTAGGGGAGAATAGTTCTGATAACCTTCAGACTTGCTTGGAGAAACATCCTCAATCATGCTTGCTGGGGAATCCTTGATCTTGACTATGCTGGAGAAACAAGTCCCGAACTTGCTTCACCTGTTGGGGAACATCCCCATCCTCTTACACCACTGGACAGTGCTGACAACATCCCTGAACAAACCGTGGCTTTTCTGCTTCAGCCAAGAATCAAAGGTAACAACCTGCAAAACAACACGACATATATGCCCCAGGGGGTTGCATGGACAAGATACGCTCAAGTGTCCTCAACATTCAAAATGATTTTCAAATGTTTTATCTTTCTGCACGTTATTGTCTAGCCTTCATGTTTTTATATGCAATGTTTTATCAAAAATTTGGACGTTTTTGCAAACAAAACAGTAAAAATAAAAACAAGAGAGCAATTTATCTGAATAACGACTTTTATTGATTGAAAATGGGCCTGAAAAGGCGAATACATCGGGAAGCAATTCCTAGGAAGAGGTAATTGCGCACAACAGGAAAAAATCTATCCTAATGGCAATGTGAACACGGCATCCACTATTTCCCAATTCTGTTATGACTCACAGATCATCAAATCTCCTCCCAAATCCTTGCTTTCAGAGAAGAATGACTGGACCGATCATACCCTTCGAGGTGGTAGACACTAAAGCGCGGTGAAGTACAGATAACTCAGACTGTAGTCTTCGCTTTAATCCCTCTTTTGCCTGGATCGCCCTTTCGGGTTTTCAATCCACCGGGATACCCATTTTTGCCTAAGCCGCCCTTGCGGGTTTTCGACTTACCGGGTGTACAAATTCTTTTCATTTTTTATCCCTAACTTTTGCCCGAACCTTTTCTTTTTTTTTTGGTTCGCCGGGATGCCCCTTTTTGCCTGGACTCTTTTATTCTTTTTGTCCAGCGGGTCAATTTACGCGAAGTATTTTTTGACTACATCTGAGTTAACAGGGGACGGAAAATCTTCACCATCCATAGTTGTAAGCATCAAGGCTCCACCGGAGAAAACCTTCTTGACAACATATGGACCTTCGTAATTAGGAGTCCACTTGCCCCTGTTATCTGTACCGGGAGGAAGGATCCTCTTCAAAACTAGATCACCAGTCTGATAGCTTCGAGGACGCACTTTCTGATCAAAGGCTCTCTTCATCCTTCTCTGATACAACTGCCCATGGCACACAATTGCTAATCGTCTCTCTTCGATAAGGCTCAACTCATTAAACCTTGTTCGAATCCACTCGGCTTCGTCAAGCTTAACATCCAACAAGACCCTCAGAGAAGGAATCTCCACTTCAACAGGTAGGACAACTTCCATACCATACACAAGGGAGTAAGGGGTTGCCCCGGTCGACGTACGTACTGAGGTACGATACCCATGCAAAGCGAAAGGCAGCATCTCATGCCAATCCTTGTACGTCACGACCATCTTCTGCACAATCTTCTTAATATTCTTGTTTGCAGCCTCTACAACACCATTCATCTTCGGTCTGTAAGGAGAAGAATTGTGATGTTCAATCTTGAAATCTCTGCAAAGCTCTTTCATCATCTTGTTATTGAGATTCGAACCATTGTCAGTGATGATCCTCTCAGGAACCCCATAACGACAGACGATTTCCTTCTTAATGAACCGGGCAACCACTTGTTTAGTAACATTAGCATAGGAAACTGCTTCCACCCACTTGGTGAAGTAGTCAATCGCAACCAGGATGAAGCGATGCCCATTAGAAGCAGTAGGCTCAAATCTTCCCAATCATATCAATGCCCCACATGGCGAACGGCCAAGGCGAATTCATGACATTCAGAGGGCTTGGTGGCACATGCACCTTATCAGCATAAATATGGCATTTATGGAACTTCCGAGCGTATTTGAAACAATCGGATTCCATAGTCATCCAGTAATAACCGGCTCTCAACAATTCCTTAGACATTGCATGACCACCAGCATGGGTACCGAACGAACCCTCATGCACTTCCTGCATCAACATGTCTTCTTCGTGTCTATCCACGCATCTGAGCAGAACCATGTCAAAGTTTCTCTTGTACAACACGTCATCCTGATTCAAATAAAAGCTTCCAGCTAGCTTTCTCAGGGTTTTCTTATCATTCTTCGACGCACCTTCAGGATACTCTTGGCTCTTGAGGAAGTTCCTGATATCATAATACCACGGTTTATCATCAACAACAGACTCGGCTGCAAACACATACGCAGGCCTCTCGAGTCGATTCACCGCAACATGTGGCACATGATTCCACCAATGAACTTTGATCATAGAAGACAAAGTAGCCAAGGCATCAGCCATCTGATTCTCATCCCGGGGGACATGATACAACTTCACTTTCTTGAAGAACGTCAATATTCTTCTGGTATAGTCTCGATAAGGAATCAAATGCGGCTGATTGGTATTCCAATCTCCATTGACTTGGTTAATCACTAGAGCGGAATCTCCATAAATGTCGAGAGTTTTGATCCTCAGATCGATGGCTTCTTCTATACCCATGATGCAAGCCTCATACTCAGCTTTGTTGTTGGTCACGTCAAAAGTCAGCCTGGCAGCAAAAGGTATATGAGCACCTTTTGGATTGATCAGCACAACCCCAACACCGTTTCCATTCATATTCACAGCCCCATCAAACATCAATGTCCACTTGTCATCAGGATCCGGTCCTTCCTCGACAAGAGGCTCTTCACAATCTTTCATCTTAAGATACATGATGTCTTCATCAGGGAATTCAAACATCATCGGCTGATAATCATCAATCGGTTGCTCGGCAAGGTAGTCTGACAGAATACTACCTTTGATGGCCTTCTGCGACGTGTACTGGATATCATACTCTGTTAAAATCATCTGCCAACGGGCAACACGTCCGGTGAGAGCCGGCTTCTCAAAGATGTACTTCACTGGGTCCATCTTAGAAATCAACAAGGTAGTATGGTTCAACATATACTGCCTCAGTCGGCGAGCAGCCCAGGCCAAAGCACATCAAGTTTTCTCAAGCTGTGAATATTTGATTTCACAATCGGTAAACTTTTTGCTAAGGTAGTATATGGCATGCTCTTTTCGACCAGACTCGTCATGCTGTCCCAATACACACCTCATCGAGTTCTCAGTCACTGACAGGTACATTATCAGAGGTTGTAGCACCTCAAATTTGCACCTACCTTTTGTACATTCATTTTCATATTAGGTCATGACATAACATTGTCCACTGCATAGCATTGCATTGTCCTTTGCCCAAGTGCAAGTCATCAGACAAGATTAAGTCAAGACTGGTCAGGAGATCCAGTCAAGCAAGCAAGCAAGTGCATATCCTATTGAAGCAAAACCCTAGGGTTGGTTCAATATGTTCACATGGCCTAGGGATCATTTTGGAGTGGTTTGGCCAAGGATTGGATGATCAAAAGTCAATAGTCAAGCTGAATTTCATCTGAAACCCTAGAAAGTCAACTATGGTCAACTGTGCCTGAATTCATGGATTTGAAGGTGAGAGATGGTTTGAAAGGCCTCATTAATGTCCATAAAAGTCTCATTTGACATGTCAAAGATCAAGATTGAAGAATTTGAGGTCAGATGAAAAGTTTCCAAAAATAGTAAGTGACCTGTAATTTCAAACTGCCAAAAATGGAAAGGTCTTCTCCTAAAATTTACATCATCATACAAGCTTCAAATGGAATTTTGTCCAACATGAAAGTTGAAGACCTTGCTCTCACCTTTCCAAAAAGTCCAATAACATCCATTTATCATTTGTGGTTGACAAGTTATGATCAAATCATTGTCAAGAAATTTTGAACTTCAAGGAGGCATAACTCTTGAACCAAAAGGCCAATTCATGTGATTCTTTTTTGAGCAAACTCCATTTGACATGCTTTATCATAATCATTCATCACATTTCATAAAAAATCATCACATAAAAAGTCCATTTTTCAAGTGACTTGAATTTAAAAAGAGAGGGAAAAAAGTGACTTTCAAAAGTATGCATTTTCCACACATAATTCCACTTGAACTTGGTCTAAAATCAAAATTGGAGTGTGTTTGGCAAGAGAAACGTGCTCTGTAGCAAGGTATTGCATAACATGAGGGTGGCATGACCAATTTAGCATGAAAATGCATTTTCACTAATTCACTTCCATTTCAGCTAATTGAGATTAACAAAATAATTAACAGCACATATAAATAGTTAATCCTAACTGAATCCATCATTAACAATCATTTCAAACAGATCTAGATCAAGAATTGCACAATTCTCTCAACTTTTCATCTTCACCTTTTCTGCAAATCTTCATAGAACTTGCGTTGATTCTCCATTGGTTCACCATCTACAACCATCACTGAGCTGAATTGAAGCAAGAGAGCAAGGATTTCCAGCTGATTCTTGGACTGTTGAACATAGCATCTCTTATGGCAGCTGCAGATTCCTTCGAATTCAGGCATTGTTGAGCATCAAATAATCATCCATTCTTCCATTGGAGAGTTGTGTGGCATCTGTTTTTGCTTATCCAAGCTTGAAAGCCACGAATTCAACGCTGTCATCACTTGAAGGTTAGAAATCGATTCTTGTAATTCGTGCAATTGTGATATGCTTCTGGTAGATCTTGGATTGTAGAGTAGCATGCACTTTGTGGATTTGAATTTCATTAAGAATCGAAGAAGTTATGTGGATCTGAAGTTTGGTTGTGAAAACTTTCTTGGATCGATTCGTTTAACATGATTAGAATTAGGTCAAATTACTGTTAGATTATTGATGTGCATGATGAGACGAGTCGAATGATATATCATTTGTCAATTTCTTTGAAAAATGTTCATGACCTGGATTTTGGATGAAGAACAGTTTGAATGTGTGAAGAACATTTTCCAGATTCGTGTTTGATCGGCTCCCCGTGCGTTTGCATGAATTACCTTGTTTTTGAGCCATGTAGCGAATCACAGCGTGCCACGCATGCTAAATGAAACGCCGCGTTTTGTTAGGCGCGCCAAGTTTGAAAGCGAACCTACTTCGATTCCGCCTGGAGACATTCTCAATTTTGGACTTTGGCATTTATTTCATTCATATTTCACATGTTCATCATGCCTTATTCCCTTTTTTTTTATTTTCTTTCCACATTCAAAAAATCACAACTCTCTCAATAATAATCCAATTAATATGAGATTTTTTCCATGATAATCCTTGCCATGTCTAGTATTTTTTGATGATTTTTGTGGAAATTGTTCACATGTGGATTTCTGTTTTGCCTAGGGTTTGTTTTCATATGCCATTTGTTGCACCATGCTTACTATTTTGATCATGAAATGATGATGCTTAATTGGAAATTCTTGAGATTTTACATGTGGGTTCTAGACTCACTCCTGGTCATTTTGGTATATGGTTTGTGATTTTTGAGTTCCTGGATTGTGAGATATGCTGTGATCTTTAGAGGTGTGACAATTTGTGTCACACCATTTCTTGTGCAACTTTATGATTTTTGTTACCATACCATATGAACTCTAAATGACCTGAATTTTTGCATGTTGAATCTTCTGGATGTTAAGTTTGAATGTGAATTTTTGTGGATTTGTTTAGTGCATTTTCAATTTGATTGAGAGTTTCTCCCCTGTTTGACCAATTGTGGACTTCTTGTGAGACATGATTTTATATGATTTGTGAAATTCTTGTTGTTTATTGGATGGACTTGAAATTTGGCATGTGTTTTATAGACATCTTGAAGTTTGCCATGGCTTTGATTTCATTCATTTATCATGCTTGGTCTCTGTTTTATGATTGCTTGAAGTTGATGCATGTTTTGGTGCCTTGTGTGAGTTTGTTTGAACTTGTGTTGACTTGATGAATTTAAATGACTTGCTTCCCTTGGTCCAAATGACTTGAAATTTGGTATGATTGTCATGTTATGATTTCTGTTTGACCATGAATTTTTTGGGGATTTATTGAAATATTTGTGAGTTGATATGAGTTGAATCTTTCTGTTTGGTTCTATGAGCTTCAAAATTGCATGTTTTGTACTCTTTGCTTCATGAAATGATAATGGTTGATGATATGAATGTGAAACCACTTGTATTTGTTTCTTATTTGATTGATCTTGATTTTTGATAAGTTTCATGTTCTGTTTTGACTTTTAGCTCTCATTTTGACCCTAGTCTCGTACTAGTGGTTTGTGTTCTCACATTTGAGCTTTGTTTCAGGTCAAGGAGCACAATTGCTTATGCTTGATGATGTGCACTCATTTGGAGTGGGTTTATTGATTGTTTATGACTAACTTTGAATTTGTTTTGTAGGCATTGAGACTTATGCTTAGGCCTTGTGGCTTGCACCTTTGTGCATTAATGCTTGTTATCTGTTTGTGCTGTGGATTTGTAATTGTCTGTTTGCCTTTTGTTTGAGCTGAGTACTGATTATGTTGGATTGATTTCAGGTACCTTAGTCGCTATAGTTCCCTTGTGAACTTGTGTTTGCTTTGCTTGCTAGCTTGAGCATTGAGGTATAATGATCTCTTCTCCATGTAGTCTGGAAGACCTGGCCTGTTACTTGGCCAGGCACCTGTCTGAAGTCCTCCTTAAGAGGCAATGTTTGTGCTTGTTTATTTTTGTCCCCAAGCAGGAAAAGACCTTTGATAAGGCAATTGGCAGACACAAGAGATGTGCAATCCATCTCCTGCTATTCTGTTGAGTCGTCCCTTGGCTCACATCACATGTTGATGCCTTGTGGACATTAACCCAAGATCAGTTGAGTCAGTGTCATAAGTGTAGAAGGGTTCCCACTTTCTAAACCCACACTTCATTGTCTGAAGCTCTCCCAGGCCAGGGATAAGAGTTGTGAAGTCTCATCTTCACTCACCTTTCATCAGCTTCACCTTGACTCTCAATGTCAAGGTTAAGAGCTAACCTCACCCTGATACAGTGGCTTGTTTGTCGAGGTTGATATGACCCCTCGACTAAAGCCTAGCCTTGATGTTTGAGCCCCTTGTTGGTGTGTTTACTTCATGTTGTATGTGTTTGTGTGGTGTGATTGTATCCCCTAGGTTTGCTAGACTCCGCGTAGTCTCGTTTGCATGTCAATTAAGGTAGCACGGTTCCTTCGTATAGGACTTCCTTTCTTGCGTGAGCTTTCCTAAAACACAAACAAACATTATCCCCTCTTAAGGATACGTCAACTCCTTCTACTACAGGTGAGTAAGTCTCCAAAGGTCGAGCATCCGGTAGACTGCGTAGTGACGTTGTCCACTTAAAAAACACAAACCAACAAGAATAGTTTAGCCGAACTACGGCAACTCTGATTCTCATGTCCAGATGAGATACGTAGGCACGAGATGCGATGTCTTGTCGAGTTTGACTAACGACTAACACTAATTCTCTTCTCTCGCCCTCGTTGCGATTGAGACCTTCCCCTTCTCTTGCCCTAGTTGCAATCGAGACCCTTCTTCTTGTTGTGTGTTTGGAGTCCGGTATAAGTCCATCAAGTGGCATCTGGTTTCCAGTGTGGGTGCGTTTTGGTTCGGAAGCTGATGTAAGTCCAGCGATTGGCATTCGGGTTCCAGGTTTGCCTGTGTGTGTTTTGTTTTGTTGGCGTGCGTGAGCCGAGCTACGGATGCTCTGATTCTTCTTAGTCCAAGAAGATACGCATGCATAGGATGCGACATCCTAGCGAGCATGTGTTTTTCCCAGTCCGAACTACTTCGACTCTGATGTCTATGCTTGATAGACTAAGTAGACCCAAGACGCAATGTCCTGCCGAGTCAGTCTTGTTTGTTTTCTTGTGTCTCTTTCAGCCAGTATTTGTTTGTTTTTGAGCAGTGTTTTAGCAACCATATTCCTTCCTTTTGTGCGTGGATCCCGTCGAGTACGACGGATGCGTAGGGGTGCTAATACCTTCCCTTCGCATAACCGACTCCCGATCCCATTCTCTTTGGTCGCGAGACCATGTCTTTTCCAGGTTTACTTCGAGCGTTTCCTTTCCCTCTTTTGGGATAAATAACGCACGGTGGCGGCTCTGTTGTTCTTGTTTCCCGCCGGTTTTTCGCGTAATGCGACAGCTGGCGACTCTGCTGGGGATATAGAGAAGTTGACCTCTTGCTGGTCCATCTTCCCTAAGCGAGTCTCTCCTAGCGCTCTCTAGGATAGGGTTTTGGTTGCTGTTTGCTGCTATTTATTGCATTCATTCATTTATTGTTTGCATTTATTGTTTGCATTTAATGTTTGCATTCATTCATATTCATCTGTGCTGGCTGTGCTGTGTTTCCTTGTTTGGGGTGGGAGTTACTCGAGGTAAAAGGCCCAATACCCAGGCTATGAGTGAAATCTAGGAAACCTAGGAATAGAGTGATTCATGGGAAGTGGGTGGTATGCGCCACCTAGCGGAACATTGATATCACGAGCAGTTCAGACTCTGATGGGGTATTATCGGTGCATACATCGGGTGTGCACAGGATGATATTCTTGAAAGGGTTGTTTATTCTGTGTTTCTCTCGCCCTTACCCTGGCCTAGATGATACCCGTGAGTGGGGAGGGAATGATCATTATAACACGTACAGTTGGTGACTTGTTGGTGACTTGTGACCCTGTTGGTGACTTGGTTCCTCAGATTGGGTTTAGATGACAGTTTATCAGTTGACTTTGGGTTTCAGATGAATTGAGGTTCCAAGTTCAAGCCGAAACTTTGACCCTGTGCCTTGAGATGCACAGCCTAACCTATCATAGTTCCATCATTTGCATCATAGCATGTTTATTTTTCAAAAATAAATAAATAAATAATAATAATGCATGAAAAAACAGAGAAAAAGTTAACTCGCATAGGCATATCCTTTATCAGGATCATTCATGACAAAATAGTACCCATACCATGCATATCATGCACATAGCATCCTTGCATTACAGACATGCTTGGGAGAGACTTCTCACCTTGGTTCCTGACTGAGACAAGATTGCTGACCGTCGACCGCACCGTTACTTAACCAGACTCAATCATCAGAGAAGTATGGATCAGGTTCAGACTGAGTTGGCTGAGATGAGGGCGAACATGGCCCAGTTCATGTCAATGATGCAAGGGGTTGCGCAAGGTCAGGAGGAGCTTCGGGCCCTGGTTCAGAGACAAGAGACTGTGATTCAGACGTCCAACCGTGCTTCGCCTGCTGTTGCACCTGTTCATGAGAATGTCAACGTTGCTGCTCCCGCTAACGACTATGCCGTCGGGGATGAACTCAGAGGAATAAGGATCAATGGACAGCCTCTTGCTGCAGAGACTGTCAATGTCAGAGCTACCCGGGCCCCTGTTCGTCATCCTGCTCCGCTTGTTGATAGGCAAGAGGACATGTTCACTCTGCTCAGTGAGGATGATGAAGTTGTGAGAACCAGAGAGAGGGACCGTAAAGTGGATGCCCTTGCTGAGAAAATCCGAGCTATGGAATGTTAGAACTCCCTTGGGTTTGATGTGACTGATATGGGTCTGGTTGATGGGTTGAGGATCCCCTACAAATTCAAGGCGCCGTCCTTTGACAAATACAACGGCACTTCTTGCCCTCGCACCCACGTGCAGGCATATTATCGGAAGATCTCAGCATATACTGATGATGAGAAGACGTGGATGTACTTTTTCCAAGACAGTTTGTCTGGAGCGTATTTGGACTGGTACATGGATCTGAAGAAAGAATCAGTCAGAAGCTGGAAAGATCTGGGTGAAGCCTTTCTGAGGCAATACAAACATAATATGGACATGGCTCCGAGCCGAACCCAACTGCAGAGTCTGTGTCAGAAGACTGGTGAGAGCTTCAAAGAGTATGCCCAGAGGTGGCGTGAGCTAGCCGCAAGAGTGCAACCTCCGATGTTGGAGAGAGAGCTGACTGACATGTTCATCGGGACCTTGCAGGGTGTGTTCATGGACCGTATGGGGAGTTGCCCGTTCAGTAGCTTTTCTGATGTTGTTGTCTGTGGAGAGAGGACTGAGAGTCTCATCAAAGCAGGAAAGATTCAAGATCCTGGCTCTTCAAGTTCTTCGAATTCTAAGAAGACATACTTTGGGGCACCCAAAAGGGGAGAGAGTGAAACAAATGTTGTGCACCGTCGGAGGAGTGCAAACAGAGGACAGTATCGTCAGGCTGCTGCTGTGACTATTCCAGCAACTCAACCTCAACAACAGCAGAGAAGGCCAACTCAGCAATATCAGCATCAACAACATCGTCCTCAGCAGCAGGCTTACCAGCCTCACAGTGGTAATCAAGCCAGTACAAGTAATGAGAGGAAGAAGATCATTTTTGATCCGATCCCTATGTCATACACAGAGTTGTATCCCTCTTTGATAGAGCGGAACTTGATTACTCCCAGAGACCCGCCGACTGTACCTGTCAACCCTCGGTGGTGGTATAGGCCTGATCAGCATTGTGTGTATCATTCAGGTGCTCCTGGTCATGATGTGGAAAGCTACTTTCAGTTGAAGATGAAGGTGCAGGACCTTATCAGATCTGGGATTCTGAACTTTGAGGACTTAGGTCCCAGGGTTAATCAAGCTTGAAGATAACAAGTCCCGGGCTGGCGTTGACTTGTCTTCTGAGATCTTCAACAAAGAGGTTTGTTCAAAAGCAGAAGCTGTTGGTGCAGAGGATTCTGACATTTGTCATCCCTGGCGGGGTCTGTCACAATTGGGTCACTGTGGGCGTTCCTACAGTTATTCATAAGTCAGAGTAATAATCACTTTGTTTAAAAACCCTTCTCCTATGCCAAAAGGAGAAGTGATGACATTGTTGGCAACATTTTGTACAATGATACTTTCGTTCAAATAAATTCATGTTAAAACATTTGTTTTTCCGATTGTTTTCCCTTTTCGCTTTTTGCATGAAATTGGTGATCACAAAAAACCCTAAAAACAAGAATAAAAGCAATCTTTTCATCTGCATAATGATTGTCTTGTTCGATTTCCAAAAAGCTTTTATACTCAAAATCTTTATGCAGGTTGTTTCTTAAACCCATTGAACATAGTGATCCGACGTCATCTCCCAATTTTGAATTCCCTGTATTCGAAGCGGAAGAAGATGATGTTGAAGGGATTCCTGACGAGATTTCCCGACTTCTTGAGCAAGAAAAGAAGATCACTCAGCTGCATCCCGAGAATTAGCAGAACAACCAACTGGGGCATTGAAAAAAAATGAAAAAAATAGAAAGAGGAGGGTGCAAAATCAAAAGAAATCAAAAGAAATCGAAATCAAAAAATCAAAAGAAAGAAAAAAGAAAGAAAGAAACAAAAGAAAAATAGCACCCTCGAAGCCCCAAGTTGACTGATGCTGAATGGATTCAGAGTCGTTACGACCAAGTGAATCCAATCGAAAAGAAGAGATTAACTGCCATGTGTCATGGTCAGTTACATCAGCAGAGAGTGAAGAAATCATTCGATAAGAAGGTCAAGCCTCGTGTGTTCCGAGAAGGTGACCTTGTGCTCAAGAAAGTCTTGTCTTTCGCGCTCGATTCCAGGGGCAAGTGAACCCCAAGCTATGAATGTCCATATGTTGTCAAGAGAGCCTTTTCAGGCGGTGCTTTGACACTTACAACAATGGATGGAGAAGTTCACTCGTGCTGTGAATTCCGATGCAGTCAAGAAATACTTTGCCTAAAACAAAAAAAGCAGAACAGCTCGCTAAGTCGAACACCCCAAAGGGCGACTTGGGCAAAAAGGAGCGTCTCGGTGGATTGAAAACCCGAAAGGGCGATCCAGGCAAAAATTAGAGACATGGAAAAAAGAATTTGCATCCCGCTAGGTTGAGCACCTCACACTGGGGCAATCTAGGCAAAAATTAGGGATTTGGCAAGTAACTGCATCCTGACAAGACTGTGTTCTATATCTGTCATCCGCCAAAAATTCTTGATTCGTCGTCAACTGAAGCTTCGAATACATCGAAATTCGGAATTGGTAGAGAAAAGGTCATTATGTTCAATGTAGCCCTCTTCCAATATATATCACCGATTTCAAACTTGTACAGATCTATGGAGTCTTGCCATTTGCAGACTACCATTCCATCAAATCAATTTGAGCTTTTATCCAATTATTTGCACTCTTATTTGTTTCAACTCAACAAATGTTTTGCATGTTTTAATTGATAAAGTATCATTGTTTTCAAAATAAACAAATCTTTCATAAAATTGTTCTTAAACAAAGTGAACATTCACAATGATGGAAGGACAATTAGGAGATCCGCAGTGCTCTCCCAAGGGTGGTATGATTACCAACAGGTAAGACATTTGTTCGTATCTCGAGCATGACTGTATCTTTTTCCTGTAGAACCTCTTATGGTTTCTCCTCAGCAAGGTTGCTCAGTGCAATGTTGGTTGAAGTTGTTTATCTTCATGTTCCCGGCAGTACAACATTCTTCCTCCAAATCCCTGTTAGCTCTATTGTGGTGTATCCCCAGTAGAGTGCTGTTTGAGCCCTACCGTGGGGCATTCCCGACAAGGTTGCTGTTGAAATACTTTTGTGGGGCAGGTCCCAAGCAAAGTGTTTACTGAAGACTTCAACTTTCATCTCTCCAGCAGAGCAGTCTTCTCCTCTCCCCGGCATGGGTGCTTGTCTTTGGAAGATTCGGTACTTGGTGGATTGATATCCCAGTAATCCGACAGTCTCTCGGATAGATTCCTCAGCAGAGTTGTTGGCATGATGAGCTTTATCAATGCCTATCTATCTTCATCAGAGATCTGGTTTCTTCTTGGTATCTCTGATCTTAGGCATGAGTTGTTGTCATGGCGTGTCTGCCTGTACATTGAACTCTTCTCCCCGGTTGTGATTGATGATCCCTCCGGAAGCTTCTTGTGGCCTTCCTCCCCGGCAGGAAGATGTTTTTCCCTGATATCCCAGTCTCCAGCAGGCTTTCTTTTGCTCTCTGGTGACTTTGGCATTCCCTATGGAGGAAGAGTAGCACCGGATGGTTGATTCCTGGACCTGGATTTGTGTGTTAACATGTCTGTTTGTCAGCATTCATCATGCATTCATCATACATTCATCATGCATAGTCACAACATTCAGGTACCATTGTTGCAGCTGTTGCCGTGGATCTGTTGATGGTTGTCTCCTGCTAATTGGTGATACAGATCTCCCCAGTGGATCCTCCCCTAGCAGATACGGGTGTGTCTGATCTCTCCATATAGAATTGACCCCTTAGGCAGAAAGTGTCTATCATTTCCTTCTACGCTCCCCACCGAGTTATATCCTCGTGGATGACGGTTGTTTCCGTTCCCCCCCCCCCCCTTGGGATGGGTTTTCCCTATTGAGTTCTTTCCTCATTAGGATGTCTTGATTCAGTATGCCTTTTTGGATCGATCCTAAACTGGCTTCTTTGTGGCTGTCTCTCAGCAGACTGTTTGTTGGCTTCTACCTACGAACCGGTAGCTGTAAGTCCTATCTTTGTGGTCTTCTACCTACTAACCGGTAGATGTGAATCCTCTTTTCTCCCCGTTGTGGAGTCGACCCTTGTGCTCATCCTAGCGATGACTGTTACTTTTCCGTGGTTTTCTACCTACTAACCGGTAGATGTAATCCCCTCTTTGTGGTTATCATTATCCAGTCTCGGTATTGATATTCCTTTTCACCTTTCGGATATTTGCTCCGAGTCAACAACTTTATCCCCAGTGGGTCCTCTTTCATTCACCGTTTGCTGGTAATGTTTGTGGTTCCCCCTCGTGATTGGTCATCTTTACATACCTAGTCTCGGTATCCAAATGCCTTTCTTTTTCGGTCGATTTATCCTTTAACAACCTACAACCCGATTAGGATAATCTTCCATGCGAGGTTATTATCTACGTTTTGACGGCTATAGATAATATATCTCATGCGCTCTTTGGTCAGTCTTTTGATTGTTTTCACCATCAGAGTAAGATTTGTATTCCTTTGTGGAATCGAATGTCCATCCTTTAACAAGATTGCTTTGCTCGCTCTCTTCAGGATGATGTCGGTCGATTTATCCTTTAACAACCTACAACCCGGTTAGGATAATCTTCCATGCGAGGTTATTATCTACGTTTTGACGGCTATAGATAATATATCTCATGCGCTCTTTGGTCAGTCTTTTGATTGTTTTCACCATCAGAGTAAGATTCGTATTCCTTTGTGGAATCAAATGTCCATCCTTTAACAAGATTGCTTTGCTCGCTCTCTTCAGGATGATGTCGGTCGATTTATCCTTTAACAACCTACAACCCGGTTAGGATAATCTTCCATGCGAGGTTATTATCTACGTTTTGACGGCTATAGATAATATATCTCATGCGCTCTTTGGTCAGTCTTTTGATTGTTTTCACCATCAGAGTAAGATTCGTATTCCTTTGTGGAATCGAATGTCCATCCTTTAACAAGATTGCTTTGCTCGCTCTCTTCAGGATGATGTCGGTCGATTTATCCTTTAACAACCTACAAACCGGTTAGGATAATCTTCCATGCGAGGGTATTATCTACGTTTTGACGGCTATAGATAATATATCTCATGCGCTCTTGGGTCGAAGTTTTGTCCTCCCCAGCTGAATAAGATTCGTATTCCTTGTGGAATCGAATGTCCATCCTCTAACAAGATTTCTTTTCTAGCCCTCTTCAGGATGATGAGTGTTTTGGAAGTACAAACCAATTCACGTTTTGGCCGATCACCTTTTTCATGCCTACAACCCGGCATCCTTGGTGTTCATTCCTGTCTGCTCCCTGTCGTGACCTTGATCCCCAGTGAGTTCCTCCTCTCCGTTGGTGTCGATAAACGTCGAGTTTTTCCTAGTTGTCCGTTGACAACTGGCTGTATTTTCTTCCCCCAATAAGAGTTACCTCTCTGTTGGTTTCGATAAACGACGAGTTTTTTCCGATCGTCTGTTGACGGTCGTTGGTGATATATTTCCCCATGCAGAGTTACCTCTCCGTTGGTCTCGGTAAACGTTGAGTTTTTCTCATTCATCCGTTGACGTCTGATTGTGTATTCTATTCCCCAATCATTCGTTAATATCTGGTTGCGTCCCAGCCAGAATCCCCAGTAGAGTCGTCGGTGGGCGTCTTATTCAGTTTCCGGTTGTTATACCCCTTCCTTAGTGAAGTGACTTCTCCTCTCCGTTGGTGTCGATAAACGTCGAGTTTTTCCTAGTTGTCCGTTGACATCTAGATGTATTGCTTTCTGCCCAGTTCATCCATCGTCCGTTGATGTCTGGTCTCCTTCTCCGTTGGTGTCGATAAACGTCGAGCTTCTCCCTTTCGTCCGTTGACGTCTGGTCGAGTTTTCTCCTTCTCCGTTGGTGTCGATAAATGTCGAGCTTCTCCCATTCGTCCGTTGACGTCTGGTTGAATTTTCTCCTTCTCCGTTGGTGTCGATAAACGTCGAGCTTCTCCCATTCGTCCGTTGACGTCTGGTCGAGTCTTCCCAGTTTATCCGTCGTCCGTTGATGTCTGGTTACCTCTCCGTTGGTCTTGGTAAACGTCGAGTTTTTCCTGGTCGTCCTCCAGTTATGTTACCTCTCCGTTGGTTTTGGTAAACGATGAGTTTTTCCTAGTCGTCCGATGACGTCTAGTTGCGATTTCTGTTCCCATTCATCGTCTTGAGATGTCTGGAGGTGGTTGTACCCTTGAGAGAAAAACCAGAAAAGAATCAAAATCCCCCGTAATAAATATCAGATCCCAGTGGACATTTCCGTTGGTGGATCCACGCATTATGCAAATTTCTACGGTTCTTCGGTATTCAATCCCTGTTTACCCTGAAAGTCTGACAGCCGTTGCTCTCATCCATTCGGGTTCCCAGTTGATTGAATAGGGGCAGCTGTAGCACCTCAAATTTGCACCTACCTTTTGTACATTCATTTTCATATTAGGTCATTGTTAGATACCCAAAAGTGCTTATTTGAGCCATCAATTAAGGGTATCTTTCACTCTATTTCCTTGCTAAATTGTCAAAATCACCTTTGTTTTAGATGAAATGCATTACATTGATAAACAAGCTTGGTGCCTTTGATTTGTGTGTTATTGTGCAGGAAGAAGGCATGAAATAATTGAAATTTAAGACACAAGAAAGTTGGCAAAGGAACCAAAGAAAAACAAGCATTCATCATCATGCTCGCTAGGCGAGCGCCCAGCGAAAAGCTCCAGTAAAATGTCAATAAATTCGCCAGGCGAGCTGATAGCGAAGGTGGTAGCGAGTTCGTTCAGTTTTGGTGAAAAGCGCAGCCAGCACTCACTCGCTAGGCGAAGCTCTAGCGAGTCCCCAACGAGCATTCCAGTAGCAAAACCTCTCAACCTCGCTGGGGCGAAGGTTGGAGCGTGTCCTTCGCTAGGCGAAGGTTTGTTCGCTAGGCGAACATGACAGTTCAACAGACCCTGTTTCTCTGGGCACAGGTGCCTTTGGTGCCACAATTAGACCCTCGCTAGGCGAGCCTTTCTGCTCGCCTAGCGAGCATGACAGCCCAGTACTACTCTATAAGTAGCAGGTGCCACTTTTGAGCACCATACCTAGTTTTTACAGCATTTTTTCCACTTTTGTACTTTTGTTAGATATTTTTACAGCATTGTTCTTGGGAGCTTTTATGCCCTAGTTTTCATTTCTCTTCATCTTGTAACCATCTTCTACAAAAAGAAGGTGGATTCCCATCCAACATCGATTATCCGACTTGGATGTTGATCAACCTTCTTCCGAAACTTGCCGACCAAGCTACCATGAAAATGAGTAGCTAAGTCATCCATTTGTCAAGGTTAGATGTAGGTGATTACTAGCTTTGTGTGTAAATGTAAGGATCTTCATGTGTAAACTCTTTAATGGTGAATATATGATGAAAACTTTGTTTCTATTTAAAACTCTTTGTGTTGGTTTATGATCGAGAGATGTTTACCAACTCTTGACCTAGGTTTTCATCCAAACTTGTTTGTTAGCTAGAGATAGTAATGAATGATTTTGTTCACCATAAGGTTGAACCAAAAAGTTGTCATTTTGATAGATTGTGTTCGAGAGAAACAATGGATCAAAATGGGAAAACTCACAATGTGTGTTCGAGAGAAACATATTGGGAGGACTTTGTGAAATGATTTATCATCTAAAGGAGTTTATAAGATTGTTGACCGAACAAATACATGCAAAGTGATCATCGAACCCTAACTTTGGCAATATTTCTCATTTATTCAAACCATAACTTTTACCGCAATTTATTACCTTTTTATGCAAGATAACGTGACAACCAACCAAAACCCTATTGTTACTTAAGCTAAGATTAATACAACCATCGAACGGCGGTGATATCTTACAATCCCTGTGGATACGATAACAAAAACCCGACACGTAATTAACAACTAACAAAATGGCGCCGTTGCCGGGGATTGTAAATTGATATTGCGAGCATCGCAATGGTTGTTTAAGTTTTAGCTTGTGAATTTTTGACTTGTGCTTGTAATCTGTTTGGTTTAGTGTGCAGCTTACGTTTTATGCGAGGGAAAATCCCTGTGGACGAACTTCTTTTTGATCCTGAGATCGAGAGAACCGCAAGGAGGCTCAATAGCAAAACGAGACGTAGGAGGCAACAGGCTAGACAACGCCAAGAGCAAGGAGAAAGTTCTTCAACCACAAATCCACCACCATTCATACCAAACATGGAGCCACAACCACCACCACCTATTTCTACTCCATGCATCAATAGTCCAAGGAACACCGCTCAGTTTGCCAACCACACAGGAAGGCAAGCTGAGATGAAAACGGGAACTCTAAATTTATTATATGGAAGTCCATTCACCGGAATGGACCATGAAGACCCATTTGCTTTTCTCACAAAATTTTATGAGATAGCATTGGCTGCCGGAGTGGATCAGGCTCAGGAGCTTCCGTTGTTCAGACGATTATTCCCCCACGCTTTGCTCGGTAAAGCAAAGGATTGGTACCTAGATCAAACACCAGCCGTAATGACAGACTGGAACGTGTTAGAAGAGAAATTCATCGAAAGATTTTTCTCCCATAACCGATTCATGGAATCCAAGACGGCCATCTCGGTGTTTTCACAAGGAACCAGTGAATCTTTGAATGAAGCGTGGGAAAGATTCAAGTCCATGCTTCGGAAATGTAAAGGGCATGAATTTGATGAATTGACTCAAATCCATATCTTCAAAAATGGACTTCAACCAAACTGCAAAACGTTGTTGGATGCTACCTCGGGTGGCTCTTTATTGTCAAAAAGTGCCGAAGAAGCTACAAACATTATCAATCGAATGGCTCTGAATGATCTTCAGAGTCAAAGTCGAGGAAATTCTTTGAAGAAGGCAGGAGTGCTTGAGCTAGGGACGAACGATGCCATCCTTGCCCAAAACAAGCTCATCTCACAACAAGTGGAACTCTTAACGCAACAAATCAAAGAGTTAAGAGAACCGTCAAAAGCTAAACAAATAGCTTGTTGTGAACTTTGTAAAGGTGAACATGACACCGGATTTTGTCCACCTCCCGGTTTTGACGAAGTAAACTACATGGCCAATCAACGGGACTATCAACCGAGACCACAACAACAACAACAACCTTATCAACCGCACCCTCAAAATCAACAACAACATTACCAAGGGAACCAAGGGTTCCAACCTAGAAGCAACTATTATCATAACCAAGGTTATGGAGGTGGTTCTTCTAGCCGTCAAAACCCTCCCCAAAATCCTTATCAACCTCAACCTCAACAACCGCCGGTCGTAACTTCTAAATTGGAAGAGACATTGACGCAATTCATGCAAATGTCAATGGCTAACCAAAAGAGCAATGACGCGGCCATAAAAAATCTCGAGACTCAAGTTAGGCAACTTGCCAAGCAACTCGCGGAACAACAAACCGGTCCTTCCTTTTCGGCAAACACGCAAACAAATCCTAATGCACATTGTAAGGCGATCATGACGAGAAGTGGGAGGGAGTTGGGTAGTGAGAATAAAAAAGGAGTTGAGAGTGAACAAAGAGACCAAGAGAAAGAAATTGAGGAGGAAATATTGGAGGAAAATGTTGATGGTGAAGTAGGAGAGTGGAGTGAGGGTGAAGAAGTTGAAAAGAATAAAAATAATGGTGAAGTTGAAAAAGAAAAAGGTGTGGAGATGGGAAAAATACAAGTGATGAGGTAATAAGGGAGGTAGTGAAAAAGCCTAGATGGAAGAGTGCTAGAGTTGCAAAGGGAAAGGAGGTAGTGAGCGCTACCCCTATCCAAAACCTTCCTTATCCTCGTGCCCCGTCCAAAAGGGAGAATGAACGGCATTACGCCCGGTTCATGGATATTTTTAAACAGTTGCAAATCAACATTCCGTTTGCCGAAGCCTTGGAGCAAATGCCCAAGTATGCCAAGTTCATGAAGGACCTACTAACAAAAAAGCGGAGGTATACGGAACCGGAGACCATCGTCCTTGATGCGAGCTGTAGTGCCATTATTCAAAGGACGCTTCCTAAGAAAGAGGTTGATCCGGGAAGAGTTACATTGCCGGTTAAAATTGGTGACGTTTATGTCGGGAAAGGACTTATTGACTTGGGGTCAAGCATTAATCTTATACCTTTGTCAATTATCAAGAGACTTGGCAACATTGAGATTAAGTCCATCCGTATGACGTTGCAATTGGCGGATAAGTCGACGACCCATCCTCATGGCGTAGCCCAAGATGTTTTGGTGAAGGTCGACAAATTCTTTTTCCCGGTCGATTTTATTGTTATTGATATGGAGGAAGATGATGATGCTCCGCTCATCTTGGGCCGACCGTTCATGAAGACCGTGCGAATGATGATAGATGTTGATGACGGTTTAATGAAGGTGAGAGTTCAAAATGAGGAAGTGACATTCGATCTATTCGAGGCAATGAAGCATTCTAAAGATAGAAATGATAGCTTTCGCATCGATGTGATCGAAGACGCTATTATGGAGGTTTCAAAGCATATTCATGAGATATCTCCTATGGAGTTAGCTCTTGACGACTCATTGGAGGTTTTCACTGTTGAAGAAGAGCTAGCTCTTGAGGAATGCTTAAAGGAACTTGATAGTTTAGACGACCTACAACCATGGGAAGTAGAGGAGGAAAACTTGAAGAAGGAGGTTATTGACGAAAAAGCGCCAATTGAATTGAAAGTGCTTCCCTCTACTTTGAAATATGTATTCCTAGATGAGACCGAGGCAAAGCCGGTCATCATAAGCAACCTTTTGACAAATGAAGAAGAAGCCCGTCTAATCATTGTGCTAAAAACAAATCAAGAAGCCATGGGTTGGACTCTTTCCGATCTCAAAGGAATTAGTCCATCCTATTGTATGCACAAGATTTTGATGGAAGAGGATTTCAAGCCGGTAGCTCAACCACAACGCCGCTTAAATCCTACCATGAAGGAGGTTGTTCGAAAGGAGGTTGTAAAGCTATTGGATGCGGGAATGATTTACCCGATCTCGGATAGTCCATGGGTTAGTCCCGTGCACGTTGTTCCGAAGAAGGGGGGGATTACCGTGATCCGGAATGACAAGGACGAATTGATCCCCACTAAAGTTGCAACGGGGTGGAGAATGTGTATTGATTATAGGCGGTTGAATACCGCGACTCGAAAGGACCATTTTCCACTCCCATTTATGGATCAAATGCTCGAAAGACTATCGGGCCAACAATACTATTGTTTTTTGGACGGCTACTCCGGGTACAACCAAATTGCGGTTGACCCGGCCGATCATGAGAAGACGGCTTTCACATGTCCGTTTGGAGTGTTCGCATACCGAAAAATGCCCTTTGGGCTGTGCAATGCACCGGCGACCTTCCAACGATGTGTGCAAGCCATTTTTGCCGATCTGATAGAGAAAACAATGGAAGTTTTCATGGATGACTTCTCGGTATTTGGTGGGTCTTTTAGTCAATGCTTGGCGAACTTGAAGACGGTGTTGGAGAGATGTGTGAAGACCAATTTGGTGCTTAATTGGGAAAAGTGTCACTTCATGGTGACCGAGGCGATCGTGCTAGGCCACAAAGTCTCTAGAAGGGGGCTTGAAGTGGATAGAGCTAAGGTTGAAGTGATTGAAAAATTACCCCCTCCGGTGAATGTGAAGGGCATCCGAAGCTTTTTGGGGCACGCGGGGTTCTACCGGCGCTTTATCAAGGACTTCTCAAAGATGGCTAAGCCTTTGAGCAATTTGCTCGCCAAGGACCAGGTATTTCTCTTCACCGAAGATTGTTTGCAAGCTTTTGAGGCTTTAAAAGAAAAATTGGTTACCGCTCCAATAATAGTCGCTCCCGATTGGAATGAAAATTTTGAACTAATGTGTGATGCGAGTGACTATGCTGTTGGAGCGGTACTTGGCCAAAGAAAAGACAAAACTTTTCATGCGATACATTATGCGAGTAAGGTTCTTAACGAGGCTCAAATAAATTATGCCACAACGGAAAAAGAACTACTTGCAATAGTGTATGCGCTAGAAAAGTTTAGGTCTTATCTTATAGGGTCTAAAGTCGTTGTGTATACCGACCATGCGGCGATTAAATATCTGCTAACCAAACCGGATTCGAAGCAAAGGCTCATCCGTTGGATCCTCTTGTTACAAGAATTTGATGTGGAAATATAAGACAAGAAAGGGTCGGAAAACTTGGTAGCGGATCATTTATCCCGCTTAGTGAATGTGGAGGTTACCGCGTCTGAAAAAGAAATCCGGGAAGAATTTCCTGATGAAAAACTGTTTAAAGTTCAAGTTAGGCCGTGGTTTGCAGACTTTGCAAACCACAAGGCTAGTGGTTTTGTGCCTTCCGACCTAACTTCGAACCAAAAAAGGAAGTTCCTTTCGGATGCGAAGTATTATGTTTGGGATGACCCATACTTGTTTAAGTTGGGTAGTGATAACCTATTAAGGAGATGCGTAACTGGAGATGAAGCCCAGAGCATCCTTTGGCATTGTCACAACTCGCCTTACGGCGGACATTATAATGGGGTTAGAACGGCCACTAAAATTCTTCAATCGGGATTTTATTGGCCCACTATTTTCAAAGACGCACATACCCATGCGCAAAGTTGTGACAGTTGCCAAAGAAGCGGTGGGATAGGTAAGAGAGATGAAATGCCTCTCCAAAATATCCAAGAAGTGGAAGTATTTGATTGTTGGGGCATAGATTTCGTAGGACCTTTCCCACCCTCTTATGGGAACGAGTACATGCTTGTTGCTGTCGATTATGTCTCTAAGTGGGTTGAGGCGATTGCCTCACCTCGGGCGGATGCCAAAACGGTGATAATTTTTTTGAAGAAAAACATCTTTTCCCGTTTCGGAACCCCCCGAGTGTTGATAAGTGACGGAGGGTCACACTTTTGTAATGCACCTTTGGAAACTATTTTAAAACATTACGGTGTATCGCATAGGGTGACAACTCCGTATCACCCACAAGCTAATGGGCAAGCTGAGGTCTCTAATCGTGAGATTAAGAGAATCCTCGAAAAAACCGTGTCTAATTCAAAAAAGGAGTGGTCCCAAAAATTGGACGAAGCATTATGGGCCTACCGTACGGCCTTTAAAGCTCCAATTGGCCTAACTCCCTTTCAATTGGTATTTGGTAAAACTTGCCATTTGCCGGTTGAATTGGAGCACAAGGCCTTGTGGGCCCTAAAGTTTTTAAATTTTGAAAATGAGTTGGCCGGTGACAAAAGGAAGGTGCAACTACTTGAGTTGGAGGAGATGCGCAATGCCGCATACCACTCAAGTTGGTTGTACAAGGAAAAGGCAAAAAAGTATCACGACAAGAAGCTCCGTAACAAAGAATTTGTGCCCGGACAATTGGTCCTATTGTTCAACTCCCGGTTGAAATTGTTTCCCGGGAAGTTGAAATCAAAATGGTCCGGGCCATTTCGGGTGAAAGAGGTGAAGGAGTACGGGGCTATTGTCATCGAAGACATGGACAAGAAAGATAGTTGGACCGTGAATGGCCAACGATTGAAAGTTTATCTCGGCGGTCATGTGGATCGCGAGAGCTGTGCTTTGCCGCTTGATGCTCCTCTGTGAGCATCGCACCGTCGAGCTTAGCCGACGTTAAACAAGCGCTAGTTGGGAGGCACCCCAACATTGTAAGTATTTACTGTTTTTTGTGTTGTGTTGTGTTGGGTTTCTTTGTGCTTAAACCATGCTGTATGAACATGAATTGCTGCCTTTGAAAAGGAAATTGCTGTCATGCTCGCTTGCTGTTCGCTAGGCGAGGCAGTAGCGAGCTGATTCGCTAGCTGCTCGCTAGGCGAAGCAGCAGCGAGCGCTGCATGACAGCACTTATTTAAAAACTCAGCAGGGCACTCATTTTTGCCTTAACACAACTTTGTTGTCTTGCAACCCTGCTGAGAACATTTTTTTTACAAGAGCTCTCCACAATCTCTCATTTGCATCTCTCTCACTAACACTCTCTTCCTACTCGGTCGATTGCAAATCCTACTCACTTCACATTTTCAACCTATCACTGTAACTAAGGTTTGCCCTACTACATTTTCTTTTTGTTTGAACTTTATATTTCCAATTTGAATTGCAATTAGGATGAGTGGAGTATGGGAAACATTAGGTTTGCATGTGGTAATTTAGGTTTTGCAAATTGGGATTTTAGGTTTTAGAATTGGGGTATTTAGGTTTTGAATGCAAATATGTAATCCCCAATAGCATAGAACGGTTATTTACTTGATATATCATTAGGTTCTGATGTTGGAACCATTTGAGTATGGGTTTTGGGGGAGAATCTCTGAACATGCTGAAAAACCCCAAAACCCGTAAGGTTCGCTAGCACTCGCTAGGCGAACCTGGGGCGAGCATTCGCTGCCACCTCGCTAGGCGAAGCAGCAGCGAGCATGTCAGTCTTTTGAATATTGCTTTGATGACTAATCTGTTTGTTTGGTGTGTGTTGTTTCCTCTCATATTTTACAGATGGAGTCAAGGTCTGGAGCGGCTAAGAAAAGAAAGGGAGCGACTACTTCCCGGACTGTGCCTATCCAGTTTGACCAAGATAAGTTTGTCGGCCCGAAGCAGGCCGCCAGATACATTTCTCTGGAGAAGCGGAAAATTCTTCCAGAGAAGCGATTCCTGATCAACCCACAGGGCACTAACAGAAATTTTGCCGGGTTGATTGACGCGAAGAAATGGGATCGGTTGATTAATCCCTTAGAGCATTACGACATAGCTACAGTGCGGGAATTTTATGCTAACGCACTGCCCGACGACGACGAGCCCTTTACTTGGGTATCTAAAGTGGTCGGGCGTCCAATTGCATTTGATCGGGATGCCATCAACCGAGTCCTTGGGGAACCGCTCCAGCTGGGAGCTGAAGAGAGGGACGCATACCACACTGACCTACAGCTTCACCGTGATGTTGAAGCAATTTCTGCCGCCCTGCTTTTACCAGGGAAATCTGTTGAGCTGAACCCATCTGGGGTTCCAATGAGCTATCACAGGGAGGACATGACTCCCATGGCTCAACTGATACTGCTTTTGGTTTTAACCAACATCCAGCCTAAATCCCACACCTCTACAGTGCCGATCCCAGTGGCACATTTGGTCCATTCTATCCTCACCAACGTCCAGATCGATGTGGCGAGGATCATCGCAAATGAGCTGAAGTCCGTGATCGAGAGCGGGCTAAAGTCGGGGGCTCGTGTTAATTGTCCCCTAGCTTTCCCGTGTTTGATCATGAGTTTGTGCATTCAGGCAAGGGTGAGACTTCCGTCTCGGGGTCAGGTAAGGATCCCGTCACCTATCGATGACCGGTATGTGGCCAAATATTGTAGAGCGAAGAATGCTAGAGGCAGTGCTGCTTCAGAGAGTACCAGGGCTTCTGATGGTCCTGGTACTTCTACTCCTAGACTAGATCCATACGTCTAAGCTGTGTGCAATTACAGTTTGGAATGGATGGCGGCATCCCAGAGAGCCATGTTAGATATGCACGACTCTATGCAGCGGTTACAACTGCAAGGAAGTGGTGCTCATGCTTTGATGACGCGTGAGCAGTTTCTGCTGAACGCCAACTGGCCTGTGGACACGCCAGTGTATAGTGAGGGGGTGGGCGCTGCTGCTGCTGATGATGATGAGGATGATGATGTTGATGATGAGGCTACCGGTTCTGATGCCGGTAGCGAGGAGGAGTCCTGAGCCCTTAGAGGGTTAAGTTTTTGTACTTTTCAGTTTTTATGTTTATTTCTATTTGTATTTTCGGATTTTGTATCTTGACTTTGGTGTTGTACTATTAGGGTGTTTTGTCCCCCATGAACAAATTTATATTTTCAGTTAATGTTATTTATTTATGTTTTTAATTTTGTTGGTTTAATAAATTTTTGGGTGATTAAGTGGCAAACCTTCTAGATTGGTTGCTCCTCAAGAAGTACCCAATGAAGGTGCATCCGAGCTTGGATGGCAATGATAAGAATAAACAAGTGAATGAAGCTAAGGTACATGGTTACCTCCGGCTAGAATTTTAGAATGCATTAGGAACTTTACTCTTTTTGGTAAATTGAATATTGTCTTTTTGCAACATAATTGAATGAATGTTTCATCTAGAACTTAAAACCACAAATTGTGAGGAAACCTCCATTGTACACTTAAATGCTGGACTCTAATAAGTTTTGTTGATTCATGTGATTCATGCTTTGTCTGTTATTATTGTGAAATTGTGGAAGCAATTAGAAATGATCAAGGCACTTGTTTTCTTTTGAGCACAACTACATCCAAAAACAACTTACCTGTGAGCAGAGAGAGTATTTGTTAACCCCTTTGAGCTTAAACAGTTGAATCTCGGCTTGAAATAAAGCGAGATCTCAAAAATCTTTTTTTTTACAACCCGGAAAATCTTGATTATTGTTCTTTTGCCGTAAAAAGTTAAGAGCATTCACTTAGGGTGAGGAAGAAATAAGTTGGGGAGAACGAAAAAGAATCGGTAAGTACCACAACTCTTGAAAAAGAAAAGAAAAACCGAGCAAGCATAAAAAAATATATATATATATATATATATGTATAGAAAATATAGAAAAGAAACATCTGTTTTGTATATTTGATGTGAAAGAAAAGAACAAAAATAGAAAGAATGAAAATGAATGCTTGCTTGGAAGAAAAATAGTGAAAAATAAAAATTGAGTTATGGAATATGTGTTGTGAAGGTTTCAAATAAGAAACAAATGAAACAAAGTCGAGATGTGTGAATAATACTGTGAATGTCTCTTTTGCATCGGCACTTTCGTTTCAATGGCCTTAGAAATGACCCTTGTTTGTTAACCTAACCAAGCTTCAACCGAAAAGCCCTTAGTGATCTTTATGCTTCCACAGTATCATTTATAATTGTTAGACATTGTATGAATCTATTTGATTTCTTCATTGTTTGTTAGAGAGTGAGATTATTCCCGCGGTTGCAAACGCGTAAAATCTTCATTCCTTATTCGAAGAGGAGAGATAGGATGATTCATTCAGAATAGTATTGTTGTAGATAGATAAATATTTTGCATTGCTATTTAAGTTTTAGTTCTTGTGTATTATTTTATTCGAACCGTTGGAAACTTGTATATGCTGATTTCGCTTGTGTTTGAGCCGTTTATCCAACTTCGGAGAAACCATTCTCTTAAAGCAAATCCTCTTGTCCTTCAAGAGGCATACTTTGCTTGAGGACAAGCAAGAATCTAGTTGGGGAGAGTTGTTAGATACCCAAAAGTGCTTATTTGAGCCATCAATTAAGGGTATCTTTCACTCTATTTCCTTGCTAAATTGTCAAAATCACCTTTGTTTTAGATGAAATGCATTACATTGATAAACAAGCTTGGTGCCTTTGATTTGTGTGTTATTGTGCAGGAAGAAGGCATGAAATAATTGAAATTTAAGACACAAGAAAGTTGGCAAAGGAACCAAAGAAAAACAAGCATTCATCATCATGCTCGCTAGGCGAATGCTGTGGCGAAGCCTGCTCGCTAGGCGAGCGCCCAGCGAAAAGCTCCAGTAAAATGTCAATAAATTCGCCAGGCGAGCTGATAGCGAAGGTGGTAGCGAGTTCGTTCAGTTTTGGTGAAAAGCGCAGCCAGCACTCACTCGCTAGGCGAAGCTCTAGCGAGTCCCCAGCGAGCATTCCAGTAGCAAAACCTCTCAACCTCGCTGGGGCGAAGGTTGGAGCGTGTCCTTCGCTAGGCTTTGAGGTCAGATGAAAAGTTTCCAAAAATAGTAAGTGACCTGTAATTTCAAATTGCCAAAAATGGAAAGGTCTTCTCCTCAAATTTACATCATCATACAAGCTTCAAATGGAATTTTGTCCAACATGAAAGTTGAAGATCTTGCTCTCACCTTTCCAAAAAGTCCAAGAACATCCATTTCTCATTTGTGGTTGGCAAGTTATGATCAAATCATTGTCAAGAAATTTTGAACTTCAAGGAGGCATAACTCTTGAACCAAAAGGCCAATTCATGTGATTCTTTTTTGAGCAAACTCCATTTGACATGCTTTATCATAATCATTCATCACATTTCATAAAAAATCATCACATAAAAAGTCCATTTTTCAAGTGACTTGAATTTAAAAAGAGAGGGAAAAAAGTGACTTTCAAAAGTATGCATTTTCCACACATAATTCCACTTGAACTTGGTCTAAAATCAAAATTGGAGTGTGTTTGGCAAGAGAAACGTGCAATGTAGCAAGGTATTGCATAACATGAGGGTGGCATGACCAATTTAGCATGAAAATGCATTTTCACTAATTCACTTCCATTTCAGCTAATTGAGATTAACAAAATAATTAACAGCACATATAAATAGTTAATCCTAACTGAATCCATCATTAACAATCATTTCAAACAGATCTAGATCAAGAATTGCACAATTCTCTCAACTTTTCATCTTCACCTTTTCTGCAAATCTTCATAGAACTTGCGTTGATTCTCCATTGGTTCACCATCTACAACCATCACTGAGCTGAATTGAAGCAAGAGAGCAAGGATTTCCAGCTGATTCTTGGACTGTTGAACATAGCATCTCCTATGGCAGCTGCAGATTCCTTCGAATTCAGGCATTGTTGAGCATCAAATAATCATCCATTCTTCCATTGGAGAGTTGTGTGGCATCTGTTTTTGCTTATCCAAGCTTGAAAGCCACGAATTCAACGCTGTCATCACTTGAAGGTTAGAAATCGATTCTTGTAATTCGTGCAATTGTGATATGCTTCTGGTAGATCTTGGATTGTAGAGTAGCATGCACTTTGTGGATTTGAATTTCATTAAGAATCGAAGAAGTTATGTGGATCTGAAGTTTGGTTGTGAAAACTTTCTTGGATCGATTCGTTTAACATGATTAGAATTAGGTCAAATTATTGTTAGATTATTGATGTGCATGATGAGACGAGTCGAATGATATGTCATTTGTCAATTTCTGTGAAAAATGTTCATGACCTGGATTTTGGATGAAGAACAGTTTGAATGTGTGAAGAACATTTTCCAGATTCGTGTTTGATCGGCTCCCCGTGCGTTTGCATGAATTACCTTGTTTTTGAGCCATGTAGCGAATCACAGCGTGCCACGCATGCTAAATGAAACGCCGCGTTTTGTTAGGCGCGCCAAGTTTGAAAGCGAACCTACTTCGATTCCGCCTGGAGACATTCTCAATTTTGGACTTTGGCATTTATTTCATTCATATTTCACATGTTCATCATGCCTTATTCCCTTTTTTTTATTTTCTTTCCACATTCAAAAAATCACAACTCTCTCAATAATAATCCAATTAATATGAGATTTTTTCCATGATAATCCTTGCCATGTCTAGTATATTTTCATGATTTTTGTGGAAATTATGCACATGTGGATTTCTGTTTTGCCTAGGGTTTGTTTTCATATGCCATTTGTTGCACCATGCTTACTATTTTGATCATGAAATGATGATGCTTAATTGTAAATTCTTGAGATTTTACATGTTCTGTTTTGACTTTTAGCTCTCATTTTGACCCTAGTCTCGTACTAGTGGTTTGTGTTCTCACATTTGAGCTTTGTTTCAGGTCAAAGAGCACAATTGCTTATGCTTGATGATGTGTGTAACACCCCGATAAAATATGATAATTATTTAAATTAAATTTAATAATATATTTATTAATTTAATTAAATAATTGGAATATTATTGGAATTATTATTATAATTGGAATAATAAGTTGGAATATATATAAGGTCCCATTTGGTAAAAAGGGTTTGATACGTGAAAACAGAGAACACGTACGGATTGGGAGAAAAGAGAAGAAACTGAGAAAGGGAGAAGAAGAGGCTAGGGCTCAAGAGGAGGATTCACGATTGTTGAAGGTCAAAGAAGATTTGCCGGATTAACTCAGGTAAGGGGGGTTTATCGTCGTTTAATGGGTATTATGGGTTAACATGTAATGGGTAGTGATAAGCCATTGATTTGACCCTAATTGGGATGATGAATGCTAAAAAATTGAGATGAATAAGTTATGTTAAAGCTGTAATTGAATCTATAATTGGATGAGTCTTGATTTTCCGAACGTGTAGCTTTTTACGGAATTGGAATCGGAGGTCCGGAAGTCCTCCAGCGGCGGAAAATGCGGAGAATTCTGCATTCTGCTTCGTGTTAGCGCAGGAACAGCTTTCTGTCTTGCGTTAACCGATTAACCCAGGGTGTTAACCGGTTAACACTGTTATGAATTGTGAAATATTGCTGTCTGTCTTGCGTTAACCGGTTAACCCAGGGTGTTAACCGGTTAACACTGTTGTGAATTGCCAGGAAGCGTGTTCTGTGTTGCGTTAACCGGTTAACCCAGGGCGTTAACCGGTTAACACTGTGTGAAAAGTGAAAAATTTATATTTACATGTGGTGTGCATGTTTGATGTTTGGCCTATATTGGCATATGATATAATAGGGATCATTTCCCGTTGTTTTGAACGGTAGGGGTATTAGTAGAGCGTGCTAATACCGTGATTGATTATGTGGCATGATATGATTATGTGATAAATATGTGGATGATGTATGATTGTATGCATAATGCTGTGGATGTATCTATTATGTATGCAATTGTGAATGGACTGTTTATGGCTTAGAGTGTGAGCATATGTCCATTGTGGATGATTGTTGGTGTTTGCATGACTAAGTGAGTTAGCTTGCATATTGTGGCCTTTGTGGTGGTAGCTAATTCCCATGGTGAGGAATTAGTGATGAATTATCGTGGATTGTTGTTGATGTTTGCATGCTAGGTGATTTAGCGTGCATAGCATAGCCCTTGGGGTGGTAGCTAATTCCCATGGTGAGGAATTAGTGATGTGAGTCACTAGGTCTCAAATGAGTGGGACTAGTGAGCTTGGTAGCCGTATCTGGATTTGATCGGTGAGGTTGAACTATATGTTCACGAATAGTCGGTACCGCATGCATGGAGTCTCATTGCATAATGTATGTATTGTGTATAATATGAATGGATGTGTTCCAATATTATACGTGTGTTTTGATGTTTATGTTGAGCATGATTATGAGTATGAGTTGATGTTGCCGTTACTGAATGTGTGATATGATTAGGGTGATGAGATGTGTTCATTTACTTAGCATTACATGATATTTTATAATGCTTATTATATCGATTGAGGAACTCACCCTTACAACTATGTTTCAGGTAACGAGCAGTGATTGAGTAGAAGCTAGTGCTTGGAGTCTAGTGTAGTTCCTTAGTGGGTCATGCTCTGGTAGATGTAACATCGGGACGGGATGTTTTACTTTGTTTTCATTGTGGTTGTTGAACAGTTTTACATGTAATGTGATTACATGGTTTGCATGATTGATTTGATCTCTATCCGCTGCGTATTGTGCAATGTTTTATTTTGATAAACAAATGAGTATGACCAGTTATTTGGAAAATGGTGTGAAGTGTCAAGTGTGACACCCTTAATTGCATATTTACTCTGAATTATGTTTTGTTGTTTTAATTAAATATTGGGGTATTTTAGAAGGGTGTTACATTAGTGGTATCAGAGCATAGTCGGTCGAGTCGAGTCGTAATTATTCTGTTTCCCTGTACATAATAGGTGTTGTGTAACCCTATCAGTACTTATTGTTTTAGCTTGTTGGGTTTTCAGAATAGAGATGGCTGGAAGAGGTAGAGATGATGCTGCGATTGTTGAGGCTCTGGGTATGCTAGCTGGAGTACTTGGAGGGGATCCGAATGTTGTGGGAATGGGAACTGCTCGTCAACTGAGTGAGTTCCAGAAGAACAATCCTCCAATGTTCAAGGGAGCATACGATCCAGATGGTGCTCAGAAGTGGTTGAAGGAGATCGAGAGGATCTTCCGAGTGACTGAGTGTGCCGATAACCATAAGGTCAGGTTCGGTACGCATATGCTGTCAGAGGAAGCAGATGATTGGTGGGTTGCTACCCGCACTGAGTTGGAAGTTACTGGGGGTGCTGAGATCGCTTGGGCGGTGTTCAGAGAGAGATTCCTGAGGAAGTACTTTCCAGAGGATGTCAGAGGAAAGAAAGAGATAGAGTTCTTAGAATTGAAGCAGGGCAACCGGTCTGTTACTGAGTATGCTGCTAAGTTCACAGAGCTGTCGAAGTATTACACTCCCTATGATGAGGCTACTGGGGAATTTTCAAAATGTGTGAAGTTTGAGAACGGGTTGCGTCCCGAGATCAAGCAGGCTATTGGGTATCAGCGGATTAGAGTGTTTTCTGACCTGGTTGACTGTTGCAGGATTTTTGAACAAGATACCAAGGCCAGAGCGGAGAGCTATCAGCAGAGGGTTGATAGGAAAGGCAAGAATCAGAATGATCGTGGGAAACCGTATGCAGCTGGCAAAGGTTTCCAGAGACAAAGTGGGATGAAGAGACCTAGTGGGGGAGACTCCAGTGCCCCTGCTAAGTGTTATAGATGTGGTCAGGCTGGACATCGTTTCCATGAGTGTACCAGTGCTGAGAAGAAGTGTTTCAAGTGTGGAAAAGGTGGTCACTTGGCTGCAGAGTGTCGGTTGAAGACTGTGACTTGTTTCAACTGTGGAGAGGTGGGTCATATCAGCCCACAGTGTCCTAAGCCTAAGAAAGAGAACCAGTCGGGAGGCAAGGTCTTTGCTTTATCGGGTTCTGAGACTTCTGCAGATGATCGTTTGATCCGAGGTACGTGTTATATTAATGGCTTTCCTCTTGTAGCTATTATTGACACAGGTGCGACTCATTCCTTTATATCTTTGGATTGTGCTGTGAAACTCAAATTAGAGATATCTGAGATGCATGGGAGTATGGTGATTGATACTCCTGCGAAGGGTTCAGCTACTACTACTTCAGTTTGTTTAGATTGTCCTTTGAGTATTTTTGGTAGAGACTTTGGGATGGACCTCGTGTGTCTTCCACTAGTGCAGATTGATGTTATCTTGGGTATGAACTAGTTGGTGTGTAACCGAGTTTATATCAACTGTTTTGATAAGACTGTGATCTTTCCTGAGATTGAGGAAGGAAAAAGTTTGTTTCTATCAGCAAGGCAGGTGAATGAGGCAGTAGCAGATGGGGCAGAGTTGTTTATGCTGTTAGCGACTTTGGAGGCTAAAGATAAACTTGTGATTTGCGATCTAGCCGTGGTGTGTGATTTTCCTGATGTGTTTCCTGAAGAAGTGAATGAATTACCGCCAGAGCGTGAAGTTGAGTTCTAGATTGATTTGGTACCTGGTACTAGACCGATATCGATGGCTCCGTACCGTATGTCTGCTGTTGAGTTAACTGAATTGAAGAGTCAGTTGGAAGATCTGTTGGATAAGAAATTTATTCGTCCGAGTGTGTCACCGTGGGGTGCACCAGTGTTATTGGTTAAGAAGAAAGAAGGTACTATGAGGTTGTGTGTGGACTACAGGCAACTGAATAAAGTGACGATCAAGAATCGGTATCCTTTGCCGAGGATTGATGATTTGATGGATCAGTTGGTTGGTGCGAGTGTGTTCAGCAAAATAGATTTGAGATCGGGGTATCATCAGATACGTGTGAAAACTGAGGATATTCAGAAGACTGCTTTCAGAACAAGGTATGGACATTATGAGTATTCTGTAATGCCTTTTGGTGTGACTAATGCGCCTGGGGTATTTATGGAGTATATGAATAGGATTTTCCATCCGTACCTGGACAAGTTTGTTGTGGTGTTTATTGACGATATTTTGGTGTATTCGAAATCTGAAGAAGAGCATGCTGAACATTTGAGAGTGGTTTTGGGAGTTCTGCGAGAAAAGAAGTTATTTGCTAAACTGTCTAAGTGTGAATTTTGGTTAGAAGAGGTTAGTTTCCTTGGTTATGTGATTTCAAGAGGTGGTGTTGCTGTTGATCCTTCTAAGATAGAAGCGGTATCTAAGTGGGAAGCTCCGAAGTCAGTTTCTGAGATAAGGAGTTTTCTTGGACTTGCAGGGTATTATAGGAAATTCATTGAGGGATTTTCTAAGTTGGCGTTACCGTTAACGATGTTGACTAGAAAGGGGCAAGCGTTTGTTTGGGACTCAAAATGTGAAGAAGGTTTCCAAGAGTTAAAGAGAAGGTTAACTACTGCTCCTATTCTGATATTACCGAGTCCATCGGAACCATTTGAGGTTTACTGTGATGCTTCATTGTTGGGTTTGGGTGGTGTTTTGATGCAGAATAAGCAGGTTGTAGCTTATGCTTCGAGACAACTGAAGGTTCATGAGAGGAACTATCCGACACACGATTTAGAGTTGGCAGCTGTGGTATTTGTTCTGAAGTTATGGAGGCATTACTTGTACGGGTCAAGATTTGAGGTTTTCAGTGACCATAAAAGTTTAAAGTATTTGTTTGATCAGAAAGAGCTGAATATGAGACAGAGGAGATGGTTAGAGTTTCTGAAGGATTATGACTTTGGTTTGAATTACCATCCGGGTAAAGCAAACGTAGTGGCTGATGCATTGAGTCGGAAATCATTGCATATGTCTATGTTAATGGTTAAGGAATTGGATTTAATTGAGCAGTTTAGAGACTTGAGTTTGGTGTGTGAGATTACTCACAATAGTGTTAAATTGGGAATGTTGAAGTTAACGAGTGGTATTCTGGATGAGATTAGAGAGGGTCAGAAATCCGATGTGCTTTTGGTTGATAAGTTGACTCTAGTGAATCAAGGTCAAGGTGGTGAATTCAGAGTTGATGAGAATGGTGTTTTGAAATTTGGTAATCGGGTGTGTATTCCGGATGTTACCGAACTTAAGAAGAGTATTCTTGAGGAAGGACATCGTAGTGGCCTGAGTATTCATCCTGGAGCTACGAAGATGTATCATGATTTGAAAAAGTTATTTTGGTGGCCGGGAATGAAAAGAGAAATTGCGAGTTTTGTTTATTCTTGTTTGACTTGTCAGAAGTCAAAGATTGAGCATCAGAAGTCGTCTGGGCTAATGCAACCGTTGGCTATTCCAGAGTGGAAGTGGGATAGTATCAGTATGGATTTTGTTTCTGGTTTACCGAGGACAATTAAGAATTTTGAAGCTATTTGGGTGATTGTTGACAGATTGACAAAATCGGCTCATTTCATTCCGATCAGAATGGATTATCCGTTAGAGAGATTAGCTGAGTTGTATATTGAGAAAATTGTAAGTTTGCATGGTATTCCGTCGAGTATTGTTTCGGACAGAGATCCTAGATATACATCGAAGTTCTGGGAAGGTTTGCAGAGGGCTTTGGGAACTAAGCTGAGATTGAGTTCTGCATATCATCCGCAGACTGATGGTCAGACTGAGAGGACGATTCAGTCACTGGAGGATCTTTTGAGGGCTTGTGTTTTGGAAAAGGGAGGTGCTTGGGATTGTTATTTACCTTTGATTGAGTTTACCTACAACAATAGTTTTCATTCGAGCATTGGTATGGCACCGTTTGAAGCTTTGTATGGTAGGAGATGTCAGACACCTTTATGTTGGTATAAGTCCGGTGAGAGTGCTGTGGTTGGACCGGAGATTATTCAACAAACTACGGAAAAGATTAAGATGATTCAGGAGAAGATGAGGATTGCTCAGAGTCGTCAGAAGAGTTATCGCGACAAGAGGAGGAAGTCACTTGAGTTCCAAGAGGGAGATCATGTGTTTCTTCGGGTTACTCCGATAACTGGGGTTGGTCGAGCTTTGAAGTCGAAGAAGTTGACACCTCGATTTATTGGTCCTTATCAGATTTTAGAGAGGATAGGGGAAGTAGCCTATCGTATCGCTTTACCGCCGTCACTTGCGAATTTGCATGAGGTTTTTCATGTGTCTCAGTTGAGGAGGTACATTCCTGATCCGTCGCATGTGGTCCAAGTAGATGATGTACAGGTGAGAGATAACCTGACTGTTGAAACATCACCTATGAGGATCGAGGATCGAGGGTTGAAGCAGTTGCGGGGTAAAGAGATTGCTTTGGTAAAGGTAGCTTGGGGAGGACCAGCAGGTGGCAATGTGACTTGGGAACTTGAGAGTCAGATGAAGGAGTCTTATCCTGAGTTATTCGCTTGAGGTATGTTTTCGAGGACGAAAACTCTTTTAGTGGGGGAGAGTTGTAACACCCCGATAAAATATGATAATTATTTAAATTAAATTTAATAATATATTTATTAATTTAATTAAATAATTGGAATATTATTGGAATTATTATTATAATTGGAATAATAAGTTGGAATATATATAAGGTCCCATTTGGTAAAAAGGGTTTGATACGTGAAAACAGAGAACACGTACGGATTGGGAGAAAAGAGAAGAAACTGAGAAAGGGAGAAGAAGAGGCTAGGGCTCAAGAGGAGGATTCACGATTGTTGAAGGTCAAAGAAGATTTGCCGGATTAACTTAGGTAAGGGGGGTTTATCGTCGTTTAATGGGTATTATGGGTTAACATGTAATGGGTAGTGATAAGCCATTGATTTGACCCTAATTGGGATGATGAATGCTAAAAAATTGAGATGAATAAGTTATGTTAAAGCTGTAATTGAATCTGTAATTGGATGAGTCTTGATTTTCCGAACGTGTAGCTTTTTACGGAATTGGAATCGGAGGTCCGGAAGTCCTCCAGCGGCGGAAAATGCGGAGAATTCTGCATTCTGCTTCGTGTTAGCGCAGGAACAGCTTTCTGTCTTGCGTTAACCGATTAACCCAGGGTGTTAACCGGTTAACACTGTTATGAATTGTGAAATATTGCTGTCTGTCTTGCGTTAACCGGTTAACCCAGGGTGTTAACCGGTTAACACTGTTGTGAATTGCCAGGAAGCGTGTTCTGTGTTGCGTTAACCGGTTAACCCAGGGCGTTAACCAGTTAACACTGTGTGAAAAGTGAAAATTTTATATTTACATGTGGTGTGCATGTTTGATGTTTGGCCTATATTGGCATATGATATAATAGGGATCATTTCCCGTTGTTTTGAACGGTAGGGGTATTAGTAGAGCGTGCTAATACCGTGATTGATTATGTGGCATGATATGATTATGTGATAAATATGTGGATGATGTATGATTGTATGCATAATGCTGTGGATGTATCTATTATGTATGCAATTGCGAATGGACTGTTTATGGCTTAGAGTGTGAGCATATGTCCATTGTGGATGATTGTTGGTGTTTGCATGACTAAGTGAGTTAGCTTGCATATTGTGGCCTTTGTGGTGGTAGCTAATTCCCATGGTGAGGAATTAGTGATGAATTATTGTGGATTGTTGTTGATGTTTGCATGCTAGGTGATTTAGCGTGCATAGCATAGCCCTTGGGGTGGTAGCTAATTCCCATGGTGAGGAATTAGTGATGTGAGTCACTAGGTCTCAAATGAGTGGGACTAGTGAGCTTGGTAGCCGTATCTGGATTTGATCGGTGAGGTTGAACTATATGTTCACGAATAGTCGGTACCGCATGCATGGAGTCTCATTGCATAATGTATGTATTGTGTATAATATGAATGGATGTGTTCCAATATTATACGTGTGTTTTGATGTTTATGTTGAGCATGATTATGAGTATGAGTTGATGTTGCCGTTACTGAATGTGTGATATGATTAGGGTGATAAGATGTGTTCATTTACTTAGCATTACATGATATTTTATAATGCTTATTATATCGATTGAGGAACTCACCCTTACAACTATGTTTCAGGTAACGAGCAGTGATTGAGTAGAAGCTAGTGCTTGGAGTCTAGTGTAGTTCCTTAGTGGGTCATGCTCTGGTAGATGTAACATCGGGACGGGATGTTTTACTTTGTTTTCATTGTGGTTGTTGAACAGTTTTACATGTAATGTGATTACATGGTTTGCATGATTGATTTGATCTCTATCCGCTGCGTATTGTGCAATGTTTTATTTTGATAAACAAATGAGTATGACCAGTTATTTGGAAAATGGTGTGAAGTGTCAAGTGTGACACCCTTAATTGCATATTTACTCTGAATTATGTTTTGTTGTTTTAATTAAATATTGGGGTATTTTAGAAGGGTGTTACAATGTGCACTCATTTGGAGTGGGTTTATTGATTGTTTATGACTAACTTTGAATTTGTTTTGTAGGCATTGAGACTTATGCTTAGGCCTTGTGGCTTGCACCTTTGTGCATTAATGCTTGTTATCTGTTTGTGCTGTGGATTTGTAATTGTCTGTTTGCCTTTTGTTTGAGCTGAGTACTGATTATGTTGGATTGATTTCAGGTACCTTAGTCGCTATAGTTCCCTTGTGAACTTGTGTTTGCTTTGCTTGCTAGCCTGAGCATTGAGGTATAATGATCTCTTCTCCATGTAGTCTGGAAGACCTGGCCTGTTACTTGGCCAGGCACCTGTCTGAAGTCCTCCTTAAGAGGCAATGTTTGTGCTTGTTTATTTTTGTCCCCAAGCAGGAAAAGACCTTTGATAAGGCAATTGGCAGACACAAGAGATATGCAATCCATCTCCTGCTATTCTGTTGAGTCGTCCCTTGGCTCACATCACATGTTGATGCCTTGTGGACATTAACCCAAGATCAGTTGAGTCAGTATCATAAGTGTAGAAGGGTTCCCACTTTCTAAACCCACACTTCATTTTCTGAAGCTCTCCCAGGCCAGGGATAAGAGCTGTGAAGTCTCATCTTCACTCACCTTTCATCAGCTTCACCTTGACTCTCAATATCAAGGTTAAGAGCTAACCTCACCCTGATACAGTGGCTTGTTTGTCGAGGTTGACATGACCCCTCGACTAAAGCCTAGCCTTGATGTTTGAGCCCCTTGTTGGTGTGTTTACTTCATCCTGTATGTGTTTGTGTGGTGTGATTGTATCCCCTAGGTTTGCTAGACTCCGCGTAGTCTCGTTTGCATGTCAATTAAGGTAGCACGGTTCCTTCGTATAAGACTTCCTTTCTTGCGTGAGCTTTCCTAAAACACAAATAAACATTATCCCCTCTTAAGGATACGTCAACTCCTTCTACTACAGGTGAGTAAGTCTCCAAAGGTCGAGCATCTGGTAGACTGCGTAGTGACGTTGTCCACTTAAAAAACACAAACCAACAAGAATAGTTTAGCCGAACTACGGCAACTCTGATTCTCATGTCCAGATGAGATACGTAGGCACGAGATGCGATGTCTTGTCGAGTTTGACTAACGACTAACACTAATTCTCTTCTCTCGCCCTCGTTGCGATTGAGACCTTCCCCTTCTCTTGCCCTAGTTGCAATCGAGACCCTTCTTCTTGGTGTGTGCTTGGAGTCCGGTATAAGTCCATCAAGTGGCATCTGGTTTCCAGTGTGGGTGCGTTTTGGTTCGGAAGCTGATGTAAGTCCAGCGATTGGCATTCGGGTTCCAGGTTTGCCTGTGTGTGTTTTGTTTTGTTGGCGTGCGTGAGCCGAGCTACGGATGCTCTGATTCTTCTTAGTCCAAGAAGATACGTATGTATAGGATGCGACATCCTAGCGAGCATGTGTTTTTCCCAGTCCGAACTACTTCGACTCTGATGTCTATGCTTGATAGACTAAGTAGGCCCAGGACGCGATGTCCTGCCGAGTCAGTCTTGTTTGTTTTCTTGTGTCTCTTTCAGCCAGTATTTGTTTGTTTTTGAGCAGTGTTTTAGCAACCATATTCCTTCCTTTTGTGCGTGGATCCCGTCGAGTACGACGGATGCGTAGGGGTGCTAATACCTTCCCTTCGCATAACCGACTCCCGATCCCATTCTCTTTGGTCGCGAGACCATGTCTTTTCCAGGTTTACTTCGAGCCTTTCCTTTCCCTCTTTTGGGATAAATAACGCACGGTGGCGGCTCTGTTGTTCTTGTTTCCCGCCGGTTTTTCGCGTAATGCGACAGAGGTCTCCCAGGAACTGGAGGTATGAGGATTGGAGGTTTATGCAAATACTCTTTTATCTTGTCAAAAGCTTTCTGACAGTCATCATTCCACCTGATTGCTTTATTCTTTCTTAGCAATTTGAATATCGGTTCACACGTGGCAGTTAGGTGAGATACAAACCGTGCAATGTAGTTCAATCTCCCTAAAAACCCACGAACCTACTTCTCAGTTTTCGGTTCAGGCATCTCTTGAATAGCTTTTACTTTTGCTGGATCAACCTCAATCCCTTTCTCACTGACAATGAAGCCTAACAGCTTACCGGATCTCACACCAAACGTACACTTGTTCGGATTCAGCCTCAGTTTGAACTTTCTCAGTCTGTCAAACAATTTCTGCAAATTTACCAGGTGCTCCTCTTCTGTCTGCGACTTCGCAATCATATCATCCACGTACACTTCAATTTCTTTGTGCATCATGTCATGAAAGAGAGTCGTCATAGCCCTCTGATAGGTAGCACCAGCATTCTTCAGCCCAAATGGCATCACCTTATAGCAGAACGTGCCCTAAGGCGTAATGAATGTCGTCTTTTCCATGTCCTCTGGCGCCATCTTAATCTGATTGTATCCAGAAAAACCATCCATGAAAGAGAAAACCGAGGATTGAGCCGTATTATCAACCAATACATCAATGTGAGGTAATGGGAAATCATCTTTCGGACTCGCTCTGTTCAAATCCCGGTAATCGACACACATCCTGACTTTGCCATCCTTCTTCGGCACGGGAACGATGTTGGCCACCCACGGGGGATAAGTCGTCACTGACAAGAAACCCGCATCAAGCTGCTTCTGAACTTCTTCTTTGATCTTAACCGCCATATCGGGACTAGTTCTTCGAAGCTTCTGCTTGACTGAAGGACAATCTTCTCTGAGAGGTAGCCTATGCACCACAATATCGGTATCCAACCCATGCATATCTTGATACGACCAGGCGAATATCTCCATATATTCTCTCAGCATCTCAATCAACCTTCTCTTGACATCTTCCTTCAAAGCAGCCCCGATCTTAATATCCTTTCTGGCGTCCTCAGTACCCAGGTTAATGATCTCCAACTCCTCCTGATGAGGTTGGATGACCCTTTCCTCCTACTTCAACAATCTGACCAATTCTTTGGGGAGTTCACAGTCTTCCTCACTCTCCTCTTCAGCTTGGTAGATGGGATTATTGAAATCATACTGAGGCATAACAGAACTGTTCATAGTGGGATTCGTGAGATCACTTCTGCATGTTTAATGCTTTGTTTTAGAAAAAAGAGTTCAAGAAAGTCACAAAAAACAAAAACATTGCCATTTTATTTTTTGAAAATGAAAAACAAAACAGAAAGACAGGGATCACAAAATTGTTTGCAAAACGTCCTTTATTAATGATATCATTGAAAAAAAACATGATGAGGCCCTACAATGAACCACTACGCCTTGGGCAGAACGTAGGTTTTTGTGCAAAATGAAAAAACAAAAGAAAATTACTCTGTTTGAAGAGTAACTTGGACCACTTCTTTTGCTGTCCAGTTGTTGATCGTCTCCCCTGGTGCACACGGGCGAACCCAGTTGTCCAGATCACAATCACTGTCACAGTCTTCACCACCGGTTGCAAAGACGTCACCATGATTCATCAGCCCAGTGCTGGTAAAGGTACTCGGACCTGTCTGCACACCCTGCTCCGCCTGCAGAGGTTGATAACCAATACCGAACTTATCTTCTTTGACAGGCAAATCCACCATCTTGCCCCAGCCTTCTGCCTTACCAGAGTTGACAACCTCCATAGCCTGCTTATATGATGCAATTGAGGCACTTGGCTTCTTCTGCTCAGCAAAAGCCACCCTCTCAAGAGCAACGGTCTCGAATGCCTGACATAAAGTCTCATGGATCTCGCCATCCACCTCTACATACTTGAAAGAGGATAGGTGACTCACCAGAATGTCTTCCTCGCCGCACACAGTCACAATCTGACCGTTTCAGACATACTTCAACTTCTAATGGAGTGTTGACGACACTGCTCCAGCCCCATGTATCCAGGGACGCCCCAATAAGCAACTATATGCTGGCTGAATGTCCATCACATAGAAGACAATACTGAACACCTCCGGGCCAATCTTCACTGACAACGTGACTTCACCAAAAACAGACCGTTTGGATCCATCAAAAGCACGAACAATAAGATCACTCGGAGTAAGGACAACCCCTTCAACATCAATCTTGCTCAGAGTCTTCTTGGGCAACACATTCAAAGACGAGCCAGTGTCCACCAACACATGTGACAACACTGCGCCTTTGCACTCCATGGTGATATGCAGGGCTTTATTATGGTTGCGACCTTTAGGTGTCAGATCCAAGTATGTGAACCCCAAACCGTGCCTAGTGCTCACATTAGCAATGACCCCCTCCAATTGGTTGACAGAGATCTCTTGAGGCACGTAAGCCAGATTCAACATCTTCAACAAGGCGTTACGATGTGCCTCAGAGCATAGTAGCAATGAGAGTATATAAATCTTGGACGGAGTCTGATTCAGCTGATCTACAATCTTGTAGTCACTCTTCTTGATTATCTTCATAAACTCCTCCACGTCCTTCTCAAATGACCCCTCAGGCGCTTCTTTCTGAACAGGTTCTTCCTCAGCCACGACCTGTTTGCCCTTTGCTTTGGCGAGAGCCTCGACATTGTTATCTCTCAAAGGTTGCGGTGCAAACAGACGACCACTCCTTGTGAAACCTCCTGGTCCCCCAACATTATCCACAACTGGACCAACAATCACAGGAACTCTACTCGGCAAACCAATAGTCACTGGAGCTTGACTAACCGGCCTGATCTGACTTTCAGCCCTTCTGTTGCTGCGATAAGCATTGTCATATTTCCACGGCACGACCCTACTATTCTCAACAGGTCTTCTACCAGAAGCAACGATAGTAGTTGTAGTGGGAGCACTAACGGTCACGGGAGCAGAAATGGTAACAGGAGTACCACTATTTGCAGGCGCACTGACAATTCTCTGGCCACGTCCCTCAGACGGTTTGAAATAAATGGTGATAGTTGACACCACTCCACGATCTTTCACGACCCGACTAAACTGCAGACAACCCTCGTCAATCAATCTCTGGATACCATCCCTCAACTTTGAGCAACCATTCTCTGAACCTTCACAACCTGAACAGCCCTCACCATAGCCCAGGAATACTCCCCCATTCAACAGACGACCCTTCACAACATCCAACGGAGTCTGAGTCTCATCAATACTGACAACCAAGTCCAAAGCTTCATCACCCTCCACATTGTTCACCCTATGCGCACCATGCTGAGGCATAGGATTGTTCACAACATTCGGCACAGGAGCAAAATTGATAGTTTTGGCGTCAATTAAGTCCTGGACCTTATGATGAAAAGCCCGACAGTTCTCAATATGGTGCCCCGGAGCACCAGAGTGGAAGTCACAACCAACATTGGCATCATACCCAGGTGGTATCTTTGTCAACGGAGCCATCGTACGCAACTCAACGAACCCTAATCTGAGCAGTTCGGGCAGCAATTCAGCGTAGGTCATCGGCAGCGGGTCGAAACGACGGTCAGGCATCCTCTGTCTAGGCTGATACGGACGTTGTTGTTGTTGTTGTGGTGGTGGTTGTTGAACTCTCTGTTGTTGCTGTTGTCGTGGTTGAGGTGCTGGAATGGTTACAGCGGCAACCTGGCGATACTGGCCTCTGTTCATACTCCGTCTGTGTTGCACAGCATTGGTTTCACCCTCCCTCCTACGGGGTGCCCCAGCAAATGGTTTCTTTGAAGATGAGGAACCAGCATCCTGAATCTTCCCAGCTTTAATGAGACTCTCTGTCCTCTCCCCGCAGATCACCACATTAGAGAAACTACTGAATGGGCAACTACCCATCCGATCCATGAGCACACCTTGTAATGTACCGATGAACATATCGGTTAACTCCCTCTCCAGCATAGGGGGTTGCACTCTTGCGGCCAATTCACGCCACCTCTGGGCGTACTCCTTGAAGCTTTCACCAGATTTCTGACATAGACTCTGCAACTGAGTCCGGCTCGGCGCCATGTCCATATTATGCTTGTACTGCCTCAAGAAGGCCTCACCCAGATCTCTCCAACTACGAATGGATTCTCTTTTCAGCTCCATGTACCAATCCAAGGAAGCTCCAGACAAGCTATCCTGGAAGAAGTACATCCACATCTTCTCATCATCGGTGTAGGCAGAGATCTTCCTGTAATAAGCCTGCACATGGGTGCGAGGACAAGAAGTGCCGTTATATTTGTCAAATGAGGGCGCCTTGAACTTGTAAGGAATTCTCAACCCATCCACCAGGCCCATATTAGTCACATCAAACCCAAGAGAGTTCTGACATTCCATGGCTCTGATCTTCTCAGCAAGGGCATCAACTTTCCGATCCCTCTCTTCCACTCTTCCAACATCATCATCTTCACTGAGCAGGGTGAACATGTCTTCCTGCCTGTCAACTAGCGGAGCAGGATGGCGAACTGGAGCACGGGTTGCTCTGGCATTAACAGTCTCTGCAGCAAGAGGCTGTCCATTGATTCGAATACCCCTCAATTCATCCCCCACGGCATAATCATTGGTGGGAGCAGCAGCAACAACACCATCATTCACAAGAACACCCACTGGCGAAGCACGACTAGGAGGTGGGAGTACAACTTCTTGTCTCTGGGCTAAGGCACGTAGCTCCTCTTGCCCTTGAACGACACCTTGCATCATTGTCATGAATTGGGCCATGTTAGCCCTCATCTCAGCCAACTCAGCTTGCACTTGGTCCATGTTCCTCTGATGATTCAAACGGGTTGCGTAGCGGTGCGGACGTTGATCAGCAATCCTGCCTAAAACAGGAATCAGAGTGAGAAGTCTTGAGCAAGAACACCTGTAATGCAAAATGATATGTGTATGATGCTTATGATGCGTATGATGCATATGATATGTTCATTTCTCAGGCATTCAAGAGCCTAATTCATCTTTCAAGAAATGGCAACCTGCAACAAACAACACAGAAGCAAGCTACACAGGATAATGAGCACAAGGTGAAACAGCAACAACCTCATCTATAGATATGAGCAACAAAGATCATACAACAATATTCAAAGATCCAAATGATCAGAGTACAACGATGAATCCCATCCAACAAGCCTGGAGGTGATTCTCAACATAAACATCAAAGCTACAAACTAGGAAAGATGTCCTCCAGGAATGAGCGTCTTCAGATAATGGCACTGGTCTATCAACAGGTCACATTCTGAACATTCTGGCAGAGGAGTGATCTTCTCCTTCAGTTGTCTTCTGAGCTCTACAACTTCTCCTCCAAGCTGACTCTCTGATGCATGTCTCAAATCTATCTCCTTCTTCAATTGGATGTCTTTGTCTCTGAGTTGCTTCTCCAGGTCCCTTATCTTCTTCTGATAACTGGCTTCAGCTCTCTGCAACCTCAAGCACTCACGGTGTTCTGCATTCAACAGGGTCTCCATCTCCTCATAAGACCTCTTCTTGCTCTTCAATCTAGCAACATCTTCACCTTGCATGTCTTTGAGTTGATGAGCCAAGTTCAACTTGTCAGCTTTGGCTTTGTAAAGCTCCATCTGGGTATCTTGTTCCTTCTCCTTCAACCGACGATTCTCCATCAAAGCTTGCTTGTACTGCTCAGCAGGTACACTCTCAGCAAGGATCAAAGGTGGTTGCTCTTGCAATGACTCCATCCTATCATAGGGCAACAACAAAGTCTCAACTCTACTCTTGACCCAATCAGTGTAGTCAGGCATAACAATGACAAACTTCTTTCCTAGAACAACTCCATCCTTGACACCAATAGTCTTCCAAGATCTCCCTACTTGCTCCAATCTAGCAGGGTCACTCCGCTTCTCAAAATATACACTCTCGGCTATCTCAGCATCAAGTGGTCTTCCATTCATCACAAACCCCAACTGGCGAAGAGAAAGAACCGGATTGTAATTGATGCAACCCTTAGTCCCTATAAGTGGCACATTACGAAACTCTCCACAACTCATGATGACATTACGCACATCCATCCGGTAAGACTGCCACCTGATATCATAAGAGGTAAGAGACATAATCCTCTGAGTCCACTTATGAGTGCTCTGAGCATCCACAAAAGGTCCACTGATTGGCAGAAGAGACAAGAACCATCTGAGCAACAAAGGGAGACAGCATCTGATAGCTCCACCCTTACCATGCCTACTGTGAATAGCATAGTAAGTGTCAGCTAACAAAGTAGGAACCGGGTTTCCTCCAATGAAGATAGTGACTGTAACAAGATCCACAAAATTAGGCATACTCGGAAACAGCACCACTCCATAGATCATAGTAGCCAACTGAGCATGAAAAGCTTCCCAATTTCCCTTCTTTGCTTCTTCTCTAGCCATCCTCAACAGATACTTCAAGGGCAACCCTACCACATCACCACTGGATTTCCAATTGTCACTCACTTCCTTGACACTCAGATGAAGAGCTCTGGCAACAACCCTGAAATCAACCTCCTTCGGAATATCCAAGAAAGGAACCTGGTATCTGATCGGGACACTCATTAGAATAGAATATTCCTCAAGAGTGGGCGCCAACTGATAATCCTGGAAAGTGAAGCAACGGAGCTCTGGGTCATAGAACTGTAGAAGAGTCTGCAATGGCACTGGATCTACCACCACCCTCAACAGTGTCAACAAATCCCCATACTGATCAGCAAACACCTTCTGATTACCGCCGGTCACAAGGTTGCTCAACTCGATCAAAGATGTCAAAGGCTCACGGTGAAAACTGTAGGTGCAAGTCTTCCGCTTCAACTCTGGACCGGATGCCATCTCTCACAGTGAATAGACTCCTGAATGAACCTGAGAAATGATATGCATGAAGAGATTAGCTTTTTCTTTTTTTTTTTTCTTTTTTTTTTCTTTTTTTTTTTACATTATTTTTTGAAAATAAATATGCTATGATGCAAACACGACTGGCTGGCTATGTATCTCGGAGCACAGGATCAAAGCTTCGGCTTGAATTCGGAACCACAAATCATCTGAGACCCCAAAGTCATCTGAGACCCAAAGTCATCTGAACCAAGTCACCAACAGAACCAAAGAGTCACCAACAAGTCACCAACGGTACCTGTAATAATGATCATTCCCTCCCCACTCACGGGTGTCATCTAGGCCAGGGTAAGGTTAAGAGAAACGCAGGATAAACAACCCTTTCATAGAATATCATCATGCACACACCCGAAGTATATACCGATAATACCCCATCAGGATCTGAACTGATCGTGATATCAAGTTCCGCTAAGTGGCGCAATACCACCCGCTTCCCAAGAATCACTATATTCATAGGTGTCCTAGAGTTCACTCATAGCCAGGGTATTGGGCCTTTTATCTCATGTAACTCCCAACCCAACAGAAAAATAGACAACCAGCCAGCACAGATGAAAATATGATGCATGCAAACATAAATGCAAACATAAATGCAAATAATAAATGAATGCAATAAATGAAACAGCAAAAGCAACCAAACCCTATCCTAGAGAGCGCTAGGAGAGACTCGCTTAGGGAAAATGGACCAGCAAGAGGTCAACTTCTCCAAGTTCCCCAGCAGAGTCGCCAACTGTCGCATTACGCGAAAAACCGGCGGGAAAACGAAACAACAGAGCCGCCACCGTGCGTTATTTATCCCAAAAGAGGGAAAGGAAACGCTCTAAGTAAACCTGGAAAAGACATGGTCTCGCGACCAGAGAAAGATGGGATCGGGAGTCGGTTATGCGAAGGGAAGGTATTAACACCCCTACGCATCCGTCGTACTCGACGGGATCCACGCACAAAAGAAAGGATAAGGTTGCTAAAAACTGCTCAAACACTGCACAAGGCTGGAAGGAAACACAGAAAGACAAAAGAAACAGGACTCGGCAGGATATCGCATCCTGGGCCTACGTAGTCTGTCAAGCACAGACGTCAGAGTCAACGTAGTTCGGGACAGGGGGAAACGTGCTCGCTAGGATGTCGCATCCTATGCATACGTATCTTCCATGACCGGAGAAGAATCAGAGCACTCGTAGCTCGGCTAACGCACACCAAACAAAACACAAACAAAAAACCGACTGCCAATCATTGGACTTATGTCAGACTCCACACAAACAGGAAAACATGGAAACTGAATGCCAATCGCTGGACTTACATCAGACTCCGAACCAACACACACACACACACACACAGGAAACCGACTGCCAATCGCTGGACTTACGTCAGACTCCAACAAGCAAACAAGACACATGAAACCAACTGCCAATCGCTGGACTTACGTCAGACTCCAAACACACACAAAGGGGGTTGAAAAAGAAAAAGGGCGCCCGGAGAGATCAGCTCATCTCCTGCCTACGTACCTCATCTGGTATGAGGATCAGGGCGACGTAGTTCCCCTTAACAGGGAAAGAACTTCTAACCTAACCAGAAACAAAGGGAGACACAAACTACTAGGGAGACTACGACTCGAGCCTAGAAGTTATCATGCATACGATCCCTATGTTAAGGCTTCTATCTAACTTGCACAGGGAGCAAGCTATCCTAAACAGCACAGGCAAATACATACAAGCACAAGAACAAGCACACACACTATATGCAAACAATTGGGCTCATACAAGGTTAGGCTGTGAGACACAAGCCAACTGGAATCGGGTGTAGTTAGCTCTTAACCCTAACATTGAGAGTTAGGGTGAAGCAGATGAAATGGGAAGTGAGGATAAGACCTCACAGCTCTTATCCCTGGCCTGGGAGAGCTTGACTCAAATAGAAAGTGCGGGAGTTCAGAATGTAGGAACTCTTCTCCACATATGACTGACACAACAAAGATCTTGGGTTATTATCCACAATGCATCAACACAAGGTGTGTGAGCAAAGTGAATGACTCAACTGAATAGCAGGGGATGGATTGCACATCCCTTTTATCTGCCAATTGCCTCTTAAGAGGTCTTTACCTGCTTGGGACAAAAGCAAACATTCACAAGCATTGCCTCTTAAGGAGGGCTTCAGACAGGTGCCTGCCCCCATAACAGGACAAGTCTTCCAGACTACATGAAGTCAGAGAAATTATACCTCAGTGGTTAAGCAACCAAGCAAAGCAAAAGCAAGTTCAAAAGAACTCAAAGCAACTTAGGTACCTGTGAAAAATCTAAACTAATCAGTTCAACTGTACAGACAAATAATCAACAAGCAATAACAAACAGACAGACAATGTTCATAATGTGCAAGCCACAAGGTAAACTCAAATGAGCTAACATCAACCTACAAAACACACAAGTGTTAGTAATCAAGAGCAAACATCAATGCTCAAATGTGGAAGCATCATCAACTATGGACTTGGAAGTTTAAACCTGAAATCAAAGCCCACATGTAAGCCACAAACCACTAGGTCAAAGCCTAGGGTCAAAGATGATTAAAAAATCCAAAACAGAACATGAAATTTAACACGAATCATCTTCATTCAATCAAGAACATATCTCAAAAAGTCCCATATCAAAATCATTAACCAAATTCATTTCATGAACAAAACATGGCAATGCATGCAAATGGTGATCACACTGAGACATCAGAAGAAACAAATGCACATTAAATCAAAAATGACTCAAAAAATCTTGACAAAATTCATGAGTAAACAGGACATATAACATGATCATCACACAAACAATTAGAGGCATTGGACATCATTAGGCATGGCAATCACATAGCATAAAACAACCAATCATATGTGTGACACAAATTGTCACACCAAGTTAGCATAATCATAAAACAGAGATGGATCATGGGAAAAATCTCAAACCAAAGCCAAAACATCACTCAACATGTCTAGAAATCACACACAAAATTTCAGAAGCATTGGATAAGAAACAAGCATTTTATGATGAATGGAACAAGGCAAGGTCAAACATGCATATACATTCAAACACCCTAGTACAAATCATTTTTTATGCCAGGCACAACTTGCATTTTAATACTCACAAAAAAGTAGACAGAATGAGGATCACAATGCAAAAAATTGGAGATCATTTGGTGCATTTTTCAATTTTATATGGTTTTTTGAAGTTAAGGAAAAATTTGAAAATGAAACATGAAGCAAGCATGAAAATGTGAAGGAAATAGTGAGAAAATGCAAGGCGCTTGGAAAGAGTCCCCAGCCAGGTTCGAACCGAGGGACAATTTGAAACTACCTAGCGCGCCAACATCAAAACGCCAGCGTTTTGAAATTCAAACCCTAATACGCGCGCTGCATGGATTCGTAGCTAAATCCAAAATGAACATGTGAAATTCGTAGCAAAATCCTAGCTAAACCGTGGCCAAAACTGGAAATGAAGAACACCATGCAAGCACGATGAAGATCATGAAGATCTTCATCTGGAAATTCCAGATCCAACAAAAATGTTTCAGAAACTAACAAAACCTATATCAATCAACTCGCCATGCCTCATACATCAAGAATCCAACAATAATTCATGCAAAAACAACAAGATAAGCACGGATCGAAGAGAATCAAAATCAACATCAAAACTTGAAATGCATGTATCTTGCTCAAAACAACACCAAATCACTCCAAATTTTCATCAGCATTATCACCAATCAATGAACTACACAATAAGCATAATGAATTTGAGAATTAAAGAGGTCGAAAAACTAACCTCTTGATGAACAAAATTGGATTCACGTGCTTCCAAGCCTTGCCACGCTTCAGATCTTCTCCTATGATGCTTGTGAGATGAATGATGATGAAATGGAAGCTCAATGATGCACAAAACCAGCTCAATCTTCAACTGCCATGGATGCTTCAAGCTTCTACTCTAGCTCAATGTGCCACGATTTCTTCTAAATCCACATCCAATTCTACTCAACAACACTTCATGATGATGAATTGAGCAAAAGAAAGTGTTCTTGTTTGAAGAATTTTGCAAAAGGTTTGAGAAAAAAATTTGGAGAATTTTGTGATTCTAGATCTGAAAATGTGTTAATCCAAAAACAGTTATGATTAACCATTTATACTCCATGCTAAACCTGTTTAAAACTTGCTTAGACCAAATACAATTGTGATTAACCACTTTGAAGGTGTAAGTGCAAAAATGAATTTCCCACTCCATGCACCCCCATGCACGTGAACAGTACATGTTCTGTCCCAAAATTCCCTTAAAATGAGTCCATGCAAGGTTTGGAAATGATATTGTATGCCCATGCTTAACCAAAATGAGTTTATGAAATTTTTCTCAAAAATCTTCATGAATAAGCCTAAGATCATGCAATGAGATTTCATGCCATGTAATGATATGCTTGGAAAATACATGTTATAAGGATCAAAATTCAAAAAGAACCACTCAATTTGGAGTTTTGGTTTGAAAGTTATGCCCATTTGAACTTTTGAACACACTTTGCCATGATTGAACCATATCTCCTTAACCACACATGAGAAATACATGATCTTGGACTTTTTGGAAATGGGAGAGAAATATCTTCAACTTTAATGTTGGACAAAAATTCATTTGAAGCTTTCTTGATGATGTAATCTTGAGTTGAAGTTGGTCCAAAACCTTTCCATTTTTGGAAAATTCAAATTACAGGTCACCTGCTATTTTTGGAAAGTCTTGACCTGACTTCAAATTCTTCAATGTTGATGTTTGAAATTTCAAATGAGACTTGTTTGAACATGAATGAGGCATCTCTAACCACCTCCCACCTTCAAATTCACAATTGACTGTGCAGTTGACTTCTGTTGACTTTTGTGGGCCTCAGATGATTTGCACATGGACTGATGAGTTCTGAGCCTTCAACACTTGGCCAAGCTACTTCAAAATGATCCTTGGGTCATGCGAACTCATGGGAATCACCTTAGGGCTTTGATCTCATGGAGAATGCTCTTGTGGCCTTGCACAGCTGAATCTCCTAACCAGTCTTGCCTGATGAGATGTGATGGACTATGCAAATGAAATGCAATGTTAATGACCTAAAATGAAAATGTATATACAAATGGGAGGTGCAAATTTGAGGTGCTACACCTTGCTCACTTTCTCTTTGGTTGGTTGGTCATTAGCCTTAACAAAGACAGTTTTGCTTGAACTTGCCTTGGAAAATTTTGAATAACCAAGTCCACTTTTGTCATTGGAATATCTTTGTTGGCTAAGGACACCTTCCAACCCAATTTGTCCTTTTTCATACCTTTCAAGAACTCTTTTTAATTGGACAATTTGGAAAGAAAGTGATTCACAATTTTTACATACAAAATTCTGTTTTTCACTAATCATCTTTTGTTTTTCATCGTTGACATCTTTTTCAATTGTCACGATTTTTTCTTCTAAAGATAAAATTGTTTTCTTTTGAGATGATATAGTTTTATACAGAATTTTGTATTCTTCAAGAAGTTCATTTATAGCACCTTGTGCATCACTATCGAAAAGGGAAAACTCATTTCTAACCTCATCTTCTTCATCGTCGGAATGGTGCGAGGCCATTAATGCTAGATTTGCACATTCGTCGCTTTCTGATTCGGATGAAGAACTTATCTCATTATCTTCCCATGCAACATATGCCTTTTTATTCTTGAAATCCTTCTTGCCTTTAAAGCCACCTTTCTTTAAGAGTTTTGGACAATCCGACTTTATGTGACATTGCTTTCCATATTCATAACATGTGACTTCTTGCGTAGATGTGAAAGCCTCCCTTTTCCTGAAATGTTTATTTCTTTTTGCATTAAAGGGTTTGTCATTTTTACTAAAAAAATTACCAAACCTTTTAACAAGGAGCATGAAATTTTCATCTTCCTCCGATACGCCATCATTTCTATCTTCCTTTGAATCTACTTTTAAAGCAATTCCTTTGGATTTCTTCTCTTGATTTTCATGCTTTTCGAGTCTTCCAAGTTCAAATTTATGTTCTTGGAGTTTTCCAAATAATGATGCGGACGTCATAGTGGAAAGACTTTTCTTCTCCGATATGGCTGTTACTTTTAGTTTTCCATTCTCTAGTCAAGGATCTAAGCACTTTAAGGTTGAGATCATCATTTGTGAAGGTCTTTCCAAGAGCGATTTAGTGATTTGTTAAGTGAACAAATCTCTTCTGTAAAGCAACGAGGGATTCTACAGGTTGCATTCTGAACATTTCGTATTCTTGACTCAATGTATTTAATCTGGATCTTTTGACTTCAGTGGTTCCTTCGTGAGTCTCCACCAAGGTATCCCATATTTCTTTCGCAGATTTGCATTGAGACATGCGGAAGAACTCGTCCATACTTAATGTACTTTGAAGAATGTTGATGGTCTTCTTCTCATTAAGTATTTTCTTCTTATCGTCTTCATCATACGAACTTTTGATCTTTGGGGTGCCAACACCATTGATCACACTTGTTGGATTATGCGGACCATTTTCAACGGTTTCCCAGATACCATCTCCTTGTGCTTCTAAATGTGCTTTCCTGCGGATTTTTCAGAAATCGAAATATTCGCCAGAAAATAGAGGTAGTTTGTTGCTACTACCTCCATCTCTAAAAACCGGGTTTGCGCTTGCGGAAGCCATTGTCTGGATCTGTGGAGCAAGTTACCAAAACCTGTTCTGATGCCAATTGTTAGTTGAGTAGCGCCTAAGAGGGGGGATGAATTAAGATCTTTGAACATTTTTTCCGGTTTATGAAAAACTTTGTTCTTTCTTTTCTGGTTATGTTAAGCGATGAACGGTAAAGTGCAGAAGGATAAAGAACACGATGAAATATCCTGATTCGCCTCACAGATCGAGAGTACTCCAGTCCCCTTTTAACATGAAAGAGATTTCATTATCTGTTATGACTTGTACACGATAGACACAATCACCAAGAACAACCTCTTGTGATTCACCAAGTTGATATGAGAACAATCCTCTCAAACTCAACTCTCTTGCTTCCAACAATCCTGGATAGTAAGGTGTTTACAAAAACATTCATCATAGAGAAGCTTAACTTCTTGAATCAAGATGCTTTATCATAGAATAAAATCTTTGCCTTCTTATTGCTTGGAGTTTTGTCTTCATCAAAAATATTCATCATAGAGAAGCTTGACTTCACATTCTCCCCCTTTTTTATGATGACAAATAATCCTCTTTGATGCGTCCAATTTCCGAAAACGAAAGATGTATAACTCCCCCTAAATTTAAGAAGCTTATGATCATGTTGAATTGATCATCTTGAAGAAGATTTGTATCATTTGTACCTTAAGAAATTCACAAGCATACAAGCATAATTCATAACAACTTTTTACCTTCTATTGTAATCGTTCAATGTCTTCAATTTTTTACCTTCTTAAATATTGTTCTCCAAACACACGTAAATCATGCTTCTTGTAAATTTAACAAATTTTAATGAAAAAAAATAGTGGTAGTTTTCAAACCCATCCCTTGCAATTGTCACACTAATAATGTAAAATACAATGATTGTGACATAAAGTTGACTTCATTAACATTCTCTTACATGCTAGATTTATTTCTCAAAAGCTAAAAGCAGCATTAAAGCTACTTTTATTTACACTTTTGTAAGCACCAAAAGGGAGTTTGCTCTATATAGTCAAAATATTTAAAATTTGATTTTCTTTCTCGAAAACCAAAATGCCTTTTGACAAAAAAAGATGAAAAGATATTTTCATTCATCTAGCCTAGAGGCCCCATTAGGTTGTGTGTAATGATAATCGACGAAGTTGAAAATTTGAAAGTCTTGTGCTTATGGATACCACATGATTATATAGTTGGTTTCTGTATTGAATATTAGTAATAAGGATGTTAATATGAATTTGGACATTTTTACTCCAATAATGTATGCGTTACTTGAATAAATATATTAAAATGTAAGACTATTTTACTAGAAGGCTTCAAGTAGAAAAAAATAGAGAACACTCAAAAGATGAGTCTTGTATCCCTTGTGTCTCCACTCCATCCTATCTATTGCTGCACACGGAAAAAACATATAAATAAAAGCTTACAATCTAAAAGCTTTTTTTTGGTCTTGTATATTTGGATAGTTGTTCTTTCATGTTTTCTTTGTCTGGTTATTGAGATCTTGTGTGACTCTTAAAATCATTCTTTGTCTGATTAATTAATTATACTTTTTAGAATTAATTTTATTTGAAGTTATAATTTATAATTTTTTAATTTAAATATGATTTTTACACTTAAATTTCTTGATCAATTTATTTTTATAAAGATTAATCAAAAGATAAATTACTTTTGTTGGAAATTCACCAAAATCTAAGGAGAACTTCACTACACAATTGATAATTGAAAGAAGAATAGAAAATATGAAGATTGGAGAAGAAAGGAAATTAGGATTTTGATGAGAAAAAGAAGATGAAAAAGTAACTCTCTGCTCTCAAACTGAGATTTTCTATTCAACTGTGCAACGACACTTATGTGTTGTGTTACCATCAATAATAAGGGTTACTCCCTATTTATAGGTTGAATTTGGTTGTTCCCTAAGCAAAATTCCAACTAACCTAATTCAACTAAAATTACAAAATAAACCTAAGTCAAAAATCTCTTTCGAGCAACATGATTCGACATTTCGACCTAAGCCCTTTGACATTTCCTTGCCTCTATCGAGCAATCTGCTTCGGCACAAGGAATTACAATTCAACATAACACATACTTCATTGTGTCTAAGCTATCTATATTTATCATAGACCTTAACTTCTTAAACACTTCGACATACATTCCTTTCATCATGATGTCTGCAATCTGATTCTTAGTTCTGCAGTGTTCCAAGTTTAGCGTCGCTTTTGAGACTTGCTCTCGAAGATAATGAAACTTCATTTCAATGTGCTTGCTTCTTCCATGTGCTATCAGATTCTTCGCCAAATTGATAGCAGATATGATATTGATCTTTATGGTAATTGCTCCATGATTCTTCCCTATAATCTTTTTTACCAAATTCACCATCCACATTTCTTGACATGCACAGAGAGAAGCAACTATGTATTCTACTTCACATGACGACAATGCCATTATTGGTTCTTTTCTTGAACTCCAAGAAACTGGTGCACCACCTATCATAAACACATAGCCAACTTTGTATTTTCTATCCTTAACATCACTACACTAACTTGAGTTTGTGCATCCCACTAACTTGCACTCTTTTCCTTCATCAACTGTATGAAACAAAATATCATAGTTGAGGGTTCCTTTCAGATACTTAGTATCCTCTTCGTCGCTGCCAGGTGTGATACATTTGGCTTCTGCATGAATCTACTAGTCATACCTACATTGTATGCTAGATCAAACCTTGTGTGATAAAGGTATCGAAGTGATCCAATGAGTCTTTTGTACTATGTTGGATCGACATAATCTTCATCTGTGCCTCTCGACAGTTGCAATCTGGGCTCAACTGGAGTCTAAGTTTGGTTGCAATCTTCCATCTCAAATCTCTTGAGTATTTCACCTGCATATCTTATTTGGTGCATCATTAAGCCTTTAACACTCTTGTAGAATTTGATACAAAGGAAGTATGAGAGATTTCCCAAGTCTGACATTTCAAACTCTTCACTTAGGTCATGTTTAAAATCTTCGATCTCCTTCTTGCAACTTCCTTTTATCAAAGTCATCGACATAGAGACATAGTATAAGCAATTCACTATTGCTTCTTCTTACATATACTCCATGCTCAGTGGTGCATTTCACAAATTCCTTCTCCCTTATAAATTTTTCTATCTTCTTATTCCAAGCTCTTGGAGCTTGCTTAAGTCCATACATGGCTTTATACAACATGTATACCTTGCTTTCTTTGCCATGTTTTACAAACACAACTGATTGTGCAACATTAACTTCTTCATCTAATGGGCCATTCAAGAATGCATATTTTACATCCATCTGACATATGTTCCAGTTGTTCATGTTTTCTAGACCAACAACCAACCTGATTGTTACGATACTAGCAACAAGTGCAAAAACTTCATCGAAGTTGATTCATTCCTTATGAAGAAATCCTTTCGCCACAAGTCTTGCCTTGTGTCGAGTTACTTCACCTTTGGGATTCAACTTCACCTTGTATACCCACTTCACATCGATAGTGTTCTTGCCATGAGGGAATTCTTCAAGTGACCAAGTGTTGTTGACTTCGATGGACTTTAGTTCCCCATTCATTGCTTTCACCCACTTCAAATATTTTAATGCTTCATCTGCATTTACTGGTTCGACATCTGCATAAAAATCATAGTGTACCAGCTCGCCTTCATCATCGACCATATCATCTGATGTAATCACACATTCTTGAAACTTTGCAGGCATGTGCCTTGTTCTTTGAGGTCTGCTTATGCTTGCTTGACCTCTAACTTCTTCCTGTCAAATTTCTCTTTCGACTTCACTTGTTGGTTCTTCACATAATATTCTCATTGAATGTTTCTTTATATTTTAATTTCAATCTCATTCCTTAATCTCATCTATGATTGCGTCTATGTTGATCACTGCTTGCTTGTTCACTGGGTGGAACAACTTGTATCCTCTAGTCGAATGATGTCCTAATAGGACCATTTGACTCGACTTGTCATAAAATTTTCTTCTCAACTGACCAGGCACATGTATATGTGCTATAGATCCAAATAACTTCAGATGACTCAAGCTAGGCTTGACATCAAACCAACATTCTTCTGACGTAATTCCTTCTAGCCTTTTTGTTGGAGACCTATTCAAAAGGTATGTTGCAGTCGATACAACTTCTCCCTATAATTCTTTGGGTTGATGCTTGCCATTCAACATAATTCTTACCATATTCATGATGGTTCTATTCTTCCTTTATGTAGTTCCATTTTGCTGTAGAGTGTAGGGTGGCACCACCTCATGTACAATCATTTCTTTCTCACATAACATGTCGAAGTCTTTCGACACATATTCTCCACCACCATTCGTTATCAGAATCTTGAGCTTTCGATCACTTTGTCTTTCGACCATATATTTAAACTTGAAAAATACCTCTATCACTTCAATTTACTTCTTGATCAGGTAAGTCCATAATTTTTTACTGAAATCATCTATGAGTGTGACAAAGTATTTATTACCTCCAATCGAATCCACCTGGATAAAACCATATACATTAGAGTATATGATTTCAATAATTGCATTTGACTTGCTTCCAGCATCCTTGCTGAAGCTATTCTTGTGTTTCTTTGTTTGTACACATTCCTCATATACTTCATTTGGAATGTCTATTTATGTTAATCCTGAAACCATATTTCTTCTTTTCAGATCTTTGATGTCTTTGAAATTGAGATGGCCAAGTCTATAGTGCCATATCCATTCATCCTTGCTATCTGCACTTGTAAGGCATTTGTGCTCTATCACATTAAGTTCAATCATGAAGGTTCTATTCTGAGACATAGGTGTCTTCCAGATTAACTTTCTACATGAGTCGAGAACTCTCATCATATTGTCTTTGATCGACACTTTGTAGTTTTTTTGACCAACTACCCTATGCCGAGCAAAGTACTTTTCATGTCTGGTATGTACAATACATGGAAATTACTGACCTTTTTCCATCTTCCCTCATAATCAAAACATTACCAATACCTTCAGCTGCTAGAGTATTGTCTGTCGCAACGCGAAAAACAACCGGCGGGAAAAAAATAAAACAAACAGAGCCGCCACCGTGCGTTATTTATCCCAAAGGAGGTAAAGGAAACGCTCGAAGTAAACCTGGAAAGGAATGGTCTTACGACCGGAGATTGCAAGGTACGTGAGTCGGTTACGCAAGGGGAAGGTATTAGCACCCCTCACGTCCGTCGTACTCGACGGGATCCACGCTCAGAAGAATAGAATAAGGTTGCTAAATAAACTGCTCAAAGAATGCACACACATTGGAATAATACACAGATGGAAGAAGAGGGGAACGGGCTCGCTAGGACATCGCATCCTATGCCTACGTATCTCATCTGGAATGAGAATCAGAGCTACCGTAGTTCGGCTAACGCACGCCGAAACAAAACACAACACCAAGACGCTGAGACGTCAAAAGAAACACACAAATGGAAACGGACTGCCAATGGCTGGTCTTACGTCCGACTCCAAACAACCACAAACAAGGAAACCGAATGCCAATCGCTGGACTTACATCAGACTCCAAACAGGCAAACACACACAGGAAACCGACTGCCAATCGCTGGACTGACGTCAGACTCCAAACAAGCAAACACACACCAAAAAAGAAAAGGGTGCCCGGAGAGATCTCGCACGATCTCCTGCCTACGTACCTCATCTGGTATGAGGATCAGGGCAACGTAGTTCCCCTTAACAAGGGAGAAACTCTCTCCTAACCAGAGACCGGGAAATAACAAATTAAAAGGGAGACTAACTCGAGCCTAATAGTTGTCATGCAATCCACAATAGTCCTAGGTTGAGGCATCTAACATAACCTAACTCGCACAGGAAGCAAGTTGAAACAGCAAATAAACAGCAAATAAACAGCAAATAAGCAATCACAAGAGAGCAAGCACACACACTATATGCAAACAAGTGGCTCATACAAGGTTGGGCTTTAGTCAAGGGGTCATATCGACCTTTGCAAACAAGCCAAATACTGGAATGGGTAGTCAGGCTCTTAACCTCTAACATTGAGAGTTAGGGTGAGCAGATGAAATGGAGATGAGGGTTATGCCTCATAGCTCTTAACCCGGGCCTGGGTGAGCTTGAATCAAAGAATGTGTGGGAGTCCAGAATGTGGGACTCTATTCCACATGACTGACACAACAAGATTTTGGGTTTTATTCAAAGTGCATCAACACATGGTGTGAGCAAGATGAAAGACACAACTGAATAGCAGGGGATGGATTGCACATCCCTTCTATCTGCCAATGCCTCTTCAGTTAGGAGGTCTTTATATGTACAAGGCACAAAGATAAACAAGCAAAAACATTGCCTCTTAAGGAGGGCTTCAGACAGGTGCCTGCCAATAACAGCAGGTCTTCCAGACTACATGGAGATCAAGGAAAATACCTAAGTGGTATGCCAACCACAAGCAAAGCAAAGCAACTCAAATAATGAGTTAAAGCGGCTAAAGTATCTGTGTAAACAACCAAACAATCAGAAAGTCCAATAGTGAGACAACCAATCATCAGACAACATCAATGCAAGGCATGAGATGCAAGCAAACTAAATTAATTCATCATCCCCAAGACCTACAAAACAGCAAGGTTAGTCAACCAAAATAACTTGTATCTCAAGTGATGAGATCATATGAATCAATGTGGCTAATTGCTTGCAACCTGAAACACAAAGTCCAAAGGATGAGAACAAACCACTAGCTCAAAGGCTAGGGTCAAAGGTGGGGCAAAAAGTCAAAACAGAAGCTAAAACTTAACATGAATCACATTTACTCTATCATGAACATATCCTAAAAAGGACCAAGTCAAAAGCATTAAGCAAAATCATTTTATGAGCAGAACATGGCAAGACACACAACATGATCATCAATTGGACATACAAAGAGAGAAAATACACATTAAATCAGAAATGACTCAAACAATTCTGGAAATTTTCATGAACATACAACATGTCTAACACAATCACCATGCCAAAAATCAGGATCAACAGAACTCAAATGACCTAGAAATAAAATGCACAAAGCAAAATATCCAATTGTGTGACACACATTGTCACACCTAAAGTATATGTGTCCCAAACAGTGAAGACAATAGCAAAAAATGCCAAATAAAATCACACAAATACATCAACATGTTAAGAATCATCATGCAAAATTTCATGGCATTTGGATCATGTATGAGCATTTTATGCTAGGATGAATGAAGCAAGGTCACAAAAGCATACATGTTCAATCACTCTAACACAATTTAATTTCCAGGCATGGTAAAATCACAAAATCAAAACCATAAAATTCTAGACATCTCAAGGATCATGTGGGAAAAAACCTGGCATTATTTGGATCATTATTCAATTAGTTATGATTTTTGGAAGTTTGGAAAAAAATTGAATTAAAATGTGACATATGGTGAAATGGAGGTAAAAGATAAATGAGCACTAATTTGGAAATTTGCTGCAGGCTGGAATCGAAGTGAGGCTAGGGGCAAAACACAGTAGTTTAATTAATGAGGTGGCACGGCTTAGTCAGCGGTCAAGGCGCGTGCGTGGCTAGTCAAAGAAGTAATAGCCAACCAAATTGCCACAAAGCGCGGATGTGGCATCTACAGGAATTGAGCCCTAGCGCCAACACTGCTAATTGCAGGCGACGACTCTCACGGTCGGGCATGGAAGAAACAGCCATCTTCTTCGTGAAGACGGCGAGTGAATAGTAGCGTCTCAAGAATTTTTTTCCAGAACTCAATAAAAATGATACCAAACGAAAGCTCATGCAACGTACATCATAGATCAATCAATAATTAAGCCAAACAAGCCATGGATTAAGAGATTCGAGGAAAAACATTCTAGATCTACAAACTTTAAACTCACATATCTCATGCAATATTCATCCGTTTTTAACAAATTTTATATCAGTGTAACCAGCATGAAAAACTCTACAATTCTATGCACATAAAATCATGAATTAGGAGGTTCGAATTTTTGACCTCTTGAAGCTCCAACAATGGCAGTAGCAGATTCAAGGCTTGGCAAGCATCCAAATCTCTTCCTGTATCACTGTTATGAGGCTTGAAGTTGAAATTGAGGCTTGGCACAACTTAGATCTTGCTCAAATAATCATTTCCATCTTCACCTTCATGAACTTGATATGCTTGATTTTTACACGAATCCTTCAAAACAAAGCTTGATCTACACCAAATCCATATCACAGAACCAGAATATGCAAGAAAATAGCAAGGTTATGTGGAAGAAATTTGAATTTTGGTTGAGAGAAAAAATGGAGGGAAAATGAGATCTAGATCTAGAATGATGAATAATCCAAAATTCTGTTATGACTATGAATATATACCCTGTGTTAATCCACTCTTAATCAAAATTAATCATGTTTAGTTGAGATTAAGTGAAAATAAGGTGTTTGGCCAAAAATAACATTTTGCATGGTGCATGGAGCAATCCCACGTGAACAGTGCTATGTGGTTGATCAATTTCACTTAAAAACTTCCAATTAACACAATGGCAATGGTGATTTATTCCCATGATGCACCAATTTCAAATTTAGCATTTTCCCTCTAAAATAAGCATGAATATGCATATGATCGTGTGATGAATTTTCATGCCATGTGATGAATGATTTGGAAAGTTCATGTCATGAGAAGCAATTGGCAAAAAGGAGCACTCAATTTGGAGTTATGAGTCAAAAGTTATGTCCTTTTGAAGTTTCAAGCACACTTGGCAATGATTTGATCATATCTCCTCAACCATTCATCATAAATTCATGATCTTGGACTTTTTGGAAATGGGAGAGAGAGATATTCAACTTTCATGTTGGACAAAATTTCATTTGAAGCTTATTTATGATGTAAGATCAAGTTGAATTTGAACCAAAACCTTTCCATTTTTGGAAACTTTCAATTACAGGTCACTTTCCATTTTTGGAAACTTTTGATCTGACCTCAAATTCCTCAAGATATGCATTTGTAATGACCAATGAACCTCTTTGGGACATGAATGAGATGTTGAAACTCATTTCTCCATCTCCTAGCCCTCAGTTGACTTTCTATTGACTTTTTGGTTGACAGATGACTTTGAGCCTCAACCACTTGATGAAATGGCTCCAAAATGAAACCCTAGCTTGTACAAGCTCAATAAAATAATATGATGATCTCCTTCTCAAGAAAGACCTCATCTCCTTGAAAATCCCTGGTTGGAAGAATGCCACTGATTAGGGTTGACCAGAGGTCAAAACCCTAATCCTAAGGAACATGATCATGAACAATGAACCCCTTGGTGATAAAACCATGATGATGGTGATATACCCTTGCAATCAAGACAATGCTCAACCTCCTTGAAGGACCAAGAAACCCTAATTGAAGCACAAACCCTCAAATGGCTAGTGATCAATTCAATAAGACCCTCAGGCTTGAATCTCTTAACCTCTCTATCTCTGAAAAGACTTAGGAGGATGACTTTCTTATTATCACATGATATGCAATATGCAAATGCCTAATGCCCTAAATATGAAATGCAATATGCTAAGCTAGTCCCAAGAAGAGGAGGGCAAATTTTGAGGTGTTACAGCTACCCCTATTCAATCCACTGTGAACCTGTCGATATGAATAGCCTCGGCTTTCAGATGATCAGGGTGAAGAGTGATTGAATACCAAGAACAGACGAACAATTTGCGCTCCACTGGGGATTATTATATTTTTTTGCTTTTCTTGAACCCCAAAACTTTTTTCTCTTTTTCCTTTTCTTGAACCCCAGAACATTTTTCTCTTTTTCCTTTTCTTGAACCCCAGAACAATTATTTTCGCGCGTATGGTCCCCGATCACCGCATTTCAACCCCGACAACTTCATAACACTCCTGTTTTCCAAACAATGAACCCCAATCTCCATTTGAACCCCAGTCGCCTGACGATAACTCACAATCTCCATTGTGAACCCCGCTCTCCAGAAAACACCATATGTCTCCCTTTCTCCATTTGAACCCCATTCTCCAGAAAATGCCCAGCACTTCCTTCTCTCCATTTGAACCCCGTTCTCCATTTTCTTGTGATAATTCCGCTGGCAACGTCGGAAATAACACCCAAACACCACTCTGATGGCGACATATCAGAGGGTACACCTTCACAAAAGGAAGGTAATCATGTGCATTTCTTCCTCCGAAGATACCCATAACGACTTCTATTGGCCCCGCCAAAGTCTAAGGTGACACATGATCAGAAGACAATCCCGAGGACCTCATCCCGGATATAATCTTCAATTCCAATCTCCATTTGAACCCCATTCTCCAGAAAATTCCGCAACACTTCCTTTTCTCCACTCTTCGATTTTCGCGCTGATCGCGTAACGTTCTTTGATTTTATTTCCATCTCCGCCCGACGGAAAATTTTCCTCCAATATTGCACTACTGGGGAACATTGTTGCTCTAACGTCATGATGCTAAACTCCTCAGAGTAACATCTTCTAACTTCTATCTCGCACGACAGAAATCTCCTCCAGTATCGCACTACTGGGGAATACCGATGACCCAACGTCACGATGCTAAGCTCCTCAGAGTACCACCTTCCAACTTCCATCTCGCACGACAGAAATCTCCTCCAGTATCGCACTACTGGGGAATACGGTTGACCCAACGTCACGATGCTAAGCTCCTCAGAGTAACATCTTCACCATCTGGCACAACCAATCCTCAAACAGTAACCACGGCTTGAGACTAGTTTATGCTTGCAATGCTGATGCATGATTTTTATTAGCGTAATGCTCCATAATCATGGAAATGCTACGCAATTAAGTATGCAATATGCTATGCTTATCTAAATGATGAATGCATAAAAAGTATCCCCCTCAAGGGACTCTACTGGGAAGCTCGAGGCACTCTGCTGAGGAACTCGACAACACTCCAATCTCCACCCTGCTGGGGAATAGCACCGCTGCTGGGGAAAGGACCACCCTCAACAGGGATGAACTCCGCTGAACCCAATCCGTTTGGGGACTTCGCTGGGGAAGAAACCACCAACGCACTCTGCGGGGAAAACATCAATCTTCGACTTGCTGGGGGAAACTAACAAGCTCCGCCGTGCTAGGGGAAACAACTACCAACAGACACCTCTACTGGGGAAATAGCAACCTTCAGGCCTGGCTGCTGAGGAAATACCAGTCTCGAAACTGCTGGGAAGATAACAATCCCGACTCTGTTAGGGAAGACACAGACCTTGAATCTGCTGGGGAGGTAACAATCCCGACTCTGCTTGGGGAAATAAGGAAAGTCTGGCACAGAACACCCGTCGACTCGTCGAACCCTGGTATTCAGCATCTAAATCCAGTGTCAGCTTTCCACTTTTGAGAGCTCCCAGACTCGTCTGGACTTTTCTGATTCATCATCTTGTATTCTTGACTTCTCCGTACTTCCATGGAGATTGAACTCCCTGGATTCATGCAAACTTTCCAGTCCTCAGACTTTGAAGAGTCTTCTTGATTAATTTCCAGGATCGCCGTACGTTTCTCGCTGTCTTTTCACCATTCTTCGATCCCTTGTTCCTGACTGGACTCCACGGGGATCTTTTGTCTAAAGCTTTACATCACAACCTGCAAGTGAGTGAAAATATCTTAGCAACACCTGCAAAAGAGATCGTTAGATAAAAACGTGCCCCAGGCGTGCCAAGATTCAACACCTAGGTCACTCAACCTTCCGAATAAGATTTCAGGTTTTCAATCTTATGAACATGCATTGGAAGGGATCTCCATGTCTCAAAATGCAAAGATTCTTTATCAAAAATAACTGGATGTTTTTGCAATCAAAGCGGTAATGAAAACAAAAACAAAATTATTTGACTGAATATGCATTTTAATGATTGAAAAAGTGTGGCTTAAACCGAGCAATACACAGGAAGCAATTCCCGAAAAGAGGTAATTGCGCACAAAAGGAAAAATCTATCCTAATGGCAATGTGAACCCTGATCTCATCGAGTTCCAACTCGGTTACACCCCATATGTCCTCAAGACTCTCCGCGCTTTCTACCTTCTGAACAAGACGCTTCCGACCGATCCTTGCCGGGGATTATCCACGTGTCTTAACCAAAGATACAAACGATCATGCTAGACGCAGCTGTTCGTTTCAATCCCTCTTTTGCCTGGACCGCCCTTTCGGGTTTTCAGTCCACCGGGATACCCTTTTTTGCCCAAGTCGCCCTTGTGGGGTTTTCGACTTGCCGGGTGTATAGTTTTTCCTTTTATCCCTAATTTTTGCCCGAACCTTTTTCATCATTTTTTTTGGTTCGCCGGGATGCCCATTTTTGCCTGGACTGTTTTATTCTTTTTGTCCAGCGGGTCTCTTTATACGAAGTATTTTTTAACCGTGTCAGCATTCACAGGGGATGGAAAATCCTCGCCATCCATGGTCGTCAACAACAAGGCTCCGCCAGAGAAAACCTTCTTGACCACGAATGGACCTTCATAATTGGGTGTCCACTTGCCCCTACGATCGTTTTGAGGAGGAAAGATCCTTTTCAGCACCATATCTCCCATGTGATATACACGAGGTCGCACCTTTCGGTCAAAAGCACGCTTCATTCGCTGCTGGTACAACTGCCCATGACAAATGGATGCTAGCCTCTTTTCCTCAATCAGGCTCAACTCTTCGTACCGAGTCCTTACCCATTCAGCCTCTTGCAATTTCACGTCCATCAGGACTCTCAACGACGGAATCTGAACCTCAACCGGTAGCACGGCTTCCATTCCATATACCAACGAGAAAGGCGTTGCCCCAGTAGACATGCACACCGAAGATCGATACCCAGGATACAAGCTCCATACCCAGCCACCATTGTTGATGCATTCAAATGTTATCCGGGCAACAAAAGGAATGTGGGATCTTTTCGGTGTAACCAAAACATCACCAACTCCACTACCATTCACATTAACGGCCCCATCAGACATCAGAATCCGTTCGGATTCAGGGTCAGGCCCCTCCTCCAGGATTGGTTCCTCACAATCTTTCGATTTGAGAACCTCGACGTCCTCATCAGGGAACTCAAACTTCATCGGTTGATAATCCTCAATGGGTTGCTAGGCGAGGTAATCAGACAATACACTCCCCTTGACTGCCTTCTAAGAGGTATACTGAATATCATATTCGGACAAAATCATTTGCCATCTCGCAACCCGTTCGATCAATACTGGCTTTTCAAACATATACTTGATCAGATCCATCTTGGAAATCCCCAAAGTGGTATGAACCAGCATATACTGTCTTAGTCAGCGAGCAGCCTATGCCAAAGTCCAGCAAGTTTTCTCGAGCAGTGAATATTTTGTTTCACAGTCGGTAAACTTTTTGCTAAGGTAAATTGCATGCTCTTTTCGACCAGACTCGTCATGCTGCCCCAGTACACACCCCATAGACCCCTCGAGGGCCGTCAAGTACATAATTAATGGTCGTCCCTCCACAGGTCCGATTCCTGCCAATATTCTTTTAATTTTTTACATGCCACTTGGCCATCATCATTCCACCTGATCGTTTGACCCTTTTTTTTCAACAGCTTGGATGGGTTCACACGTGGCCGTTAGATGAGATGTGAACCATGAAATGTAGTTCAATCTGCCTAAAAGACCACGAACCTCTTTTCTGTTTTCGGTTCAGGCATTTCTTGTATTGCTTTTTTCTTTTTTTTTCTTTTTTCCTTCTCTTTTTCCTTCTCTCTTTTTTTAGCAGGATCGACCTCGATTCCTCTTATCCGCTCACAATAAGCCTTAGCAACTTACCGGAATGCACTCCACAAGTGCACTGATTCGGATTCAACCTCAGTCTGAATTGTCTCAACTGGTCAAACAGCTTGGCCAGATCTACCAGATGCCCCTCTTCTGCTTGGGACTTTGCTATCATGTCATCAACATAGCATTCAATTTCATGATGAATCATATCATGAAACAAAGTCACCATAGACCTTTGATACGTGGCACCGGCACTCTTGAGACTGAATGGCATCACCTTATAACGCAAAGTGCCCCATGGTATGATGAACATTGTTTTCTCCATATCATCTGGCAACCTTTTCATCTGATTATAGCCAGAAAAGCCATCCATGAAGGAAAACACCGAGAATTGAGCTGTATTATATACCAACACCTCAATGTGATGGGAAGTCACCTTTCAGACTGGCTCTGTCAATCTCGGTAGTCCACACACATTCTCACCTTCTCATCCTTTTTAGGCACCGGTTTCTACTTCGCGAGAGGACAGTCTTCTATCCATGGTAGCTTGTGCACAACAACATCGGTATTCTACCCTGGCATATTTTGATAAGACCGGGCGAAGATATCGACGTATTCTTTCAACTGTGCTACCATTCTGCTCTTGACACTTACCTCTGAAGCGGCCCCAACTTTCACTTTTTGACCTCCTCGGTGCCTGGATTAACAATCTCAACTCGCTCCTCGTGCGGTTGAATCACCTTCTCCTCTTGTTTCAACAACCTGGCTAATTCCAGCAGATCACAATCTTCTTCGCCTTCTTCTTCGGCATGATAGATCGGATTGTCGAAGTCATACAGAGGTGTAACCGAATTGTTATCAATGAGATCAGGAGGATAGTCTCTTTTGAGGTCGGAACAAGACGAATCAAAAGGAAAGAAAATGAAAACAAACATTGCCATTTTTATTATTTTTTTAAACTGCAAAAATAAATGAAAAACAGGGAACACCGCTTTTAATCACAAAAACATCCATTTATTAATGATGCAAAATGTTGCAAAATGAAATACATGAGGTGGCCCTTACAATGGACCATTACGTTTCGGGCAAAACGTATGGCTTTCATCCAAACAGAATTGAAAAACAGAAATACTACTCTTCATGATGAGTGACGGTGATGATCTTTGAGGCCTTCCAGTTTCCTGGTACGCACGATTTTATCCACGACTCAAGCTCGCGGCCATGGTCAATCTCTTCACCCACTGTACAGGCGTGACCTGGATCCAGCATTCCGACACTGACGAATGTGAACGGTTGACGACGTCCTCTGTTCTGTCCAGACGAGTCTTGGCCTGGCTGATAGCCAACCCCGAACATATCTGCTTTCACCATAATGTATATGATCTTTCCCCAGCCTAGGGCTTCTTCGTTCTTCACTACTTCCATGGCCTGCTTGTAAGAAGAAATGGACAGCTTCTTCTCTTTCTCAGCAACAATGGCATTCTCCACCTTGACGGTTTCAACTGCCTAACAGGGTGTCCCAAATAGTTCACCGTCCATTTCAACGTATTTGAACGATGACAATTGGTTGACAAAGGTATCTTCTTTCCCCCAATCAACTTTCTCAAATCGGAGACGTCCCCCATCCATCATTCTCTGAATCGTCTCCCTCAACATCACACACCCATTCGCAGTGACAGTGCAAGCAGCACAACAATTATCACAGCCAGGGAAAACTCCACTCTTCATCAAATGTCTCTTGACCACAGACATTGAAGTCCTCAGCTGATCCACGTTTGTCACATCTATTTTTCTCTTATCTTCTGACATCACGTTCACCCCCATAGGACCATGCACCGGCATGGGGTTAGCATTAACATTCGGTGTCGGTGCAAAATTGATGGCTTTAGAATCCACCAAATCTTCAACGACATGCTTAAAAGCTTTACAATCCTCAATGCTATGCCCGGGTGCACCAGAATGGAACTCGCACTTGATGTTCTCATTGTAACCTGCAAGCCTTTGGTCTGATCCTACTGGAGCCAACATCCTCGGCTGAACCAACCCAAGATCCTTCAACCTCTTAAACAGAAGAGCATACGCCATGGGTGGCTTATCAAACTGACGATCAGTCATCCTTCTTCTCGCTTGGCACCCAGCTCTCTGTGTTCTCTGTTGAGGTGGTTGTTGTTGCTGTCGTACAGATTGATTACCAGCAGGAATCGTTACTGTAGCAGCATACGGGTGATAACGATCCCTACCGCGTCCCCTTTGGGCAGACACATCACTTGATTCAACCTCTTTCTCGCGCTGACCATCGCTTAAGGATTTCCTTACTTCAGACGACGGAGCGTTTCCCTGTACCTTCCCCATTCTCAGCCAACTTTCAATTCTCTCCAACCTCTCGGAGATTGCTTTCTGCCCCAAGGAGAACCCTTGCATAGCACTGATCAACTCTCCCATCATCTCTTTCAATTCCAGAATGTCGGCGTTGGGTGGATTCATCATTCCTGTGTCAATCAAACATGTTAGAAACTGACACCTGCAAAACAGAAGACATGTTATTATGACTCACGCATGAATGCAATGTCTATCCATATGAGGAACATTCTGTCTTTCAATCCTGGTTTCATCGAGACAGATAATAATCCGGCAGCAATATTCTGATATCAATCATCTGGTTTTGCCATACAGAGTAGAGAATTATGATTTAGCAAAGATATCACCTAACCATGTGTGTGCTATGTGAGTGCGCAGAAAAAAGCAAATAAAGCTTGAAGATCAAACACTGAATGATAATAACCACTGTATACCAAAAGTGCACCATACGTGCAAAGGTCATACATCAGGCTGATACAAATCAGATACAATTCTCCAGAATCAGAAAAAAGATACAAACAAGTGAATTCCGTCAACAGGCCTGACGGTAATCCAGCACAAATAAGAAAAGTCTACACCAAAGAAGGTCCCACAGACGGCTCTGCATCATCAACCATCTTGGTAAACTTCACGGCGAACCTGAGCTCAGTGTTCTCCTGCTGCAATCTCCCCACTTCCTTCTGGTGAATCTTCATCTGTCGGAAATAATGATCCCTCTCAGCAAGATAGTGATCTCTCTCAGCAATAATCCTCGCTTTCTCCGCTTCCCATTCTGTGGTAAGGACTTTGGCTCTAGCTTCCCTCTGATTCTTCACAAGGATCTGCCTCCTCTTCTCATCTTCAATGACCTTCAAAGCTCTAGCCAACTTCTCCTTGGTGATGTCATGCTCCTTCATGGATGACTCCAAAGCTTGGCTGATCTTGCGGTAATAGGCAGTGTCTATCTCAAAGCGCTTCACCTCCATGGCATGTCTCTTATCCTGGTCTTCTATCTTCCCTTTGATTTCCTGATTAGCCATTTGGATTCTAGCAACACTCATCTCCAACTTAATCTTCTCTGCTTGCAGCTGATCTCTAGCTTTCTTCATCTCAAGGAACTCTTCCATGCTGACAGAAGAACATGGCCCCTCAATCAAAGGACACCAAGGATCACCCCCAAGGAATGGTAAATGCGTGAGCTCAATCCTCTTCCTAAGCCAATCATCAAATGGAGGAAGAGACCTGCTATTAACCTTACCAAAAGGAACCTTGCCTTTCCTCTGAATATTGCGCCATGCCCCGGACACTTGCCTCAACTGTGACGGATTACCCTCAGCTGGGAAGCAGAAAGACTCCTGAATCTCACACTCGAGAGGAGGAAACTCCATAGCAAATCCCATTTGTCTCCTAAGAAGCGTCGGGTTGTAATTAATGCAACCTTGAACTCCTATAAGAGGCACATTGGGAAGACTCCCACAACTGTAAATGAAATCTCGTCCAGCCATACCATTGTGAGTCCAAGCTATGTCCTTGGCTCGCAAACCCATCAACCTGATTGACCATTTGACAGTAGGATCAAGAAAGACAAAGGCACCTCTGGAAGGTAAATACCCCATGAACCACTTGTGCAACAGTTGAGCACAACATTTAATCAATCCCCCACGCCGCTTCTCGTTCCGATTATGGACCGAGTAATAGACATCTCCAACCAAGGTAGGAACAGGATTCCTCTGCATAAACACCCGAATGGCATTAATATCCACCAAGTTCTTCTGATTAGGGAACATGATGATCCTATAGATGCTCACAGCAATCAAAGCACAAGCGGCCCTCCAATTACCCACAACAACATGCTCCTTGGCTTTAGCCTCCAAGAAACTCAGATGAAAACCGGGCAACTTTCCCTTCTCCTTCAAACCCCTCTTGGTCACCTCTGGGCTCAAATAAAGAGCACGAGAAATTTCAGCAATATCGGGTTCTCCCTTAGTGACGTAGAACGGAATCTGGTCTCTGATCGGAATACCCAGGATACTGGCGTAATCTTCCATCAAAGGCCCTAACAGGTAATCTGGGAAAACGAAGCATCTCAAGCCCGGGTCATAGAACTGGAGAAGAGTATGGATGGCACTCCTATCTGTATCTGTAAGCCTGAAAACCACCTTCAGAATACCACCATGAGTCTCACGGAACATCCCCACATGGTCAGGTGTAATCAATGCTATCATATCCTTCAACACATCAATCTCTGGATTGAAGAAACTGTAGACGACGTCATCTTTCAAACCGGGCCTCATGTCTGAAACAAAGAAGTCTCTCAACCAGGATCTCGATCAAGAATGTCCCCTGCATATGGATAAACATGAGTTAGATGCAGATAAATGCAAAATGTGAATGATGCTGATGTATGAATGTAATGCACTGTGCCATCCTCCAAGTCATCTGAACATCTACTATACTGGATTCCGATTTCTGAATTGATCTCAACCATCTGAGGGAATATGTAACCACAAGTCCAACTCGAGAATTCCGAAATAAACAGAACCTAAGGATACATCACCATCATCACCAGAAAGTCCTCTGAACAGATAACCATCAGATCCTCTGAACCAGCCCAGGGAATCCTGAATTAAACGGATCCCCACAGATAAATACCACGGACAGAACTTCGGCATCTCGGAAATAAATCCATAAATCCGACTTATAAATAAGACTCTGATCAATAACTGAACCATTAGTCACCATCAAAGTCACCATCAGAACATGCATCTGTAAGAATCAACCCTCCCCTCACAGGTGAATTCTAATCAAGTCATCCTAAGGCGGATAATGGTCTCGACAATCGGACAAGATACTCAACGGGTTTGCCCTTTCGGGTGTGCCGCTGCAGCTCTCATAAAATCGTCTAAACCAAAGATCCGGGAAAGAACAGTCACCGAAGTCAACAGCCCTAAAGAGATAACCCAACCAAAGTGGAATACTCCACCCGGAAGAGCTCACTCAGAAGAACCTCGTCCGGCTTGTGGTATCTCACGTCACAACAGCATGCTGATCCAACATGTGAGGAAACGTGAGACCACACTAATCCTAGGTGTATACTCGGGCCTGGGTTTTAGCCCCACTCAGAACATCCACCCCAAATTAGAGGAACCACCTGTATAGAAGACAGCACAATGATAGTATGATGCATGCAAACATCTATGCAAATGTATACAATCACAGCATAATTATTAATGCAATAAATAAAGCAATAAAAGCAACCAAAACTATCCTACAGAGCGTTAGGAATGACTCGCTTAGGGAAGATGGACCAGCAATAGGTCAACTTCTTAGTCCCCAGCAGAGTCGCCAGCTGTCGCAACGCGAAAAACAACCGGCGGGAAAAAAACAAAACAAACAGAGCCGCCACCGTGCGTTATTTATCCCAAAGGAGGGAAAGGAAACGCTCGAAGTAAACCTGTAAAGGAATGGTATTACGACCGGAGATTGCAAGGTACGGGAGTCGGTTACACAAGGGGAAGGTATTAGCACCCCTCACGTCCGTCGTACTCGACGGGATCCACGCTCAGAAGAATAGAATAAGGTTGCTAAATAAACTGCTCAAAGAATGCACACACACTGGAATAATACACAGATGGAAGAAGAGGGGAACGGGCTCGCTAGGACATCGCATCCTATGCCTACGTATCTCATCTGGAATGAGAATCAGAGCTACCATAGTTCGGCTAACGCACGCCGAAACAAAACACAACACCAAGACGCTGAGACGTCAAAAGAAACACATAAATGGAAACGGACTGCCAATGGTTGGTCTTACGTCCGACTCCAAACAACCACAAACAAGGAAACCGAATGCCAATCGCTGGACTTACATCAGACTCCAAACAGGCAAATACACACAGGAAACCGACTGTCAATCGTTGGACTTACGTCAGACTCCAAACAAGCAAACACACACCAAAAAAGAAAAGGGTGCCCGGAGAGATCTCGCACGATCTCCTGCCTACGTACCTCATCTGGTATGAGGATCAGGGCAACGTAGTTCCCCTTAACAAGGTAGAAACTCTCTCCTAACCAGAGACCAGGAAATAACAAACTAAAAGGGAGACTGACTCGAGCCTAATAGTTGTCATGCAATCCACAATAGTCCTAGGTTGAGGCATCTAACATAACCTAACTCACACAGGAAGCAAATTGAAACAACAAATAAACAGCAAATAAGCAATCACAAGAGAGCAAGCACACACACTATATGCAAACAAGTGGCTCATACAAGGCTGGGCTTTAGTCAAGGGGTCATATCGACCTTGACAAACAAGCCAAAAACTGGAATGGGTAGTCAGGCTCTTAACCTCTAACATTGAGAGTTAGGGTGAGCAGATGAAATGGAGATGAGGGTTATGCCTCATAGCTCTTAACCCGAGCCTGGGTGAGCTTGAATCAAAGAATGTGTGGGAGTCCAGAATGTGGGACTCTATTCCACATGACTGACACAACAAGATTTTGGGTTTTATTCAAAGTGCATCAACACATGGTGTGAGCAAGATGAAAGACACAACTGAATAGCAGGGGATGGATTGCACATCCCTTCTATCTGCCAATGCCTCTTCACTTAGGAGGTCTTTATATGTACAAGGCACAAAGATAAACAAGCAAAAACATTGCCTCTTAAGGAGGGCTTCAGAAAGGTGCCTGCCAATAACAGCAGGTCTTCCAGACTACATGGAGATCAAGGAAAATACCTAAGTGGTATGCCAACCACAAGCAAAGCAAAGCAACTCAAATAATGAGTTAAAGCGGCTAAAGTACCTGTGTAAACAACCAAACAATCAATATAGTATTCAGACAAAACAATCAGAAAGTCCAATAGTGAGACAACCAATCATCAGACAACATCAATGCAAGGCATGAGATGCAAGCAAACTAAATTAATTCATCATCCCCAAGACCTACAAAACAGCAAGGTTACTCAACCAAAATAACTTGTATCTCAAGTGATGAGATCATATCAATCAATGTGGCTAATTGCTTGCAACCTGAAACACAAAGTCCAAAGGATGAGAACAAACCACTAGCTCAAAGGCTAGGGTCAAAGGTGGGGCAAAAAGTCAAAACAGAAGCTAAAACTCAACATGAATCACATTTACTCTATCATGAACATATCCTAAAACGGACCAAGTCAAAAGCATTAAGCAAAATCATTTTATGAGCAGAACATGGCAAGACACACAACATGATCATCAATTGGACATACAAAGAGAGAAAATACACATTAAATCAGAAATTACTCAAACAATTCTGGAAATTTTCATGAACATACAACATGTCTAACACAATAACCATGCCAAAAATCAGGATCAACAGAACTCAAATGACCTAGAAATAAAATGCACAAAGCAAAATATCCAATTGTGTGACACACATTGTCACACCTAAAGTATATGTGTCCCAAACAATGAAGACAATAGCAAAAAATGCCAAATAAAATCACACAAATCCATCAACATGTTAAGAATCATCATGCAAAATTTCATGGCATTTGGATCATGTATGAGCATTTTATGCTAGGATGAATGAAGCAAGGTCACAAAAGCATACATGTTCAATCACTCTAACACAATTTAATTTCCAGGCATGGTAAAATCACAAAATCAAAACCATAAAATTCTAGACATCTCAAGGATCATGTGGAAAAAAACCTGGCATTATTTGGATCATTATTCAATTAGTTATGATTTTTGGAAGTTTGGAAAAAAATTGAATTAAAATGTGACATATGGTGAAATGGAGGGAAAAGATAAATGAGCACTAATTTGGAAATTTGCTGTAGGCTGGAATCGAAGTGAGGCAAGGGGCAAAATGCAGTAGTTTAATTAATGAGGTGGCACAGCTTAGTCAACGGTCAAGGCGCGTGCGTGGCTAGTCAAAGAAGTAATAGCCAACCAAATTGCCACAAAGCGCGCATGTGGCATCTACAGGAATTGAGCCCTAGCGCCAGCACTGCTAATTGCAGGCGGCGGCTCTCACGGCCGGGCATGGAAGAAACATCCGTCTTCTTCGTGAAGACGGCGAGTGAACAGTAGCGTCTCAAGAATTTTTTTCCAGAACTCAATAAAAATGATACCAAACGAAAGCTCATGCAACGTACATCATAGATCAATCAATAATTAAGCCAAACAAGCCATGGATTAAGAGATTCGAGCAAAAACATTCTAGATCTACAAACTTTAAACTCACATATCTCATGCAATATTCATCCATTTTTAACAAATTTTATATCAGTGTAACCAGCATGAAAAACTCTACAATTCTATGCACATAAAATCATGAATTAGGAGGTTCGAATTTTTGACCTCTTGAAGCTCCAACAATGGCAGTAGCAGATTCAAGGCTTGGCAAGCATCCAAATCTCTTCCTATATCACTGTTATGAGGCTTGAAGTTGAAATTGAGGCTTGGCACAACTTAGATCTTGCTCAAATAATCATTTCCATCTTCACCTTCATGAACTTGATATGCTTGATTTTTACACGAATCCTTCAAAACAAAGCTTGATCTACACCAAATCCATATCACAGAACCAGAATATGCAAGAAAATAGCAAGGTTATGTGGAAGAAATTTGAATTTTGGTTGAGAGAAAAAATGGAGGGAAAATGAGATCTAGATCTAGAATGATGAATAATCCAAAATTCTGTTATGATTATGAATATATACCCTGTGTTAATCCATTCTTAATCAAAATTAATCATGTTTAGTTGAGATTAAGTGAAAATAAGGTGTTTGGCCAAAAATAACATTTTGCATGGTGCATGGAGCAAACCCACGTGAACAGTGCTATATGGCTGATCAATTTCACTTAAAAACTTCCAATTAACACAATGGCAATGGTGATTTATTCCCATGATGCACCAATTTCAAATTTAGCATTTTCCCTCCAAAATAAGCATGAATATGCATATGATCATGTGATGAATTTTCATTCCATGTAATGAATGATTTGGAAAGTTCATGTCATGAGAAGCAATTGGCAAAAAGGAGCACTCAATTTGGAGTTATGAGTCAAAAGTTATGTCCTTTTGAAGTTTCAAGCACACTTGACAATGATTTGATCATATCTCCTCAACCATTCATCATAAATTCATGATCTTGGACTTTTTGGAAATGAGAGAGAGAGATATTCAACTTTCATGTCGGACAAAATTTCATTTGAAGCTTCTTTGATGATGTGAGATCAAGTTGAATTTGAACCAAAACCTTTCCATTTTTGGAAACTTTCAATTACAAGTCACTTTCCATTTTTGGAAACTTTTGATCTGACCTCAAATTCCTCAAGATATGCATTTGTAATGACCAATGAACCTCTTTGGGACATGAATGAGATGTTGAAACTCATTTCTCCATCTCCTAGCCCTCAGTTGATTTTCTGTTGACTTTTTGGTTGACAAATGACTTTGAGCCTCAACCACTTGATGAAATGGCTCCAAAATGAAACCCTAGCTTGTACAAGCTCAATAAAATCATATGATGATCTCCTTCTCAAGAAAGACCTCATCTCCTTGAAAATCCCTGGTTGGAAGAATGCCATTGATTAGGGTTGACCAGAGGTCAAAACCCTAATCCTAAGGAACATGATCATGAACAATGAACCCCTTGGTGATAAAACCATGATGATGGTGATATACCCTTGCAATCAAGACAATGCTCAACCTCCTTGAAGGACCAAGAAACCCTAATTGAAACACAAACCCTCAAATGGCTAGTGATCAATTCAATAAGACCCTCAGGCTTGAATCTCTTAACCTCTCTATCTCTGAAAAGACTTAGGAGGATGACTTTCTTATTATCACATGATATGCAATATGCAAATGCCTAATGCCCTAAATATGAAATGCAATATGCTAAGCTAGTCCCAAGAAGAGGAGGGCAAATTTTGAGGTGTTACATTGTCATTTGCAAATTTTACCATACTCTTCAATGAGGGTTTTATGTTGACAAACCAATCTTTTCTACCAGTCATGTGTGATGAGCATCCTGAGTCCAAGTACCATTAGTCCTGGAATCTTTCTTCATCTCTTGTTGTGACCATCAATAACATCTCTTATTCTCCACGCTTTACAAACTTTGCATCAGTTTCCTGATTCTTCTGTTTTTTAGGACAATCACTTAAGTAGTGACCATACTTATGACAATTGAAACACTAAATGTGACCTTTTCTAGGTTTTCGACAACCACCTTTTCCTCTACCTACAACACCACCTCTTTGGTTGCTTTGGTATGAGGACTTTCTCTTATTCGACCAGTTTCCTTCTTGTTGATTTCGAGCAGTCAAACTATTGTAGCCTCCTCTACCTTTATTGTTGAACCACTTCCCTTTTCCTTTCTTTTCTCTTGTTGGTTGCGCTTGCAAAGCCACATCACTTTACGACTTGCTTGCGGATCTTTCAACCATTCTTTGTTCATAAGATTCAAGCATCCCTTAAAGATCTTCCTTTGTCAATATTGACAAATCTTTCGACTCTTCTATGGTTACCACCATGTTGTCGAACTTTGGAGCCAATGACCTCAATATCTTTGAAACAACTGATCTTGATGTCAACACTTGTCCACATACCTTGATTTGATTCACCAATTTTGTAACCCTATTGAAAAATTAATCATGCTTTCATGGTCTTCCATCTGAAGCAATTCATACATTCTTTTGTGAGTTTGTAACCTCGTTGTCGTACCCCAAATTTTACCCTATCCTTTTCATCTTTCTATTCAATCTATGGCTTAGGATTCATCTGTACACACTCATTTGCATTCATGTGCATCATGCATTCATTCCAACCAACATCATATAATCAAAGCCTGTAAATAACATAATATGGTCTTGCTTGATCTTGGGGGATTGCATCTTGATCTTTCATGCCTAAACGTTAATGTGCTTGGCTCTTGTCCTAGATAAATCTTTTGATCCATAAAACCCTAATTGTGGGTGCTCATCCTGGGTGATTCATTTGGTGACCTTGCTTTGGGCTCAAAGCCCTAATGCTAGAGGCATGAGATTTGAGTTGGTTCCTTGAGCCTTGTCCCTTGTTTATTTAATCTTTCACCTTGATCACAGAAAACCCTAATGTTGATATGACCCTTGGATCAAGACATTATGGACCATTTGGTCATCTCTTGGTCATACAAACTTGCAAACCATAGGCCATTGATCCCTTGTTGTTTGTCTAAACATTTGTGACTTGTTCCTTGATCCTAAACCCTAATCCATGAGGTGCTTCATGCCCATTCATTTGTGGATTACTTTGTGCCCTAATTCTTGATTCAAGACCCTAGTTTTCTGATAAAGGCTCATGTTTCATCCTTAATCCACAAGGTTTCAACTTGCATCATTCACTCAATATCATTAGCATTGCATATTGCATTTCTTAAATAAGTTGAATTCTGGTCAACTGTTGACTTTTTGGTCAACCAGTTGACCAAAATCAACAGATCATTAATATTGATTCTAAGCATTTTCATCCATACATTTAAGTCACAAAGGTTTATCAAGTTAATGCATCCATGGTAAACAATTACTTGTTTTAGCATACACGAGTTAACTGACATTTGCATTTGTCAACAGATTTTGACGTGCCTTACAAATTGCCATAAATCATAGTTCATTCCATTGTTATATCGATCATTATCAGCTTATGTTGAATTTATCAATTTTGTCTCATCATGAATTTTTTTTCCATTTGCAGTTGATCAAGCATTTTAAGTTTTGTTTGAAGAGAAAACTTTATGCATTTTATGATATCAGAATTTTCATACAAGATTTGAATTGATAAGACAAACCAAAGTTGATTAGAACAAAAATAAGCTTTCATAACATTTGAGCATTTGTGTAATGTCCATATAAATCCTACTATTACATAATACATAGCAATGCATTTGAGATTGAAAGAAAGAACGCCTTGTCTTGAGCTCTCATACCACCCTTGTTCCACATGCTCCTTCAAAAGTCCTTAACACCTCCACCTACAAGGTCATGAAGAAAACCAATCACTAAGTTAAAAGTCCAATTCAAACTTCAAAAAGATAACTAAATGGACATGAATCTAACACAACCCTATAACAACATTTGAACAATAAGTGGGTTATTCATTTCGAAACCAGTTTCAACACCAATTGCCCAACAATTTATTTCCAAAAACAGTTCATGACCAATGTTGTCATGATCGAGATCTTACATAAGATCAGGAGGAGACATTAAAATCGTAAAATATAAAATTGAAAGATCTCACTTAATTAATTTTATAAGATCGAGAAGGAATAACAAAATCGTAAAACATAAGATCGTAACCAAAATAGTAAGATTTTACTAAAAAAATACTTAAAATATTTTATATTAAATAGTATATAAGTTTGCATATTAAATAACAAGCCATCAAATTGAAAAATCTTAACCATAAAATTAAAAATCTCAAATCTTAACTTAAAATAGCAAACTCCATAAAATAAAATACTCAAAATCATAGAGGTTAGTACAAATCACAAAGGCGCCGATAGTTTGGATTTTTCCCTATAACGCCAACTCATTCATCTTCATTAATCTCATCATCTCCTCCACCATAATCATCACCCTCATCATCTCCTTCATCACCTTCATCTGCATTTCCTTCTTCATTGTCACTTTCTATAGTTTCAAGGATATCAAATTCATCTACATGTCCAGTTGATTTAGCACCAGTACTTTGCATCAAATCTTCATCTAAATCAGACACATTTACATGATTACCACCTGCATTTTCTTCCTCAGCATCATACCACCAATCGTCATCATCTTGGAAATCATCAATTGTTAGATCTCTCTTTTTCCTTTCAGCCTTATTCTTGGTCAATCTTGTATTTACCATCACATACACAAGATCATTCATAGTCTTTTGTTTCAACTGATTTCTTTTCTTTGTATGAACCTAAAAAGGGGAAATATTAAATTAAAATGCATAACATATAGTAGCTATGAAAAATTTAAAAAATATACCATTTTAAAAGCACTCCAATTTCTCTCACAGCCAGAAGAACTGCATGTCAAACTCAAAACACGAATAGCAAAGTTTTGCAACTCTGGGTGTGCATCACCGTAAGATTCCCACCATTGAGTTGGTGTCTTGTTTTTTAGTCCACATTGAGCTATTTCACTCCAAAAGAATTCTTTTTTACTCTTAAAATCCTCAAGTTCACCATCAATTTTATTCACCATATCCATGTCTCCTCCCATCATTCTTTCTAAACATGCATACATTCCTTGTTTCACTTCACTATCTACTTTAAAATTATGTTTGTAATGCAAAATTGGATTAAGATAATAGCCTGCAGCATGCAAAGGCCTATGCAATTGTTTGTCCTATCTGTTATCTATAATTTTCCATAATGGTTGGTAGCTTAAGAAAGAAAAGATTAAGTTAGTTCATAATAAATACTAATATACTTTTTATATCAAATAAATTAATCTATGATATTTTATAAAATTATACCTTTTTCTATTATTATTGTAGCTAGTTTGTATTTCCTCTTTTTCTTGATCCATTGCTTCATAGATATAGCCCATGGCTGCCTTCTCATCAAAATCCACCATACGCAAGACTTTAAGTAATGGAAAAGCACCCTTAAGGCAAATAATCAAATTCTTCCAAAAGTCCTTGTTTGTGACTATATTTTCAACAAATTTTCCATCTTTTGTCTTGGAAAATTGACTATCCTTCCATTGCTTGGAAGTGAACATCCTATACAATCCTCCCCTCTTATCATTCAAGCAACCCAAACACAAATATGATGTTGCAAAGCGAGTAATGCCAGGTCTTATCAACTCACCTCCTTCAGTGTAATGATGCAACAAAGTTATAAGACCAGTCCTAGCATAAATGTACGTTGTGATCTTTTTACCTGAAGCAATAATCTCCTTATGCATAGGTATCTTGCTCTCAAAATCCTCTAACATTAGATCAATGCAATGAGCTGCACAAGGTGTCCAATAAAGCTTATTCCTTTTATCCATCAATATTTGTCCAGCTAACTTGTAGTTTGCAGCATTGTCTGTTACAATTTAGACAACATTTTCTTCCCCCACTTCCTCAACAATATCATCCATCATTTTGAAAACTTTATCAGCTGTCTTTGAAATGCTAGATGCATCAATTGATTTTAAAAAGAAAGTACCCATAGGACTATTGACTAAAAAGTTTATGATAGTCCTCCTATTTCGGTCAGTCCATCCATCTGTCATTATTGTACGTCCAAACTTTTTCCACGCAGCTTTATGCTCCACCAATATGCTATTTATAGACTCAACTTTTTTTCTTTAAATAGTTACCTCGAATATCATGGTAAGATGGTGGTTTATATCCTTTACCATATTGGGCAATCATTTCACACATCTTTATAAATACTTCATCTTTTACAACGTTAAAAGAGATAGCATTGTTGTAAAAATAAGTTGCAACTTGTAAGTTAGTATCCTCCTTCTCTTCTTTTTTTAAAAGCATCGTTGATAGTTGATTAAGAAGTTATCCCCCTCTTGAAAATATTTGCAAGACCAGAAGATTCAACTTTTTTTCTTTTACAATCTTCTACATCAACCTCTATTACATCTTCACTTAGGGTTCTCTTTTTTATGAGTTTTCTTTGCAATCTATGAACAATGATCCACATTTGTTTGCAAACTTCATCTGGAACAGACACACAAGGTTCAACATTACTATTTGTCCCTGCTAAATGATGCTTAAATCGAAAAGCACCGCCGCTATACTCATTATGACAATAGTTGCATTTGATCTTTCTTGATCCATCATTTACGGGAGTGCCATGTTCCCATGTCACATCTTGCGTTTGACCAGGAGCATTTTTGGCAACTTTCTTATTTCTCACATTTCTAACACTTGGGTTTGTTGAAGGAGGAAGCGGCGTACTACTACCACCAACCATCTGTCCTATTAAAAAACTAAGACAAATAACTTTTATATAAAAAAAATTAAAAATACAAATATTTTTTGAAAATTAAAACACATAGTAATATAAAACAAACAAAAAAGAGTGTAAAAAAGTATCTTACAAATATATATAAATAAATTAAAAAAGACAAACAATTTTTATAAAAAGAGTAAATAAATAAACAAATTTAAAAAGATAAATAACTTTTTCTAACATATATTTATGTATTTGTAATATAATTTAACAAATAAAGTGTTGCAATATAATGTCACTAACTACTACTTGTAACATAAAAAAAAATTATTTTTATATTATTGTCGCACCTCGAAAAATGAGAACACGACCTAAGCGAAGCGCAATCGCACGCTCGCATGATGGACTGAACAGAGTCGCCACCGAACTTTATTTATTCCTAAAAGGAAAGGGGAAATATCGATAAAACTCAAGAAAGAACGACAATGATTATGGTCGTCGCAACCAAATCAGGGTTCGGGAGTCGATTACGCAAGGGGAAGGTATTAGCACCCCTCACGTTCGTTGTACTCAACGGGAACCATTAGGTTAATTGTGTGCGTTATTGTTAGCTTAGAAATGTTAGGCTTCTCGAGTTATTAGGTGGGAAAGAAAGAAGGGGTGAGAGGAGAATATTTTTAGACTTTTAACGAAGGACTAAACCTAAGTTTTTTATTAGTGGGCCTGACAAGATTTCGCAATCCTGCTCATACGTATCTCAATAGAGAACTCAAGGCTTACATAGTTCTGGGTAGAAAATATTTGTTTGTTGGTCGATTTTAGCGAAAGCTATATTGAATTAATCGACGAAGACATTGTTTTACCCAAAACAGATTAGGAGCGGACGTATACCACACATCGAATGGATTTACAAATCAACATTCGGAAAAACGTCACTTATCTCAACTCAACAATTATGGCTGAAATATTGCTTTGCATCATCTTAAGACAAGATGTCTTTCGTTTATGAAAAGGGTTTTCTGATCAATCGCACGGCGGCGAGAAAGAGTTTGATTGGTTGGATGTATTTTTGAGTAATGGCGAGAACTTGGATGAGCGAGATATCCATCTCGAATCCTAGTCTCAGGATTGCACGGTATCCACCATGTTCCATTTCCATCTTTATTGGCAAAAGTGTTTAATAAAGATTAAGTGTTTTGAATTTGATTGAGAAAGGGGTTTGAAGAAACCGTATTGACAATGACGGCGAGAGTCAAGATAGGCGAGGCATCCACCTCGAATCTTAATCTCAGGAGTGCACGGTATCCACCATGTTCCATTTCCATCTTTATTGAAAGGGGTTAAGATAGGAATTAAGTATTTTGGAGTTTGAAAGACGAGTACTTATGACTTGCAAGCTCTTACAGCTTGGGTCTAATACTCGGGACTACGTCTGGATATTTCACCCAGGTAATCTTTTTCTTCCAAATTTGCTTAAGGAAATGGTTCGAATATTTACGAGTGTTTTGGAGGGAAGACGAACACTTATGGCTTGCAAGCTCTTACAACTTGTGCCTAATATTCGGGATTACGACTGGATATCTCATCCAGGGTAATCTTTTTCTTCAGATTTTATTGAGAAAATAAGTTTGAATAATTACAAGTGTTTTGAAGGGAAGACGAATACATAGGGCTTACAAGCTCTTACAACTTGGGCTTAATATTCGGGATTACGACTGGATATTCCATCCAGGATAATCTTTTTCTTCAGATTCACTTGAGAAAGATTTAAAAGAAAAGGCTAATGTAAAGGTTTGAGATTAAAATGATCGAAGTATGGAAGTTTGAAATCAAAGAAAGTTGAACGGATATACTCAAAAAGACTTGATATAAAAAGATGCCAAAATAAGTCGAGTATAAATGAATGCATAAATAAATAAGTTTTTTACTCACACAATTAAAAATTAAAATGAAAATAAAATAAAATCAACAAAAAATTTATTCACACACTTAAAAATTAAAAATAAAATAAAAATCAACAAGTGTTTTAAAATAATTTGATTTAAATAGAGGATACAAAATGATTAAATTAAATCAAAAAGTTACGAAAATAAAATAAAATAAAGGATGGCGATTATATAAAAAAATAGTGAATTCAAAATCTACCATCACCAAGGATCAAACCCCTACCCCAAAGTCTAACCACCAACGCCCTTACCAACAAGACAAAGACTCATATTATGAAATCATCAAACTGGTTAATATATGACCCAAAAACTAACTGAAATTTAAAATAAAAAAAAAGGAATTGGGTCAAGATTGGGTCGGACCCTTTCCTGACCCGATTTGCCTTTGCAACTTAAAGGGGAGTAAACGAAACCCTAGGGGAATATAGCCAAACGGCCGCCCCCTTGCCTGAACTTCCTCTTCATGTAATGCAAAGAAACTAAAGGCCACAGAAGTTTTTCCTACTATGGTGTTCGCGACGTCGTCCGACTCGTTTCACACGGAGATGTCTCGCCCCTACTCTCCGCTTCACTCTCACGCGGTCCTGCCCTAGAATCCGCGACAGCGAGTGCGACTTTGGCCGCCCACACGCTCGCGGCGGCGTCCGACCTTCTACCCACAAACTCGACCGCTCTAGCCTCACTTTTATTGCTTATGACTATCCTATTTTTGGTCTCCCTTTCACTTCTGCTTTGTGGCCTTTCTTCTGCTTTGCTGGATTATAATGAATGGATGATTTTGAGTTCTGTTGTTTATGTGTGTGAACTGAATGGATTGTTGAGAATAATTTTTTTTCAGCCCCCTCATTTAAAAAAAAGATCCTTTTTATACTGTGATTTTCTAGGGTTTGCACAGAGGTAAGGATTGGTACTTGCTGTCAAATTTATGCAATTGGTAGTGGGTTCCGAAATTCTTTCTAAGAGGACAAACACTGCCTTAACATTTTAGTGAAAATTCATGATTTGTCTTAAAAAATAATGTACTGCTATTTGCTTTTCTGCTTGGTTTCTGTTTGCCTGTATTCTTTCCCAATTGATGCTAACTTGATATTATTTTTCTGTTGCAATAGGACAAAAATTCTGCTCCAAGTCACTTGTCCAAGTTAATACTAAGGTTGATGAGCAAAAAAATGGCCCCACAGATAACGCACAATAGTAGAAAGTTTGAAGGGGTTCCATACTTTTCTTTTTTTAAATATAATTTGTTACTGTAAAAAAAAATTGTACCTTATTATAATGTAAAAACTGATTTTTATATTTTCTGAATTTTTTCTGTAGAAGACAAATAAAATTAAATATAACTATTTTTTTGAATTTTAAGATAGAGCAATGACATTTATTTACAAAATGTGACCAAATATTTTACTTAAATCCAATTAAGAGAATCAAAATATTTTTTTTTAACAAACTTTAATTATTATTATTACTATTACTCAACATAAAAATCTCTTGCTATAACCTCAGAACAATATCATGACAAGACCAAACAAATGTATGAAAACAATTAAGAGAATCAAAATAATAATTTTTTTTAACAAACTTTAATTATTATTATTACTACTACTCAACATAAAAAATCTCTTGCTATAATCTCAGAACAATACCATGACAAGACCATTAGAACCTAATTTTTGAGAATGCAAAAATATAACTCTAAATAATTAAAGTTAAATAGAAAACTTATGAAAAACAAATGTATGAATGACATGGTAAATGAAAATCTTATTATAAATATGAATGCTTATGATGAAAATCCTATTTTTTTATGTGAATTGGTAAATAGAAAGAAAAAAAAATTCTAATGAAAATTATGCAAATAAATGTATTAAAATGAAATTAAAAATTAAAAAATGGAATAATTTATGTCAATGAATGGACGCGAATTGATAAATACATATGCTTGAAATGTAAATGAATGCCTTTAGGCAAGGCAAAATTTAGGGTATGACAGTTGCCCCTATTTAAATACTTTTACTAGATGACATGAGTGATGATAATCCCCATGGTATCCAAAGTGAAAGGCATTTAAATACAAAAGACCCGAATTTTGTCCCTAGATGTGATGACATGCCATGCGATGAGTTGAACGACTTTTTTTGTTTGCTGGGGATGTGATAGACCCTAGCGTGATTTTTATGAAGGATGATGGACGGACCTGTGGGGAATGATGAGAATACGGTAGCGGAAGGAAATGTCAAAGGCAATGGGTGGAGACTCATTGGGGACAACAATTTGCTGGGGAAAAGACATTGGGGAACATCCAAGGTACAATTTAATTGATAGGTTCAGACATGACCCGACACTTTAGAATGTATTTGATAGTTCTTAAGATTTATCATAAGAAATATTCAAAGTATATTTTATCAAACAGGTTCAGACATGACCTAACAATTCTTGAGGTTTCACAGAGATTTTAACAACAGGTTCATACATTACCTGACAACACTAACCCAAAGAAAACTTCAACAACAAGTTCATACATGACCTGACAATATTGGAAGACATACCAAGCAAGTTTCATCAACAGGTTCATACATGACCTGACACTTTACAATACATCTAACAGTTCTGGATATTTCTCCCAAGAAATTCATCCGATTAAAGACTTTGGAGATTCCTAATAGGATTTTTTTTACAAAACAAAGATAAACAGGAGTCTTCTTATAAGTAGATCATCCACATAAAAGGCTACGATGATTCTTTACAAAGAAATCAAACAAAACCAACATCATTGGAGTTTTTTAACACGAAAATCTCCAAGCTTCTGGGAATTCCTCAAGATGATGAGTCATACATGACTTTCACGGAACCATCAGGAAAGACAGGGTAATCAAACTCTCTGTATATGCCAACAATTGGACTTGGACCGTAAGCAATGGATTACAACCAACTTCTAACGGGTTGGTGACAACTTCAACTGAACCTCAAATGGTGTTGGCAACAACCAAACTTCAGGTACCAATTACGATTGGATTTTCAAACAGAGTGCCAGTTATAACTGGACTTTTTAGAGAAAACCAACAATAATTGATTTTTTAATACCAAAGTGCCAGTTACTACTGGACTCTAGATAAACTCCAATTACCATGGGATTTTGGAAAGATACTAGTAAAACCACTAGATTTTTGATGATAATTCCAGTAACAACTAAATTTTGGAGATGCCAATGACAATTGAACTCTTGAAACAATACTAGTGACAACTAGATTTTAAGGGTACCAAATAACAATTGGATTTCTGATAAGATATCAGTGACAACTGAACTTGACATACTAATGACAATCGGATTGGAGATAACACCAGTGACAACTGGACCTTACGGGATGCCAATGATGATTGGACTTTGGATGGAGTGCTAGCGACAAATGGTCTTTGGGTCAAGAGATAACAATCAACGACGAGACCGAAGAGGTAACACAAATGAGTACAAAGTACATTTTGAACCATGCATGATTTAATTTTTGTTTTATGCATGATATATAAATGATCATGATATGTCATGCTGACAATAGGCAGACTAGGAGTTTGTAGGGACTGTTTATAGAGATTCTGATTCCTCAACACCAATAACTCAAACCCGTACAAGTAATAGGCGTATCCAGAGGAGAATCTATCAAGATTGACAGTTATAAATAACTAAAGGGCCATCCTTCCATAGGATTAATAATTTGTGTTCCATGGAGATTTTTGTTGGTGATCCATGAGCATTTATGAAATCTTGAGACCTTCGAAAAAATAAATGATTTTCTCTTGATTTTCACATATATCAAAGTAATTTTGTTCCTTTCACTAAATTTCAAATTCTTTTCAAGTTTCAAAATTTCATTATTAACAAATAAATGACACTTTGCATAACAAAGAAAAACATAGAAGAACACAATTAACAATGATTGATAGGAAAAACTTGTATTTTATTCAAAAATGGTAGCACACAAATGGCGTAGCTCCATGGAATGTTACAATTTTGAAAATGGAAATAAGGAAAGGTTTACGTTGAATTCAGTGGCCATTAATATCCCTAATAGATATGATTCCCCAAAACCTTGCTTCTAAGGGGAGTAACTAGATTGATCTTCCGTCTCGGATTCTTCTGTGTCAATCAGTAACAACTGATGCAGTTTATGCATTTTGCCCCTAACTTTTTCCTGGATCGCCCTTTCGGATTTTCAATCCACCGGGACGTTTTTTTGCCTAAGTTTCCCTTTCAGGTTTTCAACTTAGCGAGCTATCATTTTTATTCATCCCTAATTTCTGCCTGAATCACCCCTTCGGGTTTTTGATCCACCGGGATACCCTTTTTTTGTGTGCCTAAATCGCCCTTTCAGGTTTTCGACTTAATGGGTTTTTATTAGGCATAGTATTTTTTAACTGCATCAGAGTTCACGGGGTGTGAGAGCTCTTCATCATCCATAGTTGTGAGAATCAAGGCACCTCCGAAGAAGGCTTTCTTCATAACATATGGGCCTTCATAATTGGGAGTCCACTTCCCACGTGAGTCCTTGTGTAGTGGAAAGATCTTCTTGAGCACGAGGTCTCCTTCTCTGAATTCCCGAACACGTACTTTCTTGTCAAAAGCCCTCTTGAGCCGTTTATGGTATAACTGTCCATGGCACAAAGAAGTCATTCGCTTCTCATCTATGAGGTTTAACTGATCAAATCTATTTTGAATCCATTCAGCCTCTTCTAGCTTGGTCTCCATCAAGATTCTCATTGAAGGTATCTCCACTTTAATTGGGAGAACCGTTTCCATCCCATATACCAAAGAGAATGGGGTTGCCCCTGTTGAAGTGCGGACGGAAGTCCGATATCCATGTCGTGCAAAGGGTAGCATTTCGTGCCAATCCTTATAGGTTTTCACCATTTTCTGCAGGATCTTCTTGATGTTTTTATTAGCGTCTTCAACAGCGCCATTCATCTTTGGATGATATGGTGAAGAGTTATGGTGCTCAATCTTGAAGCTTTCACATAGCTCTTTCATGGTCTTATTGTTCAGATTCATCCCATTATCTGTAATGATCCGGCTTGGAACTCCATAACGGAAAATGATCTCTTTCTTGAGGAACCGTGCAACCACTTGTTTTGTCACATTAGCATAAGAGGCGGCTTCTACCCATTTGGTAAAGTAATCAACGGCAACCAGGATGAAGCGGTGACCATTGGAAGCTTTAGGCTCGATGGCGCCAATCATGTTGATGCCCCACATTGAGAAAGGCCAAGGTGACGTCAAAACATTTAGTAGGGTTGGAGGCACGTGTACCTTGTCGGCATAGATTTGGAATTTTTGACATTTTCTAGCATAATTGAAGCAGTCGGATTCCATAGTCAACCAGTAATAACCAGCTCTCAAATTCTTCTTGGCCATGGCATGCCCATTGGCATGGGTTCCAAAGGATCCTTCATGAATCTCCTTGATCAACAGGTCTGCTTCATGTCCATCCACGCATCTGAGTAGAATCATGTCATGGTTCCTCTTGTATAACACACCATTGCTTAAGAAGAATTTGGATGCTAACTTCCTCAATGTTTTCTTGTCAAGGGTTGTTGCATCTGTTGGATATTCTTGGTTTTGCAAAAAGCATTTGATGTCGTGAAACCAAGGTTTACCATCGGCTTCCTCTTCAACCGGCTGACAGTAGGTAGGCTCAACTTTTCGCTCTATCTGAATGAAAGGCGCTTCATTATGGAATCTAACGTGGTACATTGAAGCCAACATAGCTAAAGCATCATCAATTTGATTCTCAGTTCTCGGGATATGATAGAAAGTGATTTTGTCAAAGTATTTTATTAGTTCCATGACATAGGCCCGATATGGGATTAACTTAGTATCACGGGTTTCCCATTCGCCTTTGACTTGATATATCACCAAGGCCGAGTCTCCACATACTTCAAGGATTTTGATTCGGAGGTCGATTGCTGCTTCAATGCCTAGGATGCACGCCTCATATTCTGCTATATTATTTGTGCAATCAAAACACAACCTTGTTGTGAAAGGAGTGTATCCACCATTCGGATTCAATAGAATAACTCCTACGCCACGCCCCATTCAATTGGAGGAACCATCGAACATGAGCTTCCACCGAGATCCGGGTTCAGGTCCTTCATCAAGTCCTTGGATTTCACAATCCTTTACTACCATAATGTCTTCATCAGGGAAGTCAAATTTCAACGGCTGGTAGTCTTCAACAGGCTGGTTTGCCAGGTAATCAGATAACACACTTCCTTTAATGGCTTTCTGGGATACATATTGGACGTCATACTCAGACAGTAAGATCTGCCAACGGGCGAGTCTTCCAGTTAAAGCAGGCTTTTCAAAGATATATTTTATTGGATCCATTTTTGAGATCAACAAAGTAGTGTGACAAATCATGTATTGTCTTAGACGGCGAGCGGCCCATGCTAAAGCACAACAGGTTTTCTCCAAGAGTGAATACCGGGTTTCACAATCGGTAAACTTCTTGCTCAGATAGTAGATGGCATGTTCTTTTCGGCCGGTTTCATCATGTTGTCCTAGCACACATCCCATTGACTTTTCCAGCACAGTTAAGTACATAAAGAGTGGTTTCCCCTGAACAGATGGAATTAGAATAGGGGGCTCTTGCAGGTATTGTCCGATCTTCTCGAAAGCCCTCTGGAAGTCAGAGTTCCATTCAACTGCTTGATCTTTTCTAAGCAACTTGAATATAGGTTCACACGTAGCAGTCATATGAGATATAAACCTAGAGATATAGTTCAAATCTCCCAGGAATCCTCTAACTTCTTTCTCTGTACGTGGAGCAGGCATTTCTTGTATTTCCCTAACCTTGTCTGGATCTACCTCAATTCCTCGTTGACTAACAATGAAACCAAGCAACTTTCCAGATCAGACACCGAAGGTGCATTTAGCAGGATTCAGCCATAGTTGAAATTTCCGAAGCCACTCAAATAGCTTTTGCAAGTGATCTATATGATCCTCTTCACTTTGGGATTTCGCAATCATATCATCTACATAAACCTCAATTTCCTTGTGCATCATATCATGGAAAAAAGTGACCATTGCTCTTTGGTAAGTTGCCCCGGCATTTTTGAGACCAAATGGCATTACCTTGTAGCAAAATGTTCCCCAAGGGGTGATGAATGTGGTCTTTTCCATGTCTTCTGGATCCATCTTAATTTGATTATAATTCGAGAATCCGTCCATAAAGGAGAAGACCGCGAACTTAGCATTGTTGTCTACCAGAGTGTCAATATGTGGCAGGGGGAAATCGTCCTTTGGACTAGCTTTGTTTAGATCCCTGTAATCAACACACATCCTGACCTTGCCATCCTTTTTGGGTACTGGTACAATATTAGCTACGCATTGGGGGTACTTCGCAACTGCCAGAAAACCGGCATCAAATTGACGTTTCACCTCGTCACAAATCTTTAGAGCCATGTCGGGTCTTGTTCTTCGGAGCTTCTGCTTCACCGGCGGATAATCTGGCTGTAGTGGTAGCTTGTGGACAACAATATCAGTATCTAAACCTGGCATATCCTGATACGACCAAGCAAATACATCTACATATTCTTGTAGCAACTTGATCAATCTTTCTTTGATGCTTGCCCCAAGTGTAGTCCCAACTTTGACCTCTTTCTTTTCTTCCTCAGTGCCAAGGTTGATTGTATCCACTGGTTCTTGATGTGGCTGAAGGGCCTTTGACTCGTGCTCGAGTATCCTTTCCAATTCTTCAGGGAAATCACAATTTTCCTCACTAGCCTCTTCCGCTTGGTAGATGGGGAGTTCAAAGTTATAGGAAGTAGTGGGGTCATCGAATTCAACTGGTTTACTGATTATTCTGCATGTTTTTTAAATGATGGTTTTTTAGAAAAGTGGAAATAAAGTGCAAAAGAATTAAAAATATTTTTGTAGTTTTTGAAAGGATTGCCATTTTAAGGAAAGAAAAACAAATGAATGAATGATAAGAATTTGAACAAAATGCTCTTTATTTGTCATAATGATTTTGAAATTTAAAGTGGCCCTACAAATGATCCGTTAGCCTTGGGCAGAGCTAAGGATTTTCAAAAAACAAAGGAAAACACAATTACTTTGACACAGGAAAAACTTCTGGAATCTCAACTGCTTCCCAATTTGTTAAGGCTGCTTCACACCGATATATCAGATTTGATGCTTCTCCATCTTTAGTATTATCTTCAACGGCACCAACTTGATCCCCATGGATAAATCCTGTGCTTAGGAAAAATTCTTGTATGCTCTGCACGCGGTCCTTTGCAGGGACCAGGGCTTCTTCCTTAGCAGAAGGCTTGTACCCCAAACCAAATCGATCATTTTTCTCGCTCACATTGATGACTTGCCCCCAACCTGTAGGACCTCCACTTTCAACTGCTGACCTTGCACTATTCAAAGAGGCGAATGACAAACTGGTTTTCTCAATAGGATCCTTTATTTCTGCAAGTGTGGCATTGGATATTTCAAGTGCTTGGAAAGAGGTCTCTAAGGCATCTTCATCAGCCTCGATATAACGGAAAGAGGAGAGTTGACTAATGATAAAATCTTCTTCAGCCGAGACAATGACGAGCTTGTCATCGACGACAAACTTCATTTTCTGATGCAAAGTAGAAGTCACTGCCCCAACAGCATGTATCAATGGACGTCCCAAAAGGCAGCTATAAGCGGGATTTATGTCCATGACTTGGAAATTGATAGGGAATACGTGTGGTCCGATTTGATTGGTAGCTCTACCTCCCCAACTACTGTCCTCCGAGAACCATCAAATGCTTTTACCACAAGTGCACTAGGTTTCATTTCCGAACCTTGGTAAGATAATTTAGCAAGCGCCCTCTTTGGTAGAACATTGAGGGACGATCCAGTGTCAACTAAGACCCTAGCCAGAGCATCTTCTTGGCACTTTATGGATACATATAAGGCGCGGTTGTGATTCTTCCCTTCCTTGGGTAGCTCTTCATTGCTGAAACTTAGAGTGTTGCAGGCTGTGATATTGGCGACCACCCCATTGAATTGGCCAACCGTTATATCTTGGGTAACATGAGCTTGAGCAAGCACTTTCAGTAGAGCCTCCCTACGAGCTTGAGAATTCATAAGCAAAGACAAGATAGATATTTTTGATGGTGTTTGATGTAACTGATCGACTATCTTATAGTCACTTTTCTTGATCATTTTTAGAAATTCAATCGCTTCACCTGATTGCACTGTCGGCTGTACCCCTCCATATTCTAGGGTAGGATTTGCAGTTGTAGCTTCCCTTGTTGGTTCTTGAGGGATTATATTAACATCGGGAGTATAAATTCGACCGTTGCGAGTCATTCTGCTCGTCCCTGCGATGTTAGTGATATTGGTGTAAACATTCTCCAAGCTTTTCTCACCTTCAACATCTTTGGGTTCTTCATCTACCACTCCATCTACCACAGTTATGTCATATTTCCAAGGTACCGCTTTGGTGCTTTCAAAGGGAAAGGGGGTACGCATACAAACTACCACGGGTGATGGATGAACAACATATTTTCTTTGATAAGTTATCTCAACAGGTTCTGGTAGATTGAAAAAGGGTTCAATGACTGAATTTTCCTCGTTTGTTGCAGGACCACAAACTTGTAAAACACCTTGATCCATCAAGTTTTGAATATCAGTTCCTACCACTTTACATCCCCTTGGATAAACGACACATTCTTCACAGTTGTCGTGACATGTATCAATCAAACTAGCTCCCACCAATCTTGCATGGAGTGCTAGCAACGGAGTTTTAACATCTTCAACATTTTTGATTATACAAACATCAGAAACATCCTCAATGGCATTAACATCACCATGCGCCGGAAAAGGGTTACTTTTTACTTTGGGTCCAACATCTCGGAATGAAAGGATCCTCTTCTCAACCAGCTCTCGCACAATATGCTTCAAAGCATAACATCCCTCTAGATCATGCCCAGGGGCACCCTCATGGAAAGGACAATGGGCATCTTGATTGTGTCGCATCTCGAAAAATACGATTCCTCGCGATGGTCGCGGAAAAAATTATGTTCGAACAGAGTCGCCACCGAAGTTTTTTTTTATTTTTTAGAATTGTGACTGCCAAGTCATTGGTCATTTGAAGAACAACCCAACATAACCTTTGGGTTTTGCATGGTTCCTTCTACACTTTAGGATGTGTGTGAAGAATGTCATGTAGCTGATCTACAAAAGGGATATTTCATCTTGTAATTTGGATGTGTAGTCAGATTAGCTGAACACTACCCTGCCCCAGGTTTAATGTAAGGTTTTTTTTTATCCGAAAGAAACTCCTACTCCTAGGCTCGAAGTGGTTGACTAGGGATTAACTCCTTATCTCTCCAGTGTTTGGGAATTTGAAAGAATGTTTGTATATCATCAGTAGGATTTTATCCGAAAGCATACAGTCAGCAATTATGAGTATTTTTTTTTCGTCATCCTCCCTCAAATATTTGCTAAAACAAAAGTTATGATAAAGAAAAGTGAATGGGAGAAACATTGATGTATTTTTTTGTTTTTGATATAAGAGAAGAAAAATTAGCGAATGCGAGATAATTAATTCAAAACATGCATCATTACTTCATTAATATTACCATTAAAAACAACAATGTTTAAACACAAGCAGCTTTTAACAACAAAGAAACTACAAATGCAAAAATAGAAACAAAACAGTCCAACGATTGCCAGTGTTGAGGATGTCTTCCTGTCTGAACTACCGGCATTAGGAGATACTCTATGAAATCTTTGAACTCATTCGGACGAGAGGTTTACGTGCACCAACTGGCTTCCTTCTGAAAAGGATATGTACCTTTTGTCGATCAATTCTTGCACTTTAGCCTTGAAAGCATTGCAGTCTTCAGTTGAATGCCCTATTGTTCTAGCATGATATCCACATTGCACATCAGGATCATATCTAGGTGGGCAGAGGTTGGGTAGGACCATTTACTGGAGTTGGAATAACATTCTCTACGACTGCAGTCTGCTGAATGTTGTCCTCCCTCTTTTCTAAAGCTATCATAGCCTCCACAAGTTGGTTTATCTGGTTTTCCATCGAGTCAACATCTCCTCTTAACGCAATGTGATTTTGCTCCAATGGATCCATGGTTTTTTAAGAACTACTTTAAGTCTGATATAAGTGTCGGGAAATCAACTGCAAGTTATGGACGAAGGATGGATGAGTTTTTTGTATTTATTTTTTTGGTGAAAAATGATATGCAATGCATGACGATTGCAGATGCAATGATACGTGTATGGGTGTAGTGACATGCTCAGGATCACAGGTTCAAAGTGTTTTTAGATAGATCAGAATAACGGGTATCTCTGGTTAATGTACCCCATGGGTAGGCTCTACAGTTGGTAGGTTCATAGAGTCACGGACATTTCTTGAGAACGTCACTGCCGTGACGAAGACTCGTCGGACAATAATATCCTTAAGAAGATCTCGTCTAGGTGAGGTCTTCGTATTATCCCAACAAGGAAAACTCCATGAGGATTCTACTACACGACTCTCGAGTCCAGGGTTCTAACAAGGTTCTCAGAGTCATAGATCGAGGTTGGAAATATTATTGTAAGGTAATAATACGTCCAAGGGATCTCATCTGATTGGGGCTTTCGTATTAACCCGACAAGTCTGAAACTTCGTAGGTTAATACTACATAACCACCAGATATAATGGGTTAAAAGGTCCCTAGAGTCATTGATCCAACTTGAGAATACTATCGTCGTGACGAAAACTCGTCGGGCAATAATATCTCAAGAGAATCTCCTCTAGGCGAGGTCTTCGTATCTTCCCAACAAGGAAGACTCCTTGTGGGCGCCCACTACGTAACCACCAACTTAATCTTATGTTTTTTCTCAGACTCGGGTGGAGAGCCTATCTCACAAAGTATCACCGACCAGAGAACCCCAAATAAAACATATTCAATAAATCACGATACAATAATCATGACAGCATAATAATAACAAAATAAAAAATAACAGATAAACAAACAAGATTAACACACAATACAGAAACTGAACTAAATTAGGCTTCACTCTCTTTTGCTTGGAGCTAGTCCCCAGCAGAGTCACCATCTGTCGCATCTCGAAAAATATGATTCCTCGCGGTGGTCGCGGAAAAAATTACGTTTGAACAGAGTCGCCACCGAACTTTATTTATCCCAATGAAGGGATAGGAAAATATCGATAAAACCTTTGAAAAATAGAATAATGGTCGTTGCAACCATATTCGGGTTCGGGAGTGGATTACGTAAGGGGAAGGTATTAGCACCCCTTACGTCCGTTGTACTCAACGAGAACCTTTTAGTTCTAATTTGTATTTCGTGTGTTAATTTATGTTTGTTTGTTATCTTTGGGTTATAAAATATTAGAAATTGAAATGGATGAGAACCTCATAAAAGGGAAAGGGGAGGTTTTTTATTAGTGTGCTCGCGAAGATACAGCAATCTCCTGCCTACGTATCCTTATGGTATAATAAGGAAATCATAGCATTCGTAGTTCGAGGAACTACAGTTGGTTGGTGTCTTTTAGTGAACAACTGTTTTAAATCGCGTTCTAAAGGCTAAACGCTGGCTTGTCTACTCTCGGCGGAGGCTTAAGCATTGGTTTGTTGTGCGCATTAGAAAGGATTAACAATGTTCTTTCTGAAAAGAGTTTTGGTCACACGGGGTGACAAGTTGAATTAATGTATTGAATGTTTTGTTTGATTGGTTATGATCGCACGAGGGCGAGAAAAGATAGGTTTGATGTGTTGAGATATTTTGGTTGGATGACGATTACTCGGATATTTGAGTAAGACAACTCGTATCCTTACAGTCGGGAAAGGGAGTAGAAGACTCTAGACCACTTTCTTTTTCATCCTTAATTGTAAAAGTATTTTAATGATGATTAAGGTGTTTTTGAATGGATGACGAATACTCGGATAGTCGAGTAAGACAACTCGTATCCTAATAATCGGGAAAGGGAATAGAAGACTCTAGACCACTTTCTGTTTCATCTTAGTGATTATGAAAATGACAATTGGGAGAGAAGTTGGTGGAAAAATGACAATTGTTCGACTGACCGAGTAAGAGAACTCGTATTCAAACAATTGGGAGAGAAGTTGAAGACTCAAAGTCATCTCCTTTTTCATTTCGTTATTATAAAATGGTTTGATTTAAACGAGTTAGGAAAGTCTTTAAGAGAGATGACAATTATTTGACTAACCGAGTAAGAGAACTCGTATTCAAACAGTTGAGAAGAGAAGTTGAAAACTCAAAGTCATCTCCCTTTTCATTTCTTATTACAAAAATGATTCGGTTTGATTGTGCTTAGATGGATAGAAGTGACGACTATTTGACTAACTGAGTAAGAAAACTCGTATTCAAATAATCGAGGAGAGGAGTTGAAAACTCAAAACCATCCCCCTTTTCATTTCCAAATGAAATGGTATTTGATTGTGATTAGGTATTTTAATTTAATTTTAATAAAGAATGCTCGATATTAGATCGAGGTTTGAATTGGTGTTTGTGAATAAATTGTATTTTATTGAGTGAATCAATCATCTAATCGATTATTTAATAACCGAATATGTCTCATTGTAAGAAAGCCCAAGAGTAAGCTATGTGAGGTTGATGGCGATGCTTTAAAAGCGATCGACTTACAAAGGTGTTTGAAAATGGGATTGACTTGGAATCAAGAACTGTGTGATTTTTAGATGGTTTAATGATTTGATGATGAAATTGAATGAAACCAAGCTTGCATTATGAAATGGGAAAATAATGGTAAAACAAATCAATCCATTTTTAGTTAACAAAATTGATTGATGAAAACTCAGTTAAGTTGTCTAATTAAGATAATTACAAGTAACTATCCAAATTATTTGATTAAAAAATTAATATAATTAAATAATTGAGTTAATTAAAATCAATTAACAAAATTATCCAAATTAAATAAAATTTTAATTAATTAATTTAATAGGTGACAATAGTGAATATAAAATAATCGAATTTGAATCGGGAATCGTGAATAAAATCCAATTAGAGATATGATGAAATAGAAACCAAACCACCACATATTACAATATTTTCATATGCATGAACAAAGGGTGCATCTAACCTTGAGCTTAGGCCCATTCCACAATTCTAACTAAAATCCCAAATATGAATTTCTAATAATAAGTAAATATAATCTTATTACATTTTTTAAATTAATAATACAAAGTATAAAAAGGGTGCAGAAAAATTTGAAAGCAATCTTTCTACAGCAACGTAGCGTAGGAAATGAAAAAAAAACAAATGGACCTTTGGCTTTTTAAGTGGAATTCACACACAACGCCTTGCTTCTTTCAACAACTTCCTATAACCTCTCTCCACAAAAATCATACAAACTCATTTCTCACAATCAATAAAAGTAAATAAATATTTACAAGCTTCAACATAATAATACCAAAACCAGTACACTCAACAACAGTATGACAAAACCGACTTGAAGAAGACAATGCAATATCAACAACATACAAAAACAAAAATTGTTAATCACAAACAAAGCATGAACACGATTGAGATGAGAACAAATAAACAATCATACAGACAAAGATGAGAAAAAGGAAATGGAAAAAATAACCAACCATTCCACAGATCGTGATTGTTTCATAGAATTTCCAATAATTTATCAATAACAATTGTAAAATTACCTCATCATTCTGCTACGGAGACTCGACCTACAAGCCTCACTTTTCCGACAACGCCAACAAGAGTTTCAATGCTTCCCATAACCAAAATGTGATTCACGTCTAACTGAGTTGTAATGGTAGCACAAACATCATAACATCGAAACAACAATAACACATGACATTGAAATAAATCAACAACGCTAAAGTCTATGAACTAATCTCTACAGGTGCCATCTTCTTCACAACTTAGAATTAAATGAAAATGGAAGATGCCTGGGTGTTGTTACTGATTCGCGTCACTGAAACGATGTCGTTGTTCGTTGGATGGAGTTCTGGCGGCGCGTGACGGTTAAAGGAGAAGAAGAACCGTCCTCTTCTTTTCTGCAGAAGAAGAGAAGTGCGCGGTGGATCCGTCGGCGAAAGGAATTTTCCGGCGGATTGAGGTTTATTGGATGTGTTTCGTGAAGGTTAGGTTGTGTGGATGTTGGAAGGGGTCGACGTTATGTGTCTCCGATCGGAGTTGATGAACGGCGGTGGTTCACTTCTTCTTTTTTGCCTTTTTTTAGTGACAGTATGTGAGTGATTGAGGTTAAGAGGAAACGTGAGGGAGAGTGGAAACGTGAGAGAGTGAAGGAAATCTATCTGAGAGGATTTTTGTGGATTGGAGAGAGAGCCTCAAGATTTTCTCTATTATTTTTTCACTTCCTTTTCTTATTAATTAATTCGATTTTTTATAGATGAATAGCAACGCACATGGTGTGCCAATATTGGCAACGGATTAATTTGAATCATCCTTTCAGAGTAAAACAAAACCCGTCAAAATTGCAATGTTATCTTCTTTAAATGATTTAATTGGTTTGAAGGGGATTAAATCAATCAATCCAAATAAAAATTCACGACTTCCTAAATAAATATGATAAAAGTGAAATAAAAATGTGAAAATTCCTATTTATTCAAATCGAATATTTTGGCGAAAGAATAAAATTAAAATGACTAACAATGAACAAAAGTCGGGCAAAAATTTGCTCGAAAAATTAAATCGGATGTACTAAAATGATCGGCACAAAATATACTTATAAAAAAAATACAGCATTTCTTTAAATTTTGAAATAAATTTGCACCGGTTAAAAGGCTCAGGCGGGTCAAAACGCAACTAAAACAGCCACTGAAAAATACAACGAGCACACCAGGTTTAACTACGTGAACCGTAGATTAATAATACTGGCGTCTGCAATTTTAATTTTGAAACTTTTTACCCGTTGATTTTGCATAATCAGTATAGCGGCGGTGCTTTTCGATTTAAGCATCATTTAGCAGGGACAAATAGTAATGTTGAACCTTGTGTGTCTGTTCCAGATGAAGTTTGCAAACAAATGTGGATCATTGTTCATAGATTGCAAAGCAAACTCATCAAAAAGAGAACTCTAAGTGAAAATGTAATAGAGGTTGATGTGGAAGATTGTAAAAGAAAAAAAGTTGAATCTTCTGGTCTTGCAAATATTTTCAAGAGGGGGATAACTTCTTAATCAACTATCAACGATGCTTTTAAAAAAAAAAGAGAAGGAGGATACTAACTTACAAGTTGCAACTTATTTTTACAACAATGATATCTCTTTTAACGTTGTAAAAGATGAAGATTTTATAAAGATGTGTGAAATGATTGCCCAATATGGTAAAGGATATAAACGACCATCTTACCATGATATTCGAGGTAAATATTTAAAGAAAAAAGTTGAGTTTATAAATAGCATATTGGTAGAGCATAAAGCTGCGTGGAAAAAGTTTGGATGTACAATAATGACGGATGGATGGACTGACCGAAAGAGGAGGACTATCATAAACTTTTTAGTCAATAGTCCTATGGGTACTTTCTTTTTAAAATCAATTGATGCATCTAGCATTTCAAAGACAATTGATAAAGTTTTCAAAATGATGGATGATATTGTTGAGGAAGTGGGGGAAGAAAATGTTGTCCAAATTGTAACAAACAATGCTGCAAACTACAAGTTAGCTGGACAAATATTGATGGATAAAAGGAAATAAGTTTTATTGGACACCTTGTGCGGCTCATTGCATTGATCTAATGTTAGAGGATTTTGAGAGCAAGATACCTATGCATAAGGAGATTATTGCTTCAGGTAAAAAGATCACAACTTACGTTTATGCTAGGACTGGTCTTATAACTTTGTTGCATCATTACACTGAAGGAGATGAGTTGATAAGACCTGACATCACTCGCTTTGCAACATCATATTTGTATTTGGGTTGCTTGAATGATAAGAGGGGAGGATTGTATATGATGTTCACTTCCAAGCAATGGAAGGATAGTCAATTTTCCAAGACAAAAGATGGAAAATTTGTTGAAAATATAGTCACAAACAATGACGTTTGGAAGAATTTGATTATTTGCCTCAAGGGTGCTTTTCCATTACTTAAAGTCTTGCGTATGGTGGATTCTGATGAGAAGGCAGCCATGGGCTATATCTATGAAGCAATGGATCAAGCAAAAGAGGAAATACAAACTAGCTACAATAATAATAGAAAAAGGTATAATTTTATAAAATATCATAGATTAATTTATTTGATATAAAAAGTATATTAGTATTTATTTATGAACTAACTTAATCTTTTCTTTCTTAAGCTACCAACCATTATGGAAAATTATAGATATCAGATGGGACAAACAATTGCATAGGCCTTTGCATGCTGCAGGCTATTATCTTAATCCAATTTTGTATTACAAACCTAATTTTAAAGTAGATAATGAAGTGAAACAAGGAATGTATGCATGTTTAGAAAGAATGATGGTAGGAGACATGGATATGGTGAATAAAATTGATGGTCAACTTGAGGATTTTAAGAGTAAAAAAGGATTCTTTGGGAGTGAAATAGCTCAATGTGGACTAAAAAACAAGACACCAACTCAATGGTGGGAATCTTACGGTGATGCACACCCAGAGTTGCAAAACTTTGCTATTCGTGTTTTGAGTTAGACATGCAGTTCTTCTGACTGTGAGAGAAATTGGAGTGCTTTTGAAATGGTATATTTTTTTAATGTATCATATATATTTTTCATAGCTACTATATGTTATGCATTTTAATTTAATATTTCCCCTTTTTAGGTTCATACAAAGAAAAGAAATCGGTTGAAACAAAAGACTATGAATGATCTTGTGTATGTGATGGTAAATACAAGATTGACCAAGAATAAGGCTGAAAGGAAAAAGCGAGATCTAACAATTGATGATTTCCAAGATGATGACGATTGGTGGTATGTTGCTGAGGAAGAAAATACAGGTGGTAATCATGTAAATGTGACTGATTTAGATGAAGATTTGATGCAAAGTACTGGTGCTAAATCAACTAGACATGTAGATGAATTTGATATCCTTGAAACTATAGAAAGTGAAAATGAAGAAGAAAATGTAGATGAAGGTGATGAAGGAGATGATGATGGTGATGATTATGGTGGAGGAGATGATGAGATTAATGAAGATGAAGGAGTTAACATTATAGGGAAAAATCCAAACTATCGGCACCTTTGTGATTTGTACTAACCTCTATGATTTTGAGTATTTTATTTTATGGAGTTTGTTATTTTAAGTTAAGATTTGAGATTTTTAATTTTATGGTTAAGATTTTTCAATTTGATGGTTTGTTATTTAATATGCAAACTTATATACTATTTAATATAAATAATATAAAATATTTTAAGTATTTTTTTAGTAAAATCTTACTATTTTGATTACGATTTTGTTATTCCTTCTCGATCTTATAAAATTAATTGAGTAAGATCTTTCGACTTTAATTACGATTTTATATTTTACAATTTTAATGTCTCCTCCCGATCTTATGTAAGATCTCGATCATGACAACATTAATTAAAATCATATCAGCCCTTACACATTGTCAAGCCAAACAATAAACAATATTAAAATAAAGATAATAACTCGAGTGGAAGAAGAAATGCAGAAAAATAAGAGACAAACAAGAAAATGAAAACAAAGCAGCTCACATCTTCTCCGACAGCAAAATTTGAGAAAGATGTCGCCGATTTTACATAAGACTAACCATTAGGATTCAAAGCTATTGAAAAAAAAACAGGTATTTACGTATTTATAACACACGGATCGTAAATCGGGTCGCACTTGACCCGGATAACTAAGTCCAGATTTACGGGATTCTACCTTCAAATTTCGAAACCAATTAATTTCCCCGTGATTTCTGCACAAAACGATCTTGCTTGCGATCCAGATCGGTGGAGATGATTGAGATCGCAAAATCGTGCGATTCCACGATCTGAATCGCGATCTTGACAACATTGTTCATGACATTAAAAAAAGTCAATTTAGCTCACTCATAAGCTAACAAACATTTTGGTCATAGCAAAGTTTTGGGCTGCAGCAGGCTAATTGGAATTTCCAGTTTTAGTTAACATAGTTTTTCAAAAAGATTAGCTACAATAACAACACATCAGTGAGTACATGATAGAAAAAATCCAAATAAATTTAACCTACACCATTTCAAACAACAGAGCAATATCAGTCCAAGCTAATTAATCAAAAACTAAGCCATGATTAATTCAGCTCATTTTATTCATCATACCATCGATTAAAAAGAAGCTGCAACAAGGCAAGAAAAACCATGAAACTTACCTAATTGCATTCAGACCAAGTGCAGAAGTGAGGACCCTACATCATGGCAGTGCCAGCCTGTCCCAATGCACCCTGCATAACTCTGCATAATATATTGATACATCCTACTATTGCTGAACATCAACCTTTAGATATCACAAGAACTACAATTTTGCTTATGGTGGTGATCCAACTCAATCTTGCACCCTTGTATGTTGCACTACCATATACCTGCAAAATCCAACTAATTGCTAACAAAATTTGACAGAAAAACAGAAGCAATATCACCCTTCCAATTCATCTAACAGAACACCAAATTAGAGTTCCACTGTAACTAACCTAACACAACACACATAAAAGGTCTCAACTGAATTTGCAAGTTCTAACTAACTATTTAACCATGGATCTAACAGAGTGTTAACGGTTAACTAATTGAAACTTCTGAGATTTAACAGAGTTCGACTCTGTTAAATCAGAAATGGTTTAAATATCACCTGAATGTGTTTTCAAAAAGCTCACATTCACTCTTCAAAATTCTCAGATCCACTCCACCATTTCACGACTCACTATTCATCATCTCAGAACGAATCACTCCACACCACGCATATGTAGAAGAAGAAGTAGAGTGAGCGAGGAAGAAGAAGAAATATATCAGAATCAGAGATCAGTACCTGTTTGCGATTGAGGCTTCAAATACCGGTGAATTTATCGCTTTGGTTCCGATTCTGTTTTTTCTGTTGGTGCACGCGTACAATGGTGAATCGAACTGAGTCATTGATTCGGATTTCGGAACGTGGATTGATGATTGGAACCGTTGTTCGCTTCGAGTTGTTCTTGAGCATAAAACATGGGGAGAAGCAGGAGTCGGAGACGAAACAATGACAAACACGCGATGCTATTCTATAGCGCGGAAGTGATGCTGAAGCGAATAACCAAATCGCGCTGTGGATGAGCTTTTCAGATAAGCGCTTTTAGTGAGGGAATAGTCATTCGCGTTTGGATTTTTACATGAGTCTTCATGGTCGTTTTAGTGAGGGAATAGTCATTCGCGTTAGGTTAATTAGGTTATAAATTAGAATTCTAGAATTACTTAGCCTTTTTAGAATATAATTAAGCTTTAAATCTTAATTAGGTTATATTTAGCTTTAATTAGAATAATTAGACTAATTAGGTTTTTCATAATTAGACAAATAGAATTAGTTTTGATTAGAAATTGCTTTAGAAAACTATTTTCCTAATTATTCATTTTTGTGACATAATGATCATTTTATCCCTAGATAGAAAAATCTTGATTTTTAATACATGACCCCTTAGCTTAGGGCTTTAATTAGAATTGTCTGATTTTTATTTAGTTGATTAATTCATTTAGGTTTGTATATAACCTAATACAATTATTAATTTAATCTCATTGATTAGTGTTGACCAAATGATACTTTGGTCAACCAAATCCTTTGTATCATGTTGTAATCCCCCCAAGCCTAGTCAAGTGATCAAAAGATCCTTGATCACCTGATACGGAAAGTTAATTGTGCTCAAGATATATTAGATACATTGAATCCCAGGAGCTTAAGACCTCAAGGATCAAATGCAATATCAAAACTTTAAAGTCAACATTAGTCAAGCATAGCTAGCAAAGTGGACTACTACTCAAGCATATCAAAGGTCAACACTTATCAACTATAATTCAGATTGTGCGACACGAGCCTTAAGAAATAGGGAAGGAATGAGATTGGAGAATTCCATTAACTCATTCTGAATATCTTTGGGTACGGCACAAATTACCCAGTTGCTCATCGTATTCACCTTTATTCATAGACTTTAGCATAATTCGAATCAAATGATTGTCAAGTCTTCTTCTACAACAAGTAGCATTGTATCATCAAGATCAATACTCAAGATCTCCTATACACAACTTGTCAATATTGATTCAAGTTGTATGCCACGAGCCTTAAGAAACAAAGAATGATGAGAGTGGAGAATTCCTATCCTTGTCTAGGATATCTTTGGGTACGGGACGAATGACCCAGTTGCTCAAGGTATTCTCCTTTGTTCATAGACTTTAGTGCAATTTGAATCAAACAATTGACAAGTATTCTTCAAGCAAGCATCAATCATTCAACACTTCAACAATGAAGCATCATTGTAGATCAATCTTTCTTCAACAGTGAAGCACCATTACTCTCCTCTTGGATTCAGTACCAAACTCTCCTCCCCGATGTCCATACATCTTTTGGTATCAATACCTTAGGGCCAAACACCCATTTCTTAATCAATTGCCTCATGCATTGCGTGTATTGTTCAGACTGTGGCATCTTTGTTCTTTTCCCATAAGGTGCATACCTTGGCATTCAACCCATGGAGTACAGACTCTGGCTTTATTCTTTTCCTATAAGGTACAAACCTTGGAATCCTACCTTACAATTTAGACTATGCCACCCTTTATTCTATGCCTATAAGGTACAGACCTTGACATTTTTCCTATCAGTTTAGACTATGACATTCTTTATTCTTTGCCCATAGGGTGCAGACCTTGGCACTCAGCTTATGAAGTATAAACTTTGGCTTTATTCTTTGCATATAAGGTACAGACCTTGGCATCTTTCATTCTTTTCCTATAAAGGTATACATCTTGGCATCATGCTTAAAGTTCAGATTGTGGGATACGTTGTTCTTTGCCTATAAGGTACATACCTTGGCATTCTCACCCCATTGAGTTCAGACTTTGGTAATCCTTGATTTTGCATATAAAGTTCATACTTTAGCATACTTTATTTCTTGCCCATAAAGTTCATACTTTGGCAACTTCTTTCAACCCATGGAGTACAGACTTTGGCTTTCTTCTTTGCCTATAAGGTACAAACCTTGGCATTATGCCTATATAGTTCATACTGTGGCATGATTTGTTCTTCGCCTATAAGGTACAAACCTTGGCATCCTTGCCTCATTGAGTTCAGAATCTGGCCATCCTGATTTTGTCTATACAGTTACGGACTTTGACATATTATTCTGCCTTGCAGTTCAGACTTTGACATTCATTCATCTAGCCCATGGAGTTCAGACTCTGGCTACCTCTTTCATTGCCTTACCATTCAGACTTTGGCATTATACTCTTTTGCCTTTATTGAGTTCAAACTCTGGCATTCAGATAATCTCTTCTGCTTATATAGTTCAGACTATGGCACACTTATACATCTTGCCCATAGAGTGCAGACTATGGCAACCTTTGATATTGTTTTGAAGTCCAGACTTTGGCATCATATTCTTTTGCCCTTATTGAGTTTCAGACTCTGGAAATCTATTTCTTGCCTTTGTATTTAGTTCATACTATGGCACATATTTATGCTCATGCCTCATGGCATTCATATATCTTTCCCTATGGAGTTCAGACTCTGGCTATATCTCTTTCTGCCTTGTGGGGTGCAAACCTTGGCAATATCCTTTCCTACCCCAGGGAGTCTCAGACTCTGGTAGCGTCTTTGGTTCAGACCATGCCTTCATAAATACCATGTGGTTGATTACCACCATTGATTAATGCCACGCTCTTGCTTGTTAAGCAATGTGCCTTGCCTCTAGGCAATCTTATCATTCCATTCTTTGCTTACGTGGTTCCATGAACTACGAATGCTCTGACTTTCTCATTACACGATGAGAATACGTAGGCATGAGGGTTCGAATCCTCCACGAGCATATTTATTTGTTTCTCCCCATCCATCTCCATGATGCATTCGAGATTCTACCTTAATTCACTTCATGTGATATACTATTCTCTTTGAGTCAAATATACTATTTTTTGAGCTCCATCTTGTGTCATCTTGTGAAATAGAGTTGTTTGTGATGTGAAACCAAACACTTAATTCTCTTTGTTTTCGGTCGCACCATATAATGGAAAATGTTTAGACTACCCACATATTGGTCAATGTCAGCTTTACTCTTGGGTTCAAATTTAATCCCTTTTGGAGTTCAAACCATACAATCTTTTGGTTCAAACCATACCTTTTTCACAACTTCTTTTCACCTCCCACCATTAGTTCCACGAACTACGGAGCTCTGAATTCCTTATTGCACTATAAGAATACGTAGGCATGAGGGCCCTAATCCTTACTGAGTACTCTATCTATTCTTTTCCTTTCCCTTATCCTTTCGTGAGAAACCTTATATATAACACTCATTCAAGCAAGAACAATCAAAATGGTTCCCATGAAGTACCATGGATGTTAGGGGTGCTAATACATTCCCCTTGCATAACCGACTTCCTTACTCATATGTCTTTTTTCCTTGGATTTTATCGATGTTTTCCCTTTCCTCCGGGAATAAATAAAGTTCGATGGCGACTTTGTTGTATGTTCGAGCATGCAATGCGTTCGGTTATATTTCCGCTAGCTTCACTCACATCTTTCACCTTCTCAGCGCCTCCAAACGATTTTTCCAAAATTTCCCATGCTTCTTTCGCTGAATCAACATCAATCAGTTTTTCAAATTTATTAGAATCAACACATTGATGAATTATAAAGAATTGTTTATAATCTTTCTTTTTCAATTCTTTGTGTGCACCCTTTTCTTCATCTGTTGCAATTTTTACGAGCGACGTCACTCCCTCTTTCACAAGATCTCAAAGATCTTGACAACATAAAACAACCTTCATATGTTTACACCAATTCTCATAATTTGATTCTTCAGAATTGGGAGACTCGCCGGGAAATGTCCATTCTGATGATTCAACGCCATTGTGTTTTTCTTCCCACGAATCGCTCTAGATACCAAATATTGGAAATTCACAAAAACCTAAAGAGAACTTCACTACACAGTTGATAATTAAAAGAAGAATAAAAAAATGAAAATTGGGGAAGAAAGAGAATTAAGGTTTTGACGAGAGAAAGAAGAAGAATAACTTGTTTCTATAGAGTTAATCTCTACTCTCAAACCGAGATTTCCTATTCACATGTGCAACTGCACTTATGTGTTGTGTTACAATCAATAATAGAGGTCACTCCCTATTTATAGATTGAGTTTGCTTGCTCCCTAAGCAAAACTCCAACTAACGCAACTCAACTAAAATTACAAAATAAGCCTAAGTCAAAAATCTCTGTCGAACAACATGCTTCGACATTTTGACCTAAACCCTTTGACCTTTCCTTGCCTCTGTCGAGCAACCTACTTCAACACAAAGAATTGCAATTCAACAATTTTAACTTCAACTCATTTTAAGTTTGAATAAATTTTATAAAATCAATTCATTCAAAATCAATTTTATTCAACACATAATTAAGTACATGCTCAAACCGACAACTTATAACTTACATAACTATATAACTAAAAACAAGGTTACTAGAAACGAGTATTAACAACTCGTTTTGCCTAGATAAAATTGACACATAAAGTCGACTTGTAATTTCGTATGAATTTATTTAAAATTAAAGCAATATATATATATATATATATATATATATATATGTATATATATATATATAATACTATCAAAATGTCATTTTTTTATAAAAAAAATTAACTTAATTATAAAGTCAAAATATACCAAACCATTATACAAGTAATTTCATGTGCATAAATTTGTATTAAAACACATTAATTATCCCACAAAATCATATAAATATGTAATTTTATTTTTTAAAATAACAAGTTTAAATTATCCCACAAAATCATACAAATACAATTTTTTTCTTTCAAATTAACAATTTTCTAAGTCGTTAAAAATATAAAATAAAAACATCAAGGAAAAAGTTTATTTTGATTATGGAGAAAAAAAGAATTTGGGCCAGAAAAAAAAACATTTACAAATAAAATTGTGCAAACAAACAAATCAAACAATTTTATCCGATTTCATCGAGTTAACTCAGTGTAAAATTTATTTTTTCTTGAATTTATATAGAAAAAATAAGTTTACCACCATTTTAACACGTTGATCATACCTAAAACAAGTAAAATTGTACGATTTTAGGTCTTAAAAACGATTTTGACAATAATAACTAAAAAGATTATGTTTAGTAGGCGTTAATGTCTTACGAACTTATATTTTTTAATAAGTTAAAATATAATTTTTATAAATTATTTCAAGTAATTTATAAGTTATTATTTTTCTATCATTTTAATTATATTTATCTGTTAATTTTATCAGATACGACATACTACAAACTCAAATGGTTGTCTTCTCTATTATCCACTCAAAAGTAATTTTTCAGCTATCTATTACTTTAAGAGAAAATGGAATATGCACGACAGTGTAAAATCATTTATTTTACACTCAACCAATCATCATTATGTATCGTGTTACATTAAATTTTATTTTTTAAGTTAATGGTATAACATGGTTGAGTCATAAATTCTTATTAAAATACACTGTGAGTGATACCCAACCACTCTCTCTCTCTCTCTCTCTCTCTCTCTCTCTCTCTCTCTCTCTCTCTCTCTCTCTCTCTCTCTCTCTCTCTCTCTCTCTCTCTCTCTCTCTCTCTCTCTCTCTCTCTCTCTCTATATATATATATATATATATATATATATATATATATATATAACTGACATTAATTTCAAAAGTTTGGTTATTACCAGCATCCTTTCAAAAGTTCAATTGTCACTGACATTAATTACAAAGATAAATTGTTAAAGTCCAATTGTCATTGGTACTTTTAAAGTCCATTTGTCACTAGCATTAATTTCAAAAGTTTAATTGTTATCAAAATCCTTTCAAAATCCAATTATCATTGGTGGTCGAAGTCCGATAGTTACATGCATCACTTGCAAAAGTCTAATTGCTATTGGAATTTTCAAAATCCAATTGTTATTGACATCATTTCAAAGTCCATTTTTTTACCGACATTCATTGCCAAAAAGAGTCCAATTGTCATTGACACTCTCAAAGTTCAGTTGTCACTGACATCAAAACCAAAGTTTAGTTGTTACCAACATCATTTAAAAAGCCCAATTAGCATTAGCGTCATTTTTAAAACCCAGTTGTCATATGTAAATAAACTTCAGTTGTCACTGGCATTATTTTCAAAGTCCAGTTGTTACCGACACGTGTTTCCTATATCCAATTGTCATTGGTTCCCAAAGTCCAGTTGTCACTAGCATTAAGTCCAAAGTCCAGTTGTCATTGGCATGTTTAAAGTCCAGTTATCAGTGATATCATTTTTCAAGTCTAGTTTGTTTTTGGCATCATCCGTTAGAGGCCAGTTTTTATTACTGATTCCTACAGGTAAAGTCAAATTTTGTCTGGCACGTTCAAAGATTATGCTCTATTTTATCCTGATGTTTCTTAGAAAGTTATTTTTATGACTTTTGTTCAAAGGAATTCCCCGGAAGATTGAATGATTTTTCTTGTTAAGAAACTCCAATATTTTTGTCTTGGATGAATTCCTTGTTAGGGATCTCCAAAGTATTTATTTTTTTCGTGAATGATTTTCTTGTAAGAAAACTCCCGAGTTTTGTATTGGATGAGTTCTTTGTTAAGAATACTATAGCGGTAAATTCGTGACCATTAAGCTATGGATAAACTTAACGTCAATAAAACCAGAGTCGCCACCACGCTTTTATTGTTTCCAAAAGAAAAGGGAAAAGTACGAACAAAACCCAAAGATAAGAAGTTTTCAAATCAAAACTAATAAAATGTCAGAGATTACAGTAAGGGGGTTGGTTACACAGAGGGAAGGTGTTAGCACCCAAAGTGTCTTAGGTACTCCTATGGAGTCCTTTTTATGTGTGTATGTATTTTTGGTATAAAAGATGTTTGCAATAAATAGAGTGTGGAGATGAGAAAAGAAGTTATTAATTATATTTTTGTGTTTGACAAGACCTTCGGACTTGTGCCTACGTACCAACATAAAAATGAGGGATCAAAACCTCGTAGTTCGTGTTATCAATTTCAAAATGAGTGGATTGTTTTTAATCAAAGTTTAAATTTAAAAGAGGCATAAAGGCCCAAAAGAGTTTGAATGAGTGTTAGTTCTTTTTGTCTTTTGAAATTTTAAGTCAATATGGTTAAGTTCATTTACAAATTTGATTTAAGAAAAGAGTTTAAAAATTCAATGGCGTAAGGCCAAAGTTTCTAATTTGCAATAAGGTCTAAGTTTTGAAATAACAAGCAAATAAGTTTTTTTTTAAAAGGGGGGAGAGATCTTGAAACTTAAGAAGCGGGAGGAGATGAAGAGACTAATTCTAAGCATAAAATTAAAAGTTAAGAGTTGAAAAGATCTAACCAATGGGATGCAATCCAACATACAAGAATGTCATATAGAAAACTCACTTTTCCTTTGGACTTTGAATCAAGCAATATCAACAAGCAAATAACAATATGAAGAGCAAGGCATCAAATAAAGATAGCCCCATCCAAGCAAGCAACTTCACAACTAACAATCTTCTTTGTCTTCTCATGTATCAGATGACATATTCCTTGATTAGCTCAGCATAAGGAATTAGACACAGGTTCAAAGTAACAGTTACATCAAGACTATGTAGCAAATGAATTCATGTAGATACTTGCATCAGATGAAAGCTCAAATCACAATAACTTGGTCTAAAAAATGTTGGCATTGGCCAAGTCCTTTTTGCATAGGGAATGTTGCCTAATTCTAAGTCCAAAAGCTCAGATCAAACCAACAGTCCACACAAACATATTTTAGGGTTTTTTGTTGTTTATTAGGTATTTTAAGGTCCTAAGACCACAAACACAAACAAGATACACAAACAAATATTTACAATCACAAAATATGGCTCAAGTGAGGAAAGTGAAAATGACATAAACATAAACAAGTTAAATGATATGTAAATGACAAATGAAATGGTAAATGGCTTGAATTTAAATTGCATAATGTAAATGACTTGAAATTAAAATCAAGAATAATAAAAGTTAGTGACATGTTAGTTGATTAAATGTTAGTGATGTTTTGCTTTTCAATTGATTAAGTCATTCTTTGGAGAACACTCAACCCTCTATTCACAAGCATGGATCCTTGAACCAAGACATCTTCCAAAGGAAGGAAAAAAGGCCAAGTTTTCACACAATACCATGAAAGGGGGAGGCTTACAATCTCACTTACTAGAATGTTATGCCTTTAGGTCAAAATTTAGCGCTATGTTAAGCAATCGTAATTGGACTTATGTAGAAGTCACAACTATCTGAGGCCGGGCAATAGAAATTTTGGTGTTAATGCATGTTAGAGATATGATATAATGAACCATACTCCTAAAACATACCACACACAAAAAGAAAAAAAGATCAAATGATGGACCTATCTCATCCATACTTGTATTGGTTCATCTAACACAAAGTTATTAATGAACCAATTATCCTTAGGATATTGAGACTTCATTGGTCAACGAAAGGGATGGGAGAGAATGGGATTGAAGATGAAGAGGGAGGGGAGATGAGAGAAACACAAATTGGTCATGGGAGGAATTTTATCAAATTAAAATAATTCATTCATTTTGGGAGATGAAATGTACATTTCATCAATCCTCTAAATCCAATGATTTTAATCCAACAAAAGTCAAATCAACCTTGACCAAGGCCCAAACACATAGTCAAACTTCACAAATCAATAAAAATGACTCAACACAATTTCTATACAATTAATCAATTAAGAAAAACAAATTAAAATGCATTTAAATTGAATTTGTTTAGTCAAAAACCTAAAACCCCTTCAAAACACCAAATAAATGGCCAAGAGATTTATCCTAGGTCAAACAAGGTCAAAGGACCTTAAACAAAAAATTTCATAATTTTTTAGAAGTCAGAAGTATTTTTAAACAATTAAAAATATGCACACAAAAATTAATTCATGAAAAATATCAAAGTTAACCCAAAAAATAATTTTAATTAAGAAAATGAAAGAGGGGAATATTTGATTTTTTTAATGAAAGTCCCATATTTTTTGGATTAAAAATGAAATTAATATGAATTAATCAAAATAAAAGGATTAAATGGAAAAATCCAAAAATCAAAAAAACAGGGGTCATCTGATCTCCCTCATTAATTAAGGTGGCAGATCAGATGGCCAGGAGCGCGCACTCCACAAGGACCTTAGTCAAACACGTTGTATGCATGGTAATCAGATTTGACGCGTGAGATTAAAACATTTCAAACGGATCAGATGGCCTGGATTGGTCCAACCAAAACTTTATGAAAAATGAAAAGTGAATACACTAATTTGAAGGAAAAATTCTTAGGAGCACGAATCTGACCTCAATTTTCTCCAATTCCAAGTATATAAAAAGATACAGGGATTTGAATTTTAAGGATCATGAACTAAGTTGCTTCGATTTGGCCTCAAAGCAACTCAATCTTCTTTCCTACATTGATAGAACTTCAAACAACTAAAAATCAACAAGAATGGTGAAGAATTGAGAGAGAATCGAAGAGATGAAAATTATGAAAATTCACCTTCAATGGAGCTTCAGATTGGCACGATCTTGCTTTCAATTATGCTTGGCCTTGCTTTAGATGCTTGTTGGAAGTGATTAGGATCAATGAAAGGTATTGACTCTTAGAGTTTCAATCTCAAAACAAATGGAGATTTGAAACTCGATTTTCAAATAAAATCTTCAAACTTATCCTTCAATAGTGATGGTTTGGGATTGCAGGTTCAAAGCTTGGGCATGAGGTCCTTATTTCTGAGCAATGAGGGTCTTATTTATAGGCCATGAGATTGATTCCTACACACTTCCAAATTTGGCAATTTTGTGAAATTCCCTTTGCATGCTTGCATGGGTGTGTGCTAGGCCCATTAAGTGATGTAATCTGATCCAAAAATGAGTGAGAGTCATGCTGAATTCATGTTGGTAAGCCATGCGATCGTGTATGAAAAGTGGAAGTGGAAATCATCCAAATGGTTCATCATGTTGCACCCATGCACAAGTCCTTTATCTTTTGGCAAAATGTAATGATTTTTGACTTTTTGGAAAGGTGAGATCAAGGGGAACAACTTTCATGTTGAACATGTTTTTATTTGAAGCTCGGATCATGATGTATTTTGAGGTGGAAGTTTGGGAAATCAAACATATTTGAAAATTTTCTAAGTCCCAAGTCAAATGTTCACTTGTTCCACCTTGAATAACTTTTTCTATGGATTTCAAATGAGAAAGGTTCCTTCATCAAAGTTGTAGCTATTTCAAACCTATTAAATTTGGTCACAAATTTGACCTCACTTGGATATGGAATGAAGGAGTTATGCATTTTAGAAGTTGAGGAAAATCACTTGTTCAATGGTATTGGCCAAAAATGACCTATAATGTTTCTTCTTGGAACATGCATTTTCAAGTTGAATTTGAACTTCCTCCAAAAATAAAAGTTGAAGTTTACATATTGAATTTGATGATGGAATTTTAATGGATTTCATTTCATAGAAATTGAGCAAGTTATGGTCTTGGGAAGTTGACCTCCAAACTAGGGTTCAGACAAAATGACTTATAATCTTTCACCATAAAAAATGAATTTCCAAGCAAAACTAGCTCTTGACTTAAACATGAGAGTTGTTTGGAATGTCATTTTTAGTAACGTTTCTCTTGGAATAATTTTCATATGACAAAAATTGTAGGATATAGGGTTTAGGGAACCCCAGTTTTGACCAGTTGACTTTCTCTGGTCAACCACCATGAACCATCTTGCTAGCTTGACATTCTCTTGACTTTTGGGACTCGTGGAGGATCATATATGTGTAATATAATGTAATTTGAACTATCCCTTTAAATACTTGATCAATTGTTGAAGAAACTTGTTGAAGAAGTCACACAAGATACCCAGATGAATTAGGGTTTCCAAGGCAAACAAGCTTCAAAGTCTTGATGATTTCTTGATCAAAATAACATGTGAAGATCATGGGGATCCATATATGATGCTTAGAGTCAATGTGAACTATTTCTTGATTGATCTCCTTGTATTGAGGGTCTTAAACCCTAGATATGAGCATGATAGAGCATAGGTGAGCATGTATACTACCTACAAAAGCAACAAACTATATATTGACATTTTTTTTTTGGTATTTTGGTTAGTAAATAATGAAAAACAAAGTATGATACAATAAAATGTGCTTGGTGATCTCCCCCAATGCAAACCCAATGTATGAGGGGTAAGGAGGATGCCAATGTGTGATCCCAAAGCCAATGCATATGATGAGATAGCATGAGGGATCTTAGGGTCAAAATTAGGGTCTTACAGTTGCCCCTATTTAAGGATGTCCTAATTGAGGAGATGAAGGTTAAAATCTTCGCATAGACTCAATAGAATAGACTTAAATAACAACATAGAAACAAATTATGGTCCCTAAGAGACCTCATGATGCATATGATATGAATGTTAAAAATAATATATGTGGGGAAAATATGGCCACAAAGGAAAAGAATCCAGAGAAACCGAAAGTCCGTAGGAGCATAATGCATTCTGTAAGGAAAAATCACTAGAGAGACAAATACTCCGGGGATAAAAATTTGTGCGTAGGCCAGACTACGACTAAAAAATACTAGGGGACACAAGAGGATTCCATGAAAATAAATCAATGGAAGGACCCGGCCAGGGATAAAAGGAAAATCCACAGGGGAAACAGGTATATCAGAACAAAACTGAACTTCCTGAATCAAACTCAACCGGGGAAGAATGATCTTCAACACAGGAGTTCTAGGAAATCATGGTCTACAACATTAATTACCATATTCACTACACTGCCCAATGGAGACACATGTCCCATTAACTCGTTCGCCATTAATGTTGATTTGAAACATCTTCCAAGCAGGCCTATAAAACCCAATTACTTAACCATTTCACAACTTTCTCACATTCTCTGAATTTCTAAGCATTCAAACTCTCATTTGTTCAAATATTTTCTAACTGAACCCAATTTTTTTTCTCTTCAAACCCTAACAATGGACGCTTCAAACAAAGATCTTAAGGGAACAAAAGTCTCTTTCAAAACCACCGCCAACTGGTCTAAAGCTCCAAAAAAGATCTATGAACTTCCTCCATTCACTACGTTACCTGCTCCACTCGTAGTTGGCAACCGTCAATACATACCAGAGCCTCAGACAGAAGAATAACGCAGGGTTTATGCTTCTCAGGTACTCATTCCTGTTTTTGTCTCTGATAAAACTCATGCATTATCTGGGCCTTTGGCTGAGTTAGACACTGATACCAGCAAACTTAGAGAATTTTTTCCTTCTTACCATAAATGCAAACCCATAGGGCAGGCTAGAAACCCTAGGACTACCTCCACCTAAAACACTCAGGTTGGGGATACTATAGATTTGAGGTTTATGAATAATGGTTTTAGAGCCTTCCGCGCCACCCCAACTTTTAAAGATCCCATTGATTACTCAAATTGGTTAACCAAGGTAGAGAAACAGAAAGCCCAGGCTTGGAAAGATATAGGGATATATGACCTCATTATGCTGTCGAAACTGGATTTAGATTACAGCACCCATATGTTAATTTCTTCGTTGTACTTCTGGGATATCACACATTATACCTTCCATCTTCCTTACGGAATGGTCACACCAACTCTCTTCGACATGGCCGCAATCACAGAACTGAAACCCATTAAACATACATATGATCCCGATATCGATTCTATGGATACTATTGCCTTCTCGACCACCAGAGCAACGTATTCAACACACATCGCACACTACCATGATAAAGATACTGAAGTTGTCTCCGACGTGGAGCACATAGATTTTTTGGCTTTGTGGTTGTCACACTCCGTGTTCTGCTCAAAATCCCTACAAGTTACCAAAAAATATCTTACCCTGGCCAACCAACTACATGTGGGGCACGACATCTGCCTAAGTGAGATGATTCTGGAAAGCCTTTACGAATCATTGAGCGACGGAGTGGCTCAACTGAAGAATATGGGGGACAAAGGGAACCTTCTGCTGTCTGGCCCCTTTTGGTTATTATAACTTTGGCTTAATGCCACCTTCGAGGCCAGCCTTCCGAACAAGGGCCTCGTTGACGAGGATGCTGACGAAGGACAAGCTCTTCAACCAACTTTCATGAATTATATCATGATGCTTGCTAAGTTTCATACCTTTACTTCAAGCATGGCTCCATTCGCCTTTAGGAGAATCGGCCCTAAGTGGTTTACTAGGACCTTCCCTTCTCCATCTAAGAAACAGGAGATAAAATCTTTGTTAATTTGGGAAGCCTTCTTGACGCCCAGGATTCTAACTCTTCGATTCAACCCTTCGAAGGTCCAGGTTCCGCTGATAACTTACCAGCCCAACCTTGTTGCTCGACAGTTTGGGTTGGTTCAGGTCCTCCCGAAATGCCTGTATGACAAGAAGAGTAATCTCCTTCTTCATAATGCAGTCCATACTGAAACCACTGCTCTCAAACAAATAGTTAGGTATACTGGCAGAACCCAACTGACTCCATTCAACTTCGAGCCCAGCTTTCTTTGCAGTCGAGAATTTGGGAAGTGGTGGGCTAAGTATTACGTCGAAGAATTCTGCGACGTCACTTCCTTTATTCAACTGTTTGACAAAGCTTTTCTTCTTGTGCAGGAAAATACCAGAAAAGGTACTTATACACTTATAACATAAATTCAAGCTTTTCAAAACTATTTTGAAACTGCCTATCAACCTGATGGTCTTAGTCGAACCATCCGCAAAGCAGCTGTTACGCTTAAAGAGAAAATTTCAAAGAAAATAGAAAACTTAAAGATCCCCTCATACGTTCCTCATGAGAAACGCTATGAAATGGATCTTGAACTATTTCCCTCAAAGTTTCCTTCACTACCAAATGCTGACTTCGGAGTGGCTCTTGCCCATTCATTTCCAGATTGGTTTATTTGTGGAGACTCTATTAAAATACTCCGACAACAATCTCAGAAAAAGGCTCAGTGGGTGGTTCTGACTAAGCATACTTTAGGCAGTTTTAAGGGGCATCTTCATATAGGGATCGAAGATGTCCGAATCGAATCAGACATATATGAAGATGTGACACATGAGGTTTCGTTGAGTAGCATCGGGGCCCTTTTTGCAGAAAAATTGGCTATCTTGAAGTGAAGTCAAACCCCTGTTATAGCTGACAATCCGAAGGTTGGAGTTTCGTCGAGTAGCATCGGGGCCCTTTTTGCAGAAAAATTGGCTATCTTGAAGCGAAGTCAGCCACTCGAGTATTTGAAGGCTATGCTAAATCGTAGGGAGAGTTCTTCTGATCAAAGCTATAATGCTTCAGATTCTGAAGATCAACCTTCGAGCACCCCTGCAGGCGAAGTCCTTTCTAAGATCAAAGACAAGGTCTTCAAGGGTGACTTGTTTCTGTTGTTGCTAGCTGATCCTTCTGCCCCTTTGACTCTAAAAGCTCTTCTCAGCCAAGTTGACCTACTAGAGGTTTCCCCCAAAGTGGTAAATGTTATTTTGGAGATAGGAATTATGATCGACCAAGCTGTTGCAGATCATAAGTTGCTACCTCAACTTACAAGGGAAATAGAGAAAAAGTCTGGTTATGAGGTTGTTGTCTGGGACGCTGCTACCGAATCCACCAATAGGGCAATGCAATTGGAACATACCAAATAGAAGAATAAGGAAAAGGTCGACGCTCACAATCACAACATCTCTCCTTCGAGGCAACAAATAGAGGAACTTCAGGCGAAGATCTATGATGTCGAAAAAGAAAAACATCAACTATTGGAGTTTGACGAAGCTTCGATGGCTCAGGAGCTATCATTTGGCATGGAATTTATCGATAAGGCTCGACAACTTGAGTCGGACGTTAAACTCATGCGATTGAAGAGATATTTGTGCGAAAAACGTCTAGAGCTCCTTAAGGCCAAGTATCTTCAGATCAAGGTTAACCTTCCCTTTTAGTGCTATTTTTATTTATCTAACAATGTAATGGAATTTATCTTTGTAATGAATATTGGTCTTCTGGGCCTATGACTTCAATATTACCATTTTGCCAGTCTTACCATATTGGTTTTGTTTCATTTATGTGATTATTCGTCTCTTATTTTTACTTCTTGGATTGTCGGTTTATATTTTTTCAAATATTTCCCGTTTACTCTTAGAATCCTTTTATATTCACTAAGCTCTTCGATTTCATAGGCACCATTAGAGAATATTTGTAAAATTTAGAAAGGGCCTTCCTATTTTGGAGACCATTTCCCCAAGGCTCTATCTTTTCGATCCATTGGAAGGATCACTTTCTAGACCAAGTCTTTGGGTGCAAAACTCTTAACTTTCACTTTCTTATTATAAGAGACTTTTATCCTCTTCTTTTGTCGCCTTAGAAATTCTAAGGCATTTAATCTATCCTCGTCTAAATCAACCAATTCATCCAACATCATGCTCCAATATGATTCTGTTAGGATTTCATGTTGCCTTTGAATCCTTAGGGATTGTAGGTGAATTTCTACTGGTAAAACAACATCATGGCCAAAAGTTAAGCGAAAGGGGGTCGACTAAGTAGCCTCTTTAGGGGACGTACGACATGCCCACAAAATCTGTTCCAGAGTTTTGTGCCAATTCCTAGGCTTCTTCCCTACATGCTTTTTAATCAACCCAATAATCACCTTATTGGCAGCCTCAACTTGTCCATTAGCCTGAGCATAATAGGGTGTTGACGTTAATAATTTAAAGCCCATTTCCTTGGAAAATTCCTGCATTTTCCAACCAGTAATTACTAGTCCTTGATCCATTTGTATACGTGTGTTTTCGACGCCATGAGATTTGGTGTACAAAATGACTTTTTCGACAAATGATGACATGGGATAAAGCGATTTTGTTGATAAGTGTGGTTCGACACTTCGACAAAATGGAAGCTTTGATATTTCGACATGATATTTGCAGCTAGAAAAGTACTTTTGACAAGACATGGAAGACATTGCAGTATATTGATAATTCGACAAAAAGCCTGAAGGAAGACGTCGTTTCGACTTAAAGTGTAAATTTGAATTTAAAAAGTTGTAACGTTTGGCAGAAGACGCGTGGAAGCATCTGGCGAAAGGAAGAAAGCCATGTGTCACAGTTTTAGGATTTGGTCGTTAGTAACAGTTATGTTATTTGTTTATAAATAGGGTAGTTGTTATCGAAAAAAGGGTGTGAAGAATTACTTGTACAAAATTCCTGAAAACGCTCAAAGTACCCGTGTGAGAGAAAAGAGTCATATTTGGAACATGTATGTGTAAACAAACACCAATTCCTTCAAAGTTTATTTTATAAAGTTTAAAGTTCTTTACAAATCTCTTTTATGTTTTCCAGTCATTTATCTTTCTGCACTTTCTCCTTTTCGACACTTTACATTTTGTCAGTTATTTTCCGCCATTTACTTTATCTTGTTAAATTTACATCTACTTAACGTTTTAATCAACATATTTCGACGTAAAACACTTAGAGAACAAAAATGAAATATATGAAAGTGATTCTAGACATCTTCAAGACCATCTAGATCTGCACATGTCCTAGGATTTGTATGGTTGATCCTGCAAGTAACCCAATTCTACAAGTTTTGGTAAACCAGAGGTTGTTCGCCAAAATTCACAGCGAACAAATTGGCACGCCCAGTGGGACAGTGCAAAAAATCTAGAAATCTAGATAATCACTAATCAAAATTTGTTCTTCATTGTATGAGACTGAGAAGCGGTAAATTAGCCGTATCCGAAGTAGAAATACCTAAAAGAACAAGAGTAAGGAAAATGGCGAACCAACCAAATAATCCAAACGAATCCATCCCAGTATCCAACCCTGCCCCTTCGACAGAAGGCAATATAGGATCGGTCCCTGTGTCAGAGGTTGTACCTTCATCAACAGGGTCGATACCAGCGGTTTCGATGTCGCAAAACGCGCCTAGTTCGTCCTTCAGGGCACAACAAATGCCCGTTGGGACACCCCCTCCTGTGGGGAACACTCCTAGGCCTTTTGCAACAAATTTCACCTTGCCTCCGCCTGGTAGGGAACAACCCTTTGGAATGCCAACTTCGGTGATGGCAAATTTACACAACTCCCCGTTAATATATTCAGATTCGATGGCCAACGTGTCTTCACCCTTACAAGGGTCAGGATATGGTGGAAATATGAGTAGACTGAATCAACAACCACTTTACGTGCCGCCGATAACAAATAATTCGGCGCAAGTAATTAGACAGCAGATGGACGAGAGTAATCATGATATGGTCCAAATGTTGACGCAACAAATGGGAGCGGTGTTTAACCCACTAATACAAAACACCACTCAAACAAACCAAGTGTTGGCAGCGCAGATGACGCGCATTGCTGATTTCTTTGGAGTCCCTCAAACTCGACATAGAGAACAAGTGATTCATAACCCAGTGGTAGCGGTCCAGGAAGAGCCTACGATAAACCAGATACCGTTGGATAATCCTCAAACAAACGTCAGAAACCAAGAGGATGTAGTCGAACAGCCTCGTGTCGAAACCCCCATTCCACAAGAGCCTAGAAGGATAGTAATCCAGAGAGGCCAGGACGCGGATGCTGTATTGCAACAACGGATACGGTATAATAATCCTCCTGTCGAAAACAATTTGGCAGCCATGGTCGAAACGATAATGGCACAAAATGGGATGAACATGGGTTTACAAAGGCCTAGTTACGCATCCCCACTATCGGAATATATTCTGCAAGAAGAACTGCCACCAAGGTGGAAAGTCCCTAAGTTCACAAAGTTCTCAGGGGACACTAGTGAGTCCACTATAGAACATGTGGCACGTTATCTGATCGAGGCAGGGGAGATAGCCCGTAATGAAAATTTGAAAATAAAATATTTCCTTAGTTCCTTAACAAAAAACGCGTTTACTTGGTTTACATCTTTGCCTGCAAACTCAGTATACACGTGGACCCAATTAGAAAGGCTGTTCCATGAACAATTCTACATGGGACAAACAAAAATAAGTCTGAAAGAATTAGCCAGTGTCAAGAGAAAACACTCCGAACCAATAGATGATTATTTAAATAGGTTCAGATTGCTAAAGGCTAGATGTTTCACCCCAGTGCCAGAACATGAGTTGGTCGAAATGGCCGCAGGGGGACTAGACTATTCTATAAGGAAGAAACTAGATACCCAGTATCTGAGGGATATGGCACAATTAGCGGATAGAGTGAGACAGGTCGAAAGGTTAAGGGACGAAAAATTCAGGGCAAATAAGAATAAAAAAGAGAGGGTAGCCTACGTAGGGGTTCGCCAAGATGATGAGTTCGACGAAAACGAACCAAGTAGCTTCGACGAACAAGAGATTGACCTAGCAGAACTAAAGCAAGGGCCACCTTATTCGTGCAAAGTACTAACTCCGTCGAACGGAAACCCAGTCGAAACCAACGATAAGTTCCCCAAAAGGACTTATACGTTCGACATCACCAAATGTGACGAAATCTTCGATCTGTTGGTTAAAGATGGTCAATTAATAAAACCACCAGGCGCTAAAGAACCGCCTATGGAACAACAGAAAAAGAGAGGTTTTTGTAAATACCATAATTTTCTGGGCCATAAGACGTCTCGTTGTTTCCTTTTCAGGGATCTCGTTCAAAATGCTATCCGTGACGGAAGGCTGAAGTTTGGTGACAAACCAAAACAACAGATGAAGATCGATTCGAATCTTATGCAAGCAGTCGAAGCCCACTACGCTGAACCATCCGTCGTGAACATGGTGGAGGCCGAAGTTGCTCCTGATGGCAATTTGGAAATGGTGGAAGCCCCTGGAAGTTTCGACGCAAATGCCAACATGGTCGAGATTGTTGATGATCTCGCAAGCCAGAAAAGGATAGAAACTACTGAAGGTTTCGACAAGAAGGACGGTGACGATGCTGTCGAGAATGTGGAGTTTCGACAAGAGGAGAATTGGGACCGCTTGGGACAGCCAAGTGGGAAATATGATTATCTTGTGAAGTACGACGCGCCGGCAAGCTCCCAGATCGACATCAACACAATCCGACCAAGCGGTTGGGGAGATGCTTCTTCAAACAATGATGAAGAAACAGTCGACGAAATTAAGCATTCCCCTAATACGAAAGAGAGGGTTACTGAAGACCTCGTGATTGAAAACAAGGCTGCTGAAGGCCTTGATTCTAACAAAAAGAAGAAAGGTGATATCGCCACCTGCGTCAACACTATGGGGCCTTTCAGTAAAGAAGTCACAAAAATCAAAGCGGAAGCCGCTAACGGTCCTTCGAAGCCCGTGATCAATGGGATTCTGCGTAGGACAATGGAAGACCCCAGAAGAAATTGGAACAAATGCTGTTGCAAACATGGTCCCAGGACCATATCTTGGTGCTGCTGCCCAGAGAAAGAGTTCGACCAGACACCAAAAGGCGTCGAAGGCGAAGAAGAGAGGCTCATTAGAAAGATGAACGAATTAAGCATCGCCGACGAACGAAATGTTGGGGTAAATATGGTGGAAATATCTCAGAAGGACCAGGTCGAAGAGGGCGAAGATCGTCGCCGGAAAGAACACCAAAGGCTGGCGTATCCTAGAGAGGAGGAAAACTTAATGGAATTCATCAAGAGGTGCCAAAGGATGAAAACCGAAGTGATGTTGTGCCCACGCTGCAGCGCAGTCTTCGACAGGAAGGCAGCAACCAACCTGGAAGCGGTAGATAAGACCAAGAGGAAAGAGAATTGGGGAACAGGGAGATATGACCCAAGGAGAAGTGATCACCACCAGTGGAGGCACGGAGAGAGACGCCAGAACACCTATAAACCATCTGACAAAGCAACGAAGGACAAATGGGTTCAACCCATTAGAGACGCCCAGGGGCAGAAGAAATGGGGAAGGTTTGAGGTTCAGAGAGGCGCGTCGATGGAGGGCAAGAAGGAAATGGAAAAACACAAGCCAAGACCATACCCTTCAGAGAATTACAAAGGGCAAAAATCCCATGTCCAGATCCCAATGGAGGAGGTTCCAAAGGCAGAAGAGAGCAGAAATAGAGATGGCAAAAAAGAACATGAATGGTCCAGACGAAGCAGAATCTAGCAACAATCGTCAGACAAGGAGCAGGAAAGAGACTCCCCTCCAGATCAATCCTAGCAGAGTTGTCGAATCGGTGGCGTCGAAGGAGAAGATGCAGGAAGATGATGAAGTAACCGACAGTTTTAACTCTGACTCAGAAGCATCCTTCAACGTAATTTGCAACGTGGTCTCTGTGCTCCCTAGAGACTATGATAGAGTCATGGAGATCGAGGATGAAGGAGACGAAATGGAAGAAGAAACAATGGCACACAAGCCCGTCTGCTACTACGTGATGAACAACGGATGCGTCGAAGAGCAGAACGCTTTCTTCGAAAGACCAGACGACTCCATGAAAGCGCATTTGAAACCTCTGTTTATAAAAGGAAAGGTGGAAAATGTCGGTGTGAATAAGATACTGGTGGATGGGGGAGCGGCAGTGAACTTGATGCCCCACTACATGCTGAAGAAGATTGGAAAAGACGATTCGGACGCGAAGCCTCACAACATGGTGCTGTCGAATTACGAAGGGAAGATAGGAACAACTATGGGAGTCATCCAAGTGAACTTAACTGTAGGAACCATAACAAGGCCTACAATGTTCATAGTCATCGCTTCAAAAGCCAACTACAACCTACTGCTTGGTAGGGAGTGGATTCACGGCGTGGGAGATGTACCCTCTTCAATGCACCAGCGGATAGCCATATGGAGGCCAGATGGAATCGTCGAAAACATCGAGGCTGACCAAAGCTACTTCATGACCGAGGTGAACACTGTCAACAGCCAAAGCTTCGACAAAAACCTGGCTCATATACCTCCCTGCAGCCCGGCAGAATTCGACTTGAAGACGACAGACAATGCCTATTGCTCCATGTACCTGCATCCAACGCATGGTTTCCAGTGGGATAAAGAAGTGATTGGCGAAACTTACATATGGGGAACCACTCATATAGCGCCGACGGGATGGGGTAGTGAATTTGACGATGACGAGTGAACAATCAGCGATCGAAAAGATTACGGCTTACATAGCCGAAAACAAACTAAAAGAGGCCCTTGAGACTGAAGTAAAAAATATGGCTGTCGAAGCCAACCAAGAGAACTCCAACAAACAATGTCCCCAAGAAGACGTTGCGGAAGATCATGTCACCAACCAAATGGGCGGATGGCAACACCAAAAGCTTGACGCCATTTACGACGACGAACCTCTGGGGTTCGAAAAAGATCCAGTGTCAACTAACGAGAAGATAGTGGCGCAGGATCCTTTAGAAGAAATAAACTTGGGGGTGGGGATAGAGAATAGACCAACCTACATAAGTGCAAAAATGGACCCCCAGTTCAAGGTCGAAATAGTCCAGTTGCTGAAAGAGTTCAAAGACTGCTTCGCATGGGATTATGACGAAATGCCTGGTCTTGACAGAAGTCTGGTCGAAATGCAGTTGCCAATAATGGAAGGAAAGAAGCCAGTGAAGCAGACTCCGAGACGCTTCGCACCAGAAATCCTGTCGAAAATAAAAGAAGAGGTCGAAAGACTTCTAAGATGCAAGTTCATCCGCACAACCAGGTATGTCGAATGGATTGCAAATATTGTTCCAGTAATTAAGAAAAATGGCAAACTTAGGGTATGTATTGATTTTCGAGACTTAAACTCGGCTACCCCAAAGGATGAATATCCTATGCCAGTGGCAGAAATGCTCATAGATTCTGCAGCCGGCCATGAGTACTTAAGTATGCTAGACGGATACTCTGGCTATAACCAAATTTTTATCGCTGAAGAAGATGTTCCTAAAACGGCTTTCCGTTGTCCTGGAGCCATAGGAACGTACGAATGGGTAGTAATGCCTTTTGGTTTAAAGAACGCTGGAGCGACTTACCAACGTGCCATGAATTCCATCTTTCATGACTTTATTGAAACTTTCATGCAAGTGTATATTGACGACATTGTGATTAAGTCTGTTTCAGGGAAAAGTCATATAGATCATCTTCGACAATCCTTTGAAAGGATGAGGAAGTTTGGTTTGAAAATGAACCCACTTAAATGTGCTTTTGGTGTGCAGGCGGGTGATTTCTTAGGCTTTGTGGTCCATAAGAAGGGGATCGAAATAAACGAAAATAAAGCCAAGGCCATAATGGAAGCGAAAGCGCCATCAACCAAAAAGGGGTTGCAGTCTCTGCTAGGGAAAATCAACTTTCTCAGAAGATTCATCTCCAACCTCAGTGGGAAGACACAAGCTTTCTCTCCTCTACTTCGACTAAAGAAAGAAGACTTCGCATGGGGGCAAGAACAGCAAGCGGCTTTCGACAAAATCAAGGAGTACCTGGCTAATCCCTCAATCCTGATGTCTCCTTGCAGAAAAAGAAATATGAGATTGTACATTTCGGCATCAGACAAAACATTAGGAAGTATGTTGTGTCAAGAAGATGAGAATGGCGTCGAAAGGGCCATTTATTATCTTAGTAGAGTCCTGAACGATGCCGAAACTAGATATAGCATTATAGAAAAGCTATGCCTGTGTGTATATTTCTCTTGTATCAAATTAAAGCATTATATAAAACCTGTGGATGTATATATTTCCTCCCATTTCGACGTAATAAAGTATATGTTATCTAAATCTATTTTACATAGTCGAATTGGAAAATGGGCTTTAGCTTTAACAGAATACTCTTTGAAATATCTGCCTTTAAAGGCCGTGAAAGGGCAAGTGGTCGCTGATTTCATAGCCGACCACTCTATAAACGAAGATGTGGAATACGTCGAATTAGAACCTTGGAAATTGTATTTCGACGGGTCCAGTCATAAAAAAGGTACAGGCGTGGGGATGTTGATTATTTCTCCTGACAGAATTCCAACAAAATTCAAGTACAAAGTTGAAAGTCTGTGTTCAAACAATGAAGCAGAATATGAAGCTTTGATCGCCGGACTTGAAATCTTGTTGAAATTGGGGGCAACGAGAGTCGAAATAATGGGTGATTCCGAACTGGTGATAAAGCAGTTGACGAAAGAGTATAAGTGCGTGAAAGAAAATTTAATCATGTACTTTGTAATAGCCAATAGACTTCTCAAGGCGTTCGACAATGTCGTCTTCAGGCACATTCCCAGGTTGGAGAATCAAGAAGCGAATGATCTTGCTCAACTAGCGTCCGGATACAAAGTGTCGAAGAAAAAGTTAGAAGAAGCCATTGAAGTCAGAGGAAGAGTCGTATCCACCAAGTTGTCCCCATCAGATCTGGAGTCAATAAGATTAGGATACGGTGACGAAGAAAACTTTGAGATATTTAACATAGATGATTCAGGAATAACAGACTGGAGAAAGCCTATCAAGAATTATCTACAAGACCCAAATCAGAAAGCAGAAAGAAGGATAAAATACAGAGCTTTGAGTTACGTACTTTTGGGAAACGAATTGTTTAAAAAGACTGCAGAAGGAGTCTTGTTGAAATGCCTGAGTGAAGACGAAGCCTACATAGCCTTGTCGAATATACACAGTGGAGCGTGTGGCGCACACCAAGCAGGTCACAAAATGAAGTGGCTTTTATTTCGACAAGGAATGTATTGGCCAACAATGCTGAAAGATTGTGTCGAATTCGCAAAAGGTTGTCAGGAATGTCAAGTACATGCAGGCATACCCCATGTCCCTGCAAGTGAGTTGCACTCAATTATAAAACCTTGGCCATTCAGAGGATGGGCGTTGGACTTGATCGGGGAGATTCGACCAGCTTCCTCAAAAGGACAAAGGTACATTTTGGTTGGGATAGACTATTTCACAAAATGGACTGAAGCTATACCATTGGCGAATGTGGATCAAGAAGCAGTCATAGACTTTATCCAAAAATACATAATTTACAGATTTGGGATACCTGAGACAATAACGACAGATCAAGGATCTGTGTTCACCGGTAAAAACATGCAGAAATTTGCACAAGAAACAGGTTTTAAGCTCCTTACTTCGACACCTTACTACGCTCAAGCAAATGGGCAAGTTGAAGCAGCCAACAAGGTAGTGATAAACTTGATTAAGAAGCATGTGGGGAAAAAACCTAGAAATTGGCATAAGACTTTGGATCAAGCCTTGTGGGCTTGTCGAACGTCCCCCAAAGAGGCAACGAATTCGACTCCATTCAAGTTGACTTACGGACATGATGCAGTTTTGCCAGTCGAAATATATCTGCAGTCGGTTAGAGTGCAAAGGCATCATGAAATCCCATCAAATACATATTGGAGTATGATGATGGACGAACTAGTTGATTTAGACGAAGAAAGGCTGCGCGCACTAGATCTAATAAGAAGACAAAAGGAGAGAGTCGAAAGAATTTACAATAAGAAAGTAAGATTCAAGACCTTCTTAATAGGTGACCTTGTGTGGAAAGTAATCCTTCCTATGGATCGAAAGGATAAATTAATGGGAAAGTGGTCTCCTAAATGGGAGGGACCTTTCCAGGTTTTGAGAACATTTTCAAACGGCGCGTACGAAATAGAAGAAATAGAGAAGGATAAGAGAATCCTAAGAATAAATGGCAAGTATTTGAAAAAGTATAAGCCTATATTGCAGGAAGTAAAAGTAGTAACAGAATAAGTGCAAACATAATTGTGATAAGATGGGCCAAATAAAAATGGCATTCAAAAGTTATTACAAAGAAAGCCTCAAAGGGCTGAGAGTTGCTAAATAAATTCGACTACAAATTAAAATTGGCAAAAGTATCCTTCAAAGTGGCGAATTTCTGCCTCTGAAACTGGAGTCGATGATCACAGAGACTCTTGTGAGTAGAGAGAGTCTCAATCTCCTGACTAAGTTGCTGGGCTTTTTCTGCATGTCGAATACCCACCCTCAATTCTTCGTCAATCTCGCTCTGCTTGGGTTGCTGTATGGATGCCTTACGTTTTTCCTCTTGAGAGATCTTTTCTTGAAGTGCTGCTATCTGTGTTTTCCATTTTTGGATATTGTCATCACAAGTAGCAACTTCTTTGACATAAGTTTCAGAGAGCTTTTGCAATTTTGAAACTTTGTCAGTCGAAGTCGAAACGGCATCCCATTCAGCAGTTTGAGTTTCAGACTTGGAGGAGATCTGATTGGTGAGATCTCTTTGACGATGGAGATCTGCAGTGGCCAAGTCAATGAGAGTCATCAGCTCCATCACAAAACTTCCAATCTCAGAAGAAGCTTCCAGGACATTCACTTGCTTCAAAATTTTCTTAAGATCAATTTGAGCAAGGGAATTCTCTTCCAAGACTTTAAACAAATCGACATCAAGGATTTTCGTTTTGATTTTGGTCAAGATGTTGCCAAGTGATGGTGCTTCAGAAGTTGCCCCAGAAGTGGTCGAACTACTCTGCGAAGAATCCTGGAAATTAAAACGGGTGCTAAGCATGGCTTTCAGATACTCCAAAGGTCTTTTCACCTTGAGATTTTCAAGTTCCTCGCGAGAGAAACTGGTCGAACCAGTTGATTTGCTACTCCCTTGGGCCCGGTCAGGAGCAGGTGGAGTGTTTCGCGTCGAAGCATGCTCAACCTCTGTTTGTTTCGACTGGTTGTCCCAATCTCTGGCAGCTCCATCTTCAGGATCATCTTCGACCACAACCTCCATATCAATGTCATCACCCTGAGGTGCAACATTTAATCCCGGATGAGGAGGAGATTCATCTTCAGAGGCTTCACCCAATGTAGTGTCGAATTCTGCTACGGTTTGCATGTCATGGTCACTTGTGGGGATATCTTCCTCTGGGGCTGTCTCCTCCAGAATTTTCTCAGGCGTACGTTCGACAGCCACTTGTTCCTAAAAAAAAAAAAATTCTAAGATTTAGAGGAAAAGATGTAGGAAAGGTGAACATATGCTGTCGAAATAATTAAAAAAAAATTACCTCAGGAATTTCAGTATTAAAGCCGGATTTCCCACTCCTTGTGTCTTTCGACTGAGGCTTAGCAGGAGGAGTACTGGCAGAATCCTTCCTAATTGGGTTAACGATAGATCTTTGGGAAGAGACCTTCGTGAGTTTCTTTTTCTTCTGAGGGGGAGGGATTAACTCTGGAGATTCGTCACCAGACTCTTCATTAGGGACTTTATCCTCGCCTCTCTCCTCTTCACTCCTTTTCTTTTGGATTGTTAGGGGTTTTCGACTTACCTAGTCATGCAGGCCAAAGCCAGTTAGTTTTGAAAAAGGGAAGATGAATAATAAGAAGAGAAAAGTTTTGTACCTTTGTCGAAGGTTTCTTAGCAGTATTGGGCGTCGCTTCGACAACAGCTTTCTTAGCAGGGATCTTCACGGCTAAGGAAAGAAAGAAAATTCAGAAACAAATATAAGAGAGACATGATAAGACAGTTAGAATAACAGAAGGAAAAATCATGTTTTTCTGTGAACACCTTCAAGAATGGGATCTTCCACGCGAACGTGTTCTATTCCAATATGAAGGTGTCCTGGATATTCGCCCAGATGATACTTAGTCGGAACCACACGCTCAGCAGGTTTTTGATACTTTTGACGAAGAATTTTCATAAAATCCCCACAAAGGAACCAGTCTGGAAGTGGAAAACTAAACACCACCCCAAAGTCAGCAGTTGGCAAAGGAGGAAACTTTGGTGGATGACAACTGAAAGCCAGGTCATAGCGCGCCTCTGGTGAAAGATTGGAAGGCAATGACAGTTTTTCAAACTTCTCCGTCAATTTACATTTTAATTCGGCCGCTGCTTCGCATATGGTTCGACTAAGATCATCAGGTCTATACGCAGTTTCAAAATATTTTTGAAATTTCTGTATTTCCTTAATGTGTCGTTGAATACCTTTTTTGGTCCGATCCTGCACAAAAGCGAAAGCATTTGTCAAATGTGTAGCGAAAGCAGCTACGTCGAAAAATTTGTTGGAATAATAATCCTTCCACCATTCATCAAACTCAGGAGTGCATAAGAATGATGGTCGAAAAATAACTGGTCGAATGTCGAGAGAATCATCAGCTAGTTTCTTCGACAGCTCTTTGCCTTCGTCTTCAGTGTGAAGGGAGTTATAAAAGATGATGGATCCTTTCTTGGGAAATATAGGTTGAGGTTTGATTTGGATTAGACCAAACTGTCTAGAAACAAGGTTGGGTTGATAAACTATTAAAGCAATTTGGTTTTTAGTGGCGTTACGGTAAGAAAAAAGGAGCCTAGGGGTTAAGAATGATTCCCAAACATTCAGGAATATATTTTCATCCTTTTGCATCTCCAAAGGCAGTTGTTGGGTAAACCACCTAGGTCCAATTTTTCTATCAGCAAAAGGTGCCATGGTCGAAGTAAATTGATAACTCTTAGCAAACATCATAACATAGCTTTTAAAAGCTTGTCGAAGGCTGATTCCTTCATCAGATGGCGTTATTAGCACTAATCTTGGCCATTCGACAGTCCTATTTTTTACTTCTTCTTCATCTATTTCTGGTGCTACAGGAAGATTGGCTTCAAAGGTGGCATTGAGCCATAATTGCAAGAGCCAGAAAGGTCCTGATAAGTTGATTTTCCCTTGGGTTTTGGTGTTTTTTAAAAAATGTACGCTCTCACTCAGAGATTCATAAAGGTTCGCCAGAATCATTTCGCTCAAGCATAGTTTTGTGCCGGCATGAAGCTGATTGGCTATGGTAATGAATCTCTTAGCAACTTGGAGAGAGCGAGAACAAAACACATATTTGGATAGCCATAGTGTTAAAAAAGCTATATGTTCGACATCTAAAACTTCAGTAGTACTCTTATCGTGGTAATAGGACATGAATAAGGAGTAGGGTGCAAGGCTAGTCTCGAAAGCAATGGTATCTTCATTTAAGACAGTAGGGTCGAAATCTATACCATTGGGATGAAGACCAACAATGGCTGCTGCGTCGAAAAGGGTAGGCGTAACCATCCCACAAGGAAGGTGAAAGGTGTTGTAAGTACTATCCCAAAAGTAAAGAGAAGCCAAAAGCATATTTGGGCAGATATTGGGTCCTACTCTCGACAACTGGATAAGGTCGAAAATGCCTACCTCTTTCCAAAAAGCCCCTTTAACTTTTTCGATTTTATCTAACCAAGATACGTAATCAGAAGGATCTTTCGACCATGGGCAAGTTCTAAATATCCTGGGATAGTTCAAATAGGTTAAGTCCAACTCTCCAATATCCGTCGAACTCGATGAATCTTTTTGTTCTACAACTTTCTCTTTAGGCTGAGGTTTTCTTCCAGCGCCTATGGGTTTTGTGTGAAAGTAAGAGGGAAAAAATTCTCTTAAGCGCTCTGGTTTAATCTCTGGATTTGGAAGGGGACCTAACATAGCATGACAATTTCCAGAAATAAGAACAGGGATTAGTACCTGATATTTATAGATGCAGTCTTTCTCTTTCTCATTTGGAGGTTCTGGAACATACTGTTGATTTCCAATGGTCATTGGCACCTTCAGATCATGTACAGGAGGGAAAGCTGGATTCTGTTTCTTCTTGGAATGTTGGCTGCTTGAAGGTTTGTTAGTAGCCATTGTTAAGAAGAGCTTGGGAGTTTTTCTCAGGAAAATGTGAAAGCTTAAGAAATGGGTATGAGGAAAGGAAATCTGAAACGGAAAAGGGTTTAAAGAAAAGGTTTATGGGTATTTATAGGAAGAAGATGTTGAAACGTTTTAGGATGGTAATGATGTTAGTGGGACACGTGGCCATTTCTGATGGGAATGATAAAGAGGTGGAAGTTGAAAAGAGACCATGATGTGAGGAAATGATGGAAGTAGGCTGTGAACGTGGGCTAGACGTGACATTGTGGAGAAAGTGTAATGATGAACCTGCATTGGAAATTGAGATTATCAGACTTGCATTTAATGAAGATTAAATGACATGGCATCAAAACACTGGTTGACAACAAATGACTGTTTCTCCAGACCAACAGTCGAAACGTCTTTGCTGGGGGGCAATTTGTATACGTGCGTTTTCGACGCCATGAGATTTGGTGTACAAAATGACTTTTTCGACAAATGATGACATGGGATAAAGCGATTTTGTTGATAAGTGTGGTTCGACACTTCAACAAAATGGAAGCTTTGATATTTCGACATGATATTTGCAGCTAGAAAAGTACTTTTGACAAGACATGGAAGACATTGCAGTATATTGATAATTCGACAAAAAGCCTGAAGGAAGACGTCGTTTTGACTTAAAGTGTAAATTTGAATTTAAAAAGTTGTAACGTTTGGCAGAAGACGCGTGGAAGCATCTGGCGAAAGGAAGAAAGCCATGTGTCACAGTTTTAGGATTTGGTCGTTAGTAACAGTTATGTTATTTGTTTATAAATAGGGTAGTTGTTATCGAAAAAAGGGCGTGAAGAATTACTTGTACAAAATTCCTGAAAACGCTCAAAGTACCCGTGTGAGAGAAAAGAGTCATATTTGGAACATGTATGTGTAAACAAACACCAATTACTTCAAAGTTTATTTTATAAAGTTTAAAGTTCTTTACAAATCTCTTTTATGTTTTCCAGTCATTTATCTTTCTGCACTTTCTCCTTTTCGACACTTTACATTTTGTCAGTTATTTTCCGCCATTTACTTTATCTTGTTAAATTTACATCTACTTAACGTTTTAATCAACATATTTCGACGTAAAACACTTAGAGAACAAAAATGAAATATATGAAAGTGATTCTAGACATCTTCAAGACCATCTAGATCTGCACATGTCCTAGGATTTGTGTGGTTGATCCTGCAAGTAACCCAATTCTACAAGTTTTGGTAAACCAGAGGTTGTTCGCCAAAATTCACAGCGAACACCATTGTGATTGTCTCTAGGATTCCAAACCTATAAATAATATGTTTTTGGATAAATTCGATCACATCCTCTTGGTTCACATTTGGTAAGGGTATGGCTTCAATCCACTTTGTAAAATAATCAACTCCTACCAATATATATCTTTGACTTTTAGATGATGAAGGTCGAATTTCTCCAATCAAGTCTAAAGCCCAATCCCTAAATGGCCAAGGTTTGATGATAGAATGTAATTCACTTGCAGGGACATGCTGTATGCCCGCATGCACCTGACATTCTTGGAAACCCTTCGCGAATTCAATACAGTCTTTCAACATGGTAGGCCAATACATCCCTTGACGGAATAAGAGCCATTTCATCTTATGACCAACTTGGTGTGCCCCACATGCTCCACTATGCACAGTCGAATGGGCAAAGTATGCCTCTGACTCACTAAGGCATTTAAGCAGAATTTCCTCAGGATATTTCTTAAACAACTCTGAACCCAAAAGAACATAACTTAATGCTCGATACCGGGTTTTCAAAATTAGTAGACGATGTGGGATTCTGCAGGTATACCACTATTGGCTTTCTCCAGTCTCCATCCGTCAAACTGTCTATTGCCAATATTTTGAAATTTCCTTCATCAGCATATCCTAGCTTCGTCTTTTCTAAATCTAAAGTAATTAATCGGGTTGCCACGACCTTTCCCCTGACTTCAATGACTTTGTGCAACTTTTCCTTTGAAATTTTGTACCCGAATGCAATTTGAGCTAAATCATTAGCTACCATGTTTTCTATTCGTGGTATATGTCGAATATAAACCATTTCGAACTTTTTTAACAATCAACTTCCGATTATGAAATACATGATCAAATTCTCCTTAACACATCTATATTCTTTCGTGATCTGTTTTATGACTAACTCCAAGTCTCCCATTATCTCAACTCGAGTTGCCCCCAATTCCAACAACATTTCAAGTCCTGCTATGAGGGCTTCGTATTCAGCCTCATTATTTGAACAAGTACCTTCTACTTTGTACTGGAATTTTGTTGGAATTTTATTAGGAGAAATAATTACGATCCCGACACCTGTGCCATTTTTATGACTAGATCCATCAAAGTACAACTTCTACGGCCCAAATTTGGGAAGTGGTGAGCTAAGTATTACGTCGAAGAATTCTGCGACGTCACTTTCTTTATTCAACTGTTTGACAAAGCTTTTCTTCTTGTGCAGGAAAAGACCAGGAAAGGTACTTATACACTTATAAAATAAATTCAAGCTTTTCAAAACTATTTTGAAACTGCCTATCAACCTGATGGTCTTAGTCGAACCATCCGCAAAGCAGTTGTTACGCTTAAAGAGAAAATTTCAAAGAAAATAGAAAACTTAAAGATCCCCTCATACGTTCCTCATGAGAAACGCTATGAAATGGATCTTGAACTATTTCCCCCAAAGTTTCCTTCACTGCCAAATGCTGACTTCGGAGTGGCTCTTGCCCCCTCATTTCCAGATTGGTTTATTTGTGGAGACTCTATTAAAATACTCTGACAACAATCTCAGAAAAAGGCTCAGTGGGTGGTTGTAACTAAGCATACTTTAGGCAGTTTCAAGGGGCATCTTCATATAGGGATCGAAGATGTCCGAATCGAATCATACATATATGAAGGTGTGACACAGGAGGTTTCGTTGAGTAGCATCGGGGACCTTTTTGCAGAGAAATTGGCTATCTTGAAGCGAAGTCAAACCCCTGTTATGGCTGACAATCCGAAGGTTGGAGTTTCGTCGAGTAGCATCGGGGCCCTTTTTGCAGAAAAATTGGCTATCTTGAAGCGAAGTCAGCCACTCGAGTATTTGAAGGCTATGCTAAATTGCAGGGAGAGTTCTTCTGATCAAATCCATAATGCTTCAGAGTCTGAAGATCAACCTTCGAGCACCCCTGCAGGCGAAGTCCTTTCTAAGATCAAAGACAAGGTCTTCAAGGATGACTTGTTTCTGTTGTTGCTGGCTAATCCTTCTGCCCCTTTGACTCTAAAAGCTCTTCTCATCCAAGTTGACCTACTAGAGGCTTCCCCCAAAGTGGCAAATGTTATTTTAGAGATAGGAATTATGATCAACCAAGTTGTTGCAGATCATAAGTTGCTACCTCAACTTACAAGGGAAATAGAGAAAAAGTTTGGTTTTGAGGTTGCTGCATGGGACGCTGCTATCGAATCCACCAATAGGGCAATGCAATTGGAAATGACCAAACAAAAGAATAAGGAAAAGGTCGACACTCACAATCGCAACATCGCTCCTTGGAGGCAACAAATAGAGGAACTTCAGGCGAAGATCTATGATGTCGAAAAAGACAAATATCAACTTTTGGAGTTTGACGAAGCTTCGATGGCTCAGGAGCTATCATTTGGCATGGAATTTATGGATAAGGCTCTACAACTTGAGTCGGACGTTAAACTCATGCGATTGAAGAGATATTTGTGCGAAAAACGTCTAGAGCTCCTTAAGGCCAAGTATCTTCAGATCAAGGTTAACCTTCCCTTTTAGTGTTATTTTTATTTATCTGGCAATGTAATGGAATTTATCTTTGTAATGAATATTGGTCTTCTGGGCCTATGACTTCAATATTACCATTTTGGCATTCTTACCATATTGGTTTTGTTTCATTTATGTGATTATTCGTCTCTTATTTTTACTTCTTGGATTGTCGGTTTATATTTTTTCAAATATTTCCCGTTTACTCTTAGAATCCTTTTATATTCACTAAGCTCTTCGATTTCATAGGCACCATTAGAGAATATCTGTAAAATTTGGAAAGGGCCTTCCTATTTTGTGGACCATTTCCCCAAGGCTCTATCTTTTCGATCCATTGGAAGGATCACTTTCCAGACCAAGTCTTCGAGTGCAAAACTCTTAACTTTTACGTTCTTATTATAAGAGACTTTTATCCTCTTCTTTTGTCGCCTTAGAAATTCTAAGGCATTTAACCTTTCCTCGTCTAAATCAACCAATTCATCCAACATCATGCTCCAATATGATTCTGTTGGGAGTTCATGTTGCCTTTGAATCCTTAGGGATTGTAGGTGAATTTCTACTGGCAAAACAACATCATGGCCAAAAGTTAAGCGAAAGGGGGTCGACTAAGTAGCCTCTTTAGGGGACGTACGACATGCCCACAAAATCTATTCCAGAGTTTTGTGCCAATTCCTAGGCTTCTTCCCTACATGCTTATTAATCAACCCAACAATCACCTTATTGGCAGCCTCAACTTGTCTATTAGCCTGAGCATAATAGGGTGTTGACGTTAATAATTTAAAGCCCATTTCTTTGGAAAATTCTTGAGCATAATATTAGCCTGAGCATAATAGGGTGTTGACGATGTGGGATTCTACAGGTATACCACTATTGGCTTTCTCCAGTCTCCATCCGCCAAACTGTCTATTGCCAATATTTTGAAATTTCCTTCATCAGCATATCCTAGCTTCGTCTTTTCTAAATCTAAAGGAATTAATCGGGTTGCCACGACCTTTCCCCTGACTTCAATGACTTTGTGCAACTTTTCCTTTGAAATTTTGTACCCGAATGCAATTTGAGCTAAATCATTAGCTACCATGTTTTCTATTCGTGGTATATGTCGAATATAAACCATTTCGAACTTTTTTAACAACCGACTTCCGATTATGAAATACATGATCAAATTCTCCTTAACACATCTATATTCTTTCGTGATCTGTTTTATGACTAACTCCAAGTCTCCCATTATCTCAACTCGAGTTGCCCCCAATTCCAACAACATTTCAAGTCCTGCTATGAGGGCTTCGTATTCAGCCTCATTATTTGAACAAGTACCTTTTACTTTGTACTGGAATTTTATTAGGAGAAATAATTATGATCTCGACACCTGTGCCATTTTTATGACTAGATCCATCAAAGTACAACTTCTACGACCCTAATTCAACGTAGTTCAATGCGTTGGCGTCAATGGAGTGATCGACTATGAAGTTCGCTACCACTTGTCCTTTAACAACTTTTAATGGCATGTATGTTAAAGAAAACTCAGTTAATGCTAATGCCCATTTCCCAATTCGACTATGCAAAATTGGTTTGGATAACATATGTTTAATAATATTATAATAAGATGAAACATATATGTCAACAGGTTTGATATAATGCTTCAATTTTGTACAGGAGAAATATAAGCATAAACATAATTTTTCGATCATGCTATACCTAGTTTCTGCATCGTTTAAAACCCTACTGAGGTAGTAAATGGCTCTTTCGACACCCTTATCATCCTCCTGTGCTAACATGCTCCATAAGGTTTTGTCAGATGCAGATATATACAATCTCATACTTTTTTTTGAAGGAGAAAAGCGATCCAAAATGCAGTGGAACTTAAAATTTCTCCTTTAGCGATCCTTACAAATGGGCATGATCAGAGATAGAATCGTTACCTCTTGTGGCGATTGTAACCTTTGATGCAGATCTACGGAGTGATCACGAACGTTGAACGATGACAACGCCTCTACTCAGTCCACACGAACAGATTCCTTCAATCTTAGTGCTAGCTGTAGCACCTCAAATTTGCACCCCCCATTCATGCATACATTTTCATTTTTTTAGGTCATTAACATTACATTAACATTGCATATTGCATTGCACCTCAGCAACAAGCATTGGCATCAAGAGATTCATCAGTGCAAAAGGGCAAGTATTTCCTTGAGATGAGAGCCACATGAGTATTCTAGAGAGATTATATGAATCAAGGTTCATTTTGAAGCAACTTGACCAAGTGTTAGAGGCTCACAGTCATCAGTACATGTCCAGGTCATCTAGGGCCCATAAAAGTCAACTGAAAGTCAACTGAGGGCTAGGAGGTGGAGAAATGGTTTGAGACACTTCATTCATGTCCAAAAGAGGTTTATTCATCATGTCAAACATCTACATTGAAGATTTTGAAGCCAGATCAAAAATTTCCCAAAATGGAAAGTGACTTGTAATTTCAAGTTTCCAAAAATGGCAAGTTTTTAGACCATATTCAACTTGACTTTCCAACATCAAAGAAGCTTCAAATGAAATTTTGTCCAACATGAAAGTTGAAGATCTTTCTCTCCCATTTCCAAAAAGTCCAAGATCATGAGCATCTGATATATGGTTGAGGAGTTATGAGCAAATGATCACCAAGTGTGCATGAAACTTCCAAGAGCCATAACTTTTGATCCAAAGCTCCAATTTGAGTGCCTCTTTTTGCATTATGCTCCTTATGACTCATATTTTCCAAATCCAACATTGCATTGTATGAAATTTAATCATATAATCATTTGCCCATGCATGTTCATTTTGGAGGGAAAATGCCAAATTCAAATTTGGTGCATCATACATGTTTAATTCCAAGTCCAACATGTGCATGAGATGATTTTAAGTGATTTTGAGCATGCACATGGTACTGTTCACGTTCATATTGCCATGCATAGGGTGAATTTTCCAATTTTGCATTACACTTCATTTTGCATTAAAATTTCATTAGCCAAGCCTAAGTATCATTAGCAAAGTAATTAGCATGTGGTATAAAGCCTTAATCCTAACAGAATTTTCATTCTAACAGATTCTAGATCTAGATTTGAGTTTTCCCTCCATTTTTGCTCTCAATTGAATCTTCAATTTTCTTCACATAAGCCATTGATTTTATTGCATATTCGTGTTCATTGAGCTTCATTGAGTATGGATCAAGCATTGGATTGAAGGTTTTGGTGGAGAATCAAGTTGTGCAAGTACATGAAGGTGAACATGGAAGCTTTGAATTGATCAAGATCCAAGCCATTTCAAGGGAGATTTCATGCACAAAGCTTCATAACATCAATATAGGAGTGAATCTGGAGATTGCTAGCCTTTGAATCCACTGTTTTCATCCACTACTCTCCAAGAAGGTTGGAAATCGAACCTCTTAATTCTTGATTTTATGCACATAATGTTGTAGATCTTTCCATGCTGATCATTCTGATATAAAATTCGTTAAAAATGGTGGAATGTTGAGTGAGATATGAATGTTTAAAGTTTGATGCATGATAATGTTTTCATTCGATTCTCAAGATTCATTGAGTTATAGGCTTAGCAAATGCTCGATCCGCGTTCCTCATGAAATAAGCTTTCCAATGGTGTAAGCTACACAAAATTCTGCAAAAATTTTATGAACGCTCATGAAGCCTCGCCGGAGATGGATCGGGGAAGACGACCGGAACAGTGTTTCCGGTCATCTGGTTCAGTTAGGGCTAGTGCTTAGTGACCTCTAGTTCTCTAGTTCGATTCCGTGCCTCAGCGTTTTATTTTTGGTTTCCTACATTAGTCCAAACGACATCGTTTTCAGGCATACGTGGTTCGATCCTCAGCCATGGCATGTTTTCATTTTCAAATAACATTTCCCACATGTTTTCCATTATTTCATTATTTTCATGCAAATTCAAAAAATCATAACAAATAGAATATTGATCCAAATTGAATGCAATTTTTTCCTACATGTTCATCTTGATGTCTAGTATTTTATAATGTCCATTTCTTGATTTTATCATTTCTGGATTTTTCATGATGAGCTGTTATTTGATCATGTGTGCAAGTGTGACATGTTGTACCAATTCTCTTGTGAAATGCTCATTAATTGTCCAAATGCCATGAAATTTAATATGCTGATTCCTAACATGATACATGATTTGTGAGATTTTGTTTGGCATTTTTAGCATTTTTCATTTCTGTTTTAGGCACATGAATGTTTGGTGTGACAATGTGTGTCATACAATTTGATGTTGATCTTGTTCATTTTCATTGCCATGTCAATTGAGCTTTTCTGATCCTAATTTTTGGTATGATGATTGTGTTTGACATGTTGTGTACACATAAAAATTTTCATGATTGGTTTGATTCATTTCTGTTTTAATATGGAATTTTCATTCTTGATGTCCAATTGTGAGCTTTGTAATTGCCTTTGCCATATCTTGCTCATGTGATGACTTTGCTTTATGCTTTAGACTTGGTCCTTTTTAGGACATGTTCTTACTTGAATAAATATGCTTCATGTTGAATATTGGTTGCTGTTTTGACTTTTTGCTTTACCTTTGACCCTAGTCTTGGTACTAGTGGTTGTACTCATCTTTTGAGCTTTGTATTTCAGGTTCAAGCTATTAGCTCTAGTGGTTGATGCAATCTTATGACTTAAGATGCAAATTTGCTTTGTACACTAACCTTGGTTGTTTTGTAGGTTCCTTAGTGATAAACTCACTTGAGTTGTTTGCTTGTTGACTTGCCTTGTGTGCATATTGGTTGTAACACTGTTGACTGTCTGTTTGATTTGTCTGAATGTGAATATTGACTTGTTTGACTTTCTTACAGGTACCTTAGTCGCTTTAGCTCATTGCTTGAGTTGTGCTTTACTTGTGGTTGGCATACCACCTAGGTAATCATCCTCTAACTCCATGTAGTCTGGAAGCCCTGTCGTTTCTTTTGGGAGAATACAAGATGATGAATCAGATGAGACCAGATGAGTCTGGGAGCTCTCAAAAGTGGAAAGTTGACACTGTGGTTGGATGGTGAATGTCAGTGTTTGACGAGTCGACAGGCGTTCCGTGTCAAATAGGCCGTATCTCCCCAGCGGGTTCGAGATCGTTATCTCTCCAGCAGGTTCGAGGTTGTTATCTCCCCAGCGAGTCCGAGATCAGTGTTCTCTCGGCAGCCAAGCCTAAGATTGGTTATATCCCCCCAGCAGGGTGGAGTTTGGTACATCTCCAGCGGGTTCGAGGTTGTTATCTCCCCAGCGAGTCCGAGATCAGTGTTCTCTCGGCAGCCAAGCCTGAGATTGGTTACATCCCCCCAGCAGGGTGGAGTTTGGTACATCTCCAGCGGGTTCGAGGTTGTCATCTCCCCAGCGAGTCCGAGATCAGTGTTCTCTCAGCAGCCAGGCCTGAAGTGTTGTAATCCCAGCAGGGTTGAGAATGTAATCCTCGGCAGGGTCGAGAAGAGTATTTCCCCAGCAAGTCTGAATGTTGCTATTTCCCCAGCGGAGGTGAGCGTCGTTTGTTTTCCCCCAGCGAATTCCCCAAGTGGATCGAGTTCAACAGAGGTCGTCCCCCGTGAGGATTGTCCTTTCCCCAACAGCAGTGCTATTCCCTAGCAGGGTGGAGATGGGAGTGACATCAAGTTCCCCAGCAGGGTGGAGATTGGAGCGATATTGAGTTCCTCAGCAGAGTTCCTCAAGCTCCCCAGTAGAGTCCCCGGGGGGGGGGATATGTTTTTATGCATTCATCATTTAGATAAGCATAGCATATTGCATCATTAATTGCATAGCATTTCCATGGTTATGGAGCATTACGCTGAAAAAAATTTATGCATCAGCATTGCAAGCATAAACTAGCCCTAAGCCGTGGTTACCATTCAAGAATTGGTTGAGCTGGTCGATGATGTTATTCTGAGGAGTTTAGCATCGTGACGTTGGGTCGTTTGGGTCAATTTCAGAATTGGTTTCCCCAGCATGTTGAGAGGTCGGTGTTTTCCCAACAAGTGACTCCCTAGTTGAGTGGGTTTCTCTGCCGTTTCGAGAATGACAGATCAACAAGCGTCCCTAGCAGTGTTATTCCCCACAGAGTTGGGAGATCGAATCAGGAATCGTGTGCTCAGCAAAGTGATCACTTGCTTTCCCAGTAGGAGTTTTCCTCCCCTTGCATCCTACAGGATTGGATCATTTCCCCATCAGAGGTGGATCATGTTTTCAACATCTGTACGGCACAGTCGCAGCAGTTGCTCCTGACAGCATTCAGAATCGACAATCCCCAGAGATTTATTTCCTCACCCGTCCGTGAAAGGAAAGCGTGACTCCCCAGTGTAGTCCCCGGCAAGTGTCTGCCTTATCTTGACATATGTAGATGTCATCCTTACGATACTAGTAGGTGTCGTGTTGATCCCCACGTAGGTCTCCTTATCTCCTTTCTTTTGGTGTCAGTAGACATCATCTTTCAATGTCCGTAACATCGCATCTCTTTCCATTCATTCGTTGATGTCTGGTCGTGGTTTCTCTTCCCATTCGTCCGTTGGCGTCTGGTCGTGGTTTCTCTTCCCATTCGTCCGTTGGCGTCTGGTCATGGTTTCTCTTCCCATTCGTCCGTTGGCGTCTGGTCGTGGTTTCTTTCTCCCATTCATCCGTTGATGTCTGGTCGAGTTCTTTCCCAGTCATCGGTAAATGTCAGGTCGTCCCTTTTTTTAGTGTCAGTAAACATCATCTTTCGATGTCGATAAACGTCGAGTTCTTCCCAGTCATCGGTAAATGTCTGGTCGTTCTTTTGGTGTCGGTAAACATCATCTTTCGATGTCGGTAAACGTCGAGTTTTTTCCCATTCGTCCATTGACGTCTGGTTGTGTATCTTTTTTCCAGTCATCGGTAAATGTCTGGTCGTCCTTTCTTTTGGTGTCGGTAAACATCATCTTTCGATGTCGGTAAACGTCGAGTTTTTTCCCATTCGTCCGTTGACGTCTGTTTGTGTATCTTTTTTTCCAGTCATCGGTAAATGTCTGGTCGTGTATCCTTTCTTTGATAAATATCAAAATCCCCATTCGAGTCGTCGGTAAACGTCTTGTCTGGTTCCAGTTGTAAATATCTTGTTCCTCCCCAGTCGAAGCCGCCATCGGTAAATGGCCTCGCTTTCCTTGATATCAGTGTATATCAAGTCGACTGTTTTGAAGCCGCCATCGGTAAATGGCCTCGCTTTCCTTGATATCAGTGTATATCAAGTCGACTGTTTTCAAGCCGCCATCGGTAAATGGCCCCGCTTTCCTTGATATCAGTGTATATCAAGTCGACTGTTGGAAGATCCCGTTGATTCAGAAAATCCAGTTGGAAGATTTTTTAGTGGGTCGAGATCCACATTTCACTTTGTTTTAAGTCCGCGTAGGCGGATTACACAAAACTAGGTTATTTAGGTAGGAACTCCTTCCAATTGTATCTAATACAACTCTCGAATATTTTAGTTGGGTGAATAACTCCTTATTCCAATCCATCACATGGATCATTTCCAACTGTTGCTTCTAAACATATATAATCTTATTATAATTTGTTTAGTTAAGTTTGACCCATTGTTTTAGCAATTGGATATTACAATTATCCCATCGCACCTTACTAATATAGAACATGCACCTCGCATAGACGAAACCTACATTATTCGATACTAGTCTTGATGAGTGCTAAAACTTGGAAAGCATAAACTTAATATTTAATTTGAGGGAATTTGCAATTATTTTGATCTCACCGGCTTATTTATCATATAAATCGTCTCTCACATGCATCAATATACATTCACATGCATCAACATACATAATGAAACAATTATGGCCCCTAGCGCAATTGTTCTCCCAAGCCAATGAGAGAACCTAAGCTAACCAAATAACGATCTAAGCTTATCCAAGCAAGATCTTCAAGGTTAATCCTCCTTTGATATTGAATTCTTCTCTTTCTTCATAACATTACATTACATAAAAGAAACTCGTTTTACATACGAGGGAGTGAGATGAGAAAAGAAGTTACATTAAGAGATTAAAAGAGAGGCACGACACGCAGGTCGTATTTTAAAATCCCAAAACAAAATAAAGGAAAACTAAGGCCATAACCGATCACCACAAGACAATAATAATAAACACATTATTATTATTAATTTTAATTAATTAAAACCAAATTAAATTTCGGCGACCGATCACACTACGCAGAGTTAGTCGGGGGTCCAGATGTCTCCAAGCAAGAGCGTTCCAAAATGAATCGAAATTTAAAAAATTCTCCTTTAGTGATCCTTACGAATGAGCATGATCAGTGATAGAATCGTTACCTCTTGTGACGATCGAAACCTTTGATGCAGATCTACAGAGCCATCACAAACGTTGAAAGATGACAATGCCTCTACTCAGTCCACACGAACGGATTCCTTCAATCTCAGCGCTAGCTGCTATGAATGAAGGCTTTGAGTGAGTGAGAGAGAGAGAGAGAGAGAGAGAGAGAGAGAGAGAAAAACGAAATTGCAACTTCACAAATGCTTTTGCACAAAAGATTCTATTTATAGAACCAATTTTATGGGCTGCAAGCTAAAAGGCCCACTTAAGTGTATGTGGCCCATATCTTATAATATGCCAAAATTACTTAAGCGTGTGGTACCTTACCATATTTCGTATTCTACTTAAGTACACTGTACCTTACGATGTCGTACAATTCACTTAAGTGCACCGTACCTTATGATGTTCCTTAGTTACTCTATCTCTCATTAATCCGTCCTTTTGTGTGTGGTCCTGTAGGTTTTCATGGCATTGACAATTATATTAGATCACGTATTTAACATAATAAACAATGAGCGATATCTAACAACACATCACTACTACCTAAGACACGAAAATGTCACGTGATCTGACAAGTCCTTTTGTGATAATACTTATGTGTACAATTACCCTTTTGCCCTTATGTCTATATTGAACACAAGGCATAGACTGTATCATCCTTGTCCAGTTCAATATTGGGCCCATAGACATTTATCCTGTTACGCAGGATGGGCAAATTCCATCTAGGTCACTCATGTCCCTTAGCATGCTTCGTGGAGTACCCATCAACTGTCTTTATGGTCATCTAGTTCCGGACAATGTTTGATCAACAATAAGGCACTCAACTCTACATCTAGGGTCTATAGTGGTTTCAGGTCGAAGGGTGGTATACACCATTATCACCATGAGAATAACTTATGACACTTTGCTTAACATTCTATATAGTATTCTCATAACGGGTCAATCCAGTATAAATATTACTCTTAATATTCATACCTATGTTTAAGACTTGATAACTCCTTATCCATGATCCATGAGATGTGATCATCAGTCTATATACATAATAGTCTTAATGCTTTAATGTTATCCCACTTCACAATAAGGCTCGACTACGAATACTTTAAGAATAGTGTCCTTCTGTTTAATGTGATATCATGATTAAGTCACACTTGATACATTAAACGGACTAGGTATTCTAGGGACTTTATTAAACAACCATAATAAAGAAAAAGCCTTTTATTATTAATAAATAATTCGATACAAGTATCAAAAGTATTGGCCTCTAGGGCTTAAACCAACAGAAGTTTTCAGTTAATAATTCATCTTCGGCAGCCACCTGATTTTCTCCGGGCGTCTTACTTGAAATATTGGAATCTCTTTTGGGGAAGTTTGGGCCATCCTTTTTCTTCACCATCACGTTGGTACTTGATTCATCTTGATCCATCTCACCAGCTTATCTTTTGGCTTTTCGTCTTCTTTGTTCTCTTCTCCAATGAGATCTCATCATAGAATTCTTTCCTTTATAGTTTTCAGACACATGTGAAGTCCTTTTATTCGGACCGAAATTCCCGGCGGTAAGCCATCGATGAACCTCTTTCAACCTCGAAGTTCTGCCACTTTCCATGGCCGCGTTTCCTGCCATCAGTTTGCTCGACCCACTTTCCATTTTATCCTTCGATGCTTGGCTTAAAGGTCATGGGTTTGAAATTTCGCCCAGCTTGCTTGGCTTCGCTCAGCTTCACCATGAGGAGCCTAGGATCCGGATATCTCCTGGGATCGAAAAACCTTTCTGGCTTACCCACTTGATGATTGTGGATGGCTTTATGGCCATCTTGGCGATTTACTCTCCTAACTCCTTCTAGATTCTGAGATGCTTTTTTGGCGAAGACAACAATGCACCTGGGGCATAGCATAAATTCCGACTTCTTTTTCTGACACCTCCGGAGGAAGTCCGACATCGTTTCTTCCTCCTGGGGGAAGGAGACCTTGTTATACTCCTCTTGTCGACATTCATCATCGACCTCCATGGAGATTTCTCGAGATAACTCTACCATACTAACCTCCATGTGGATATCCTCAATAATATCCAACCTTTGGAATTGTTTTTGAAGGTCGTCAGTGGCCTTGTCTATCTGAATGAAATTATCAGCGGTTTCTTTAGTGATCATCATTAACTTTGAACTTCCAGCACCCTCGACATCTGAGACTTCAACATTTTCTTTGTTGACATCCTCTGTATCCTTTTGGGCGAAATCTCCAGAGGTGCTTACTCGAAGTACTCATGAACTCTAGCCATGACAGACCCATTTCAGTGACTTCGGTTATGTAGAAATCATCAACAACTTCAATGAGGTTCACCTCCTCTGGCTCAGTATAATGAGCCTTAGCTATCTGTAGAGGACCGGAGTCGATTTTCATCTGGCTCTGTGTTTTGTCACTGAACTTGAGTCTTCCTTCCTGGATGGCACTCTGCATAAGATCCCTGAAAAGAAAATATTGATACATTTTATGACCCAAAAAACTATGGTATTTAAAAAAACCTCGTTTCTTTCTTTGTTCTAAAGGGGGTACTTTAGTACCCAGAGGTACTATCTTCTGACCATCTTTGACTAGTAAGTAAATAAAATTCGTTACATTTTGTAACGTCGAACATATATGTTTTCTTAGGAAACCTGTCATTCTTTTCAGGTTCAACAGGGGTCTTTCTGTTAGAAGGAGCTAAAACTTTGCACGCATATGGCGGTCCTTGTGTCAATTCAGCAAGGTCGATCTTATTGTCGTTGAAGTTTGAAACTTCATGACATGAACCTTCGTCATCTTTCCTGAAATCGACATAGGCTACCCTTTTACCCTTGTTCGTCCTAGCCTTTTCTTCCTTTAAATGTTCTACCTATCGAACTCTGTCAGCCAACTGAGCCATATCCCTTAGGTATTGAGTATCCAATTTCTTCCTAATCGAATAGTCAAGACCCCCAACGGCCATTTCGACCAGTTCATGCTCTGGTACTTGCGTAAAATACTTGGCTTTGAGTAGTCGAAATCTGTTTAGATAGTCATCGATTGGCTCAGTGAATTTTCGTCTGACACTAGCCAACTCTTTCAAACTTATCTTCGTTTTCCCTATGTAGAACTGTTCATGGAACATTCTTTCCAGTTGGTTCCATGTGTGGATCGAATTTTGGGGCAAGGTTGTGAACCATGTTGTAGCACCTCAAATTTGCACCCTACCATTGTGTACATTCATTGCATACTAGGTCATAGCATTAACAATGTCCACTGCATAACATTGCATTGTCCATGTGCCCAAGTGCAAGCTCAGTTGATGAATCAGGACAAACTGGTCAGGAGATCAGGTCAATCAAGCAAGCAAGTGCCATTTTTTATTGAGACAAAGCCCTAGGGTTGATTTTTCAAGCTCATATGGTCCAAGGATCATTTTGAAGTGGTTTGGCCAAAGGTTGGATGCTCAGAAGTCAACAGTCATTGTTCAGTCAACCAGAAACCCTAGAAAGTCAACTGTGGTCAACTGTGCCCGATTCTATGGATTGGAAGGTGGGAAATGGTTTGAAAGGCCTCATTCATGTCTATATAAACTTCATTTGGCATTTCAAAGACCAAGGTTGAAGGAATTGAGCTCAGGCAGACAGTTTCCCAAAATGGCAAGTGGACCTGTAATCTCAGCTGCCCAAAATGGAAAGTTTTTCCCCTCAAGATAAAGTCATGATACAAGCTTCAAATCAAAATTTGTCCAACATGAAAGTTGAAGATCTTGATCTCACCTTTCCAAGAAGTCCAAGAACTCAAAAATCCCATGTGTGGTTTGCAAGATATGGTCAGATGAATTTCAGAAAAGACCCGTAATCAGGAGGCCATAACTACCACATGCTTTGTCCAAATTGCAAGTTCTTTATATGCACAAACTCCATTTGACATGTACTTCAAGGGTGCATCATTGGATTTTTCCAAAAAGGGCCAATGCAAAAAGTCACTTTTCAACTGGACTGTTAAATTGGATCAGGGGCAAAATCGTCCAAATGTCAAAATATTTGGAATTTTGGGATGGGACCTTTTGTAACACCTCAGGAATGACATTTGGAGTGTGTTTGAATCCTCATTTCATGGCTAGGCCTCATAATTTGAGTTTTGACTCGAAGAATGAAAGTGCATAATTAGGCTTTTTTCTACCACATAGTGAAATTGCAAGATACATGGCCTATTGAAATGAAACTTGTTTCTACACATTACATATGGTATTTTGGACTTGTTGGAACCAAAATTGGGCTGCTACATGAACTGATATAGAGAAAGGGCATTTTTGGCCATTTGGAGAAAATTGCACATTTGCTTAACATTGCAATTTGGATTAAGGGCTTGTTAATCATGATTAAAGCTATCATATAAAAGCTTAAACATCTCCAAAACGTAACAGAATTTTTTTCCACAGATCTAGATCAAAATTCTCTCCATTTTTCTGGATTTTTCTCAAGAACACACCATTGCATATTGAACCGAATCTCACTCATTTCTTCATCAATTTGAGCAATTCTTGGTGCTGCAACTTCCATTCAACCTCATCTTCGACTGTTTGGAGGAATTGGTTTCAAAGGATCCACGATTTGCAGCTGTACAATCAAGGTCCTCCAATGGTGATTATTGATTTTGAACAATAGGAGCACAATTGAGCAAAACGGAGCTTCGTATCACCTTGCCTGTAGCCTGTACTGTTTCTGTTTCAGCAAGACGCGCGCTAACTCCATTGGATTCATTACTGCAAACTCCAGGTATCTCAAAATTCGATCTCAATCTTTCAATGAATAATTGTGTGCGTGAGAAAGAGCATGTCACGTAGGTTATCAGGCTGGTTTCAGAATCGAAAATGATCCATCGTAGGCTTAGAAATCTTAACTCGAAGTTATGATCCAAAACCCTAAGTTCAACGATTCTTGAGATTTAGGAAGTTTTAGGTTAATTAGAGTTGAGATTCATGATCTACACGTTTGTACGGTTCCAACGACTATAAGATTGCGCGTTTTGGTTAGGTTTTGAGTGAAGCGTGTTCTTGAGCATTCGTTCAAATTCTGGAAAAATTCACGATGAAGAAGATGATATTTGTGCTGTTTGATCCTGATTTCCATTTGAAAATTCAAATTGGGCGTTTACCGCCCCCGCCCCAATAATTACGTTATTGCCATTCTGATTTAAATTAATTAATTCCAATTAATTCATCAAAAATCTAAAAAATGTTAAATAATCCCTAACATGCTTAGAAAAATCATAGAAAAATGTAGAAAAATCAGAAAAATATGAAAATAATTTTGTTGACTTTGTCATTGAGTGTAGATGATTTTTGACCTATTGGTCAAAGTTGTGCATGGAATATTTTTCATTTGACCTAGGGTTTCTTCCACATGTGTATATTTTGATACCTTAGACTAATTTGATCATGAAATTCTCATATTGTATGATAAATGGCTGAAAATTTTTGTGATGATCCTTGACTGGATGAGGTTTATTTCCATATAAATTTTCTGCATTTTTGATACCTGGTCTTTGAGTTACATCTTTTTGAACTTAGGTGTGACAATTTGTGTCACACCTCTTGATGCCAATTTGTTGGATTTTTTAGCATGACCTATCCTTGTTAGAATTGATTGAAATTTGGTATGGATGTTCATTAACATGTTAGGATCCTTTGTGAATTTTTATGGATTTGTTCATTGTGTTTTCTAATTGATCATGATTTTTCATTTCTGATGGTTGAATTTGCAAGCTCATATGATACATGTTGGTAGATTCATTGTGAAATGCTCCTAGTGTATTGGATATTCATGAAATTTGATATGCTTGTAATAGACACATAATGTGACATCCCTGTTTTGGTCTCATCCATTTCTTTGTTGTTTTCATTGAATTATGAATTTTTGAAGTGGGAGCATGTGTTGATGTTGTGATTTGGAGCCTATAATAGTGCCTGTTTTTGTTGATTTTCATTGACATGGTTCCATTTGCCCAATTAAGCTGAAATTTGGTGTGCCATACCTGGATTAGGTCCTGTTTAGATGTAAATTGTTTGAGAATTTTTGGGATTGTGTTGATGTGGATTTGAATGCAATAATTCTGTTTGTAGGCTTAGGGCTTCCTTTGAACTAGTTTGCCTTATTTTGTGCATAGAAGGAGCATGATGAATGATATGACCTTGAAAATTGATAGGACAATTCCTAACACATTAATGTAGCATTTGGCTTTGGTCCTACTAATTTCCCATGTACCATTACTGTTTACCATCTAATTGAAGTTGGTGTATAATTTTAGGCCTCATTTGATTGCATTTTTGCATGCCTTGTCATGTTTAATTAATTCCCATTGTTCCACTAATCCAAATTGCTTGAAAATTAACATGTAGCTTGTTGAATGTCCTCTGTTTAGGATATAATTTTTGTGGAATTTTCCATGCTGTTTTGATATTTTTTTGGATGTGATCTTGCTGGTTGCTCATATGTGATTTACATTTGCTCCCTTTGCCTTACATTGTGTATAGAATAAAATGTGTACATAGTTTGGATATGGGACCAATTGGGATCCCTTTGTTATTGAAATAGCTTGACTTTGATCATGAATTGGTTGCTGTTTTAGGATTTTTCCATCTTTTTGACCCTAGGCTAGTCCTAGTGGTCATGTTACTTACATTTGAATGTGATTGTGGCTTTTCAGGTTAAAGAGTTAACGATTAAAGGAATTGTTTCACATTTGGGATATTTTGCTTGATACTTGTAAACTAATGTGGCTGTTTTGTAGGATGCATAGCATTTGAGCTTTGAGCCTTGTGCCTTGCACATTGTTGTTTGATTGTACATTATTGATTCTTATTGTTGTTGTCTGATCATGAATGGGATGCTGATTCTGTTTGACTGTTTCCAGGTACCCTTAGTTGCTCAGTTCTCTTAAGAACTTGCATTGCTTTGCTTATAAGCAATTGGCATTGAGGTATAGAGCCTTCTTCTTCATGTAGTCTGGAGACCCGGCTGTTACCGGGCCGGGCAAACTGTCTGAAGTCCTCCTTAAGAGGCAATGCTTGTGTATGTTTATATTTGTCCCAAGCAGGAAAAGTCCTCATTTGAGGCAATTGGTGGAAGGTAGGGATAAGCAATCTATCCCCCACTATTCTGTGAGTCTTCTCCTTGCTCCCATTACATGGTTGTAGCATTGAGATCCAAGCCCAAGATCTTGTACATTGTACAGTCGAGTCTATGTCCTGAGCGTAGAAGGGTCCCCCCATTCTGGACCCACGCTCCCTTGTCTGATGCTCTCTCTAACCAGAGATAGAAGCAATGAGGCACGCCCCTCATCACCTTTCATCTAGCTTCACCTTAGCCCCTCAATGGCAAGGTTAAGAGCTAACCTGACCCCGATACAGAGGCTTGTTTGTTGAGGTTGATATGACCCCTCGACTAAAGCCTAACCCTGATGTTTGAGCCCCTTGTTGGTGTGTTTATTTCATGCTGTATATGTTTGTGTGGTGTGATTGTATCCCCTAGGTTTGCTAGACTCCGCGTAGTCTCGTTTGCATGTCAATTAAGGTAGCACGGTTCCTTCGTATAGGACTTCCTTTCTTGCTTGAGCTTTCCTAAAACATAAACAAACATTATCCCCTCTTAAGGATACGTCCACTCCTTCTACTACAGGTGAGTAAGTCTCCAAAGGTCGAGCATCCGGTAGATTGCGTAGTGACGTTATCCACTTAAAAAACACAAACCAACAGGAATAGTTTAGCCGAACTACGGCAACTCTGATTCTCATGTTCAGGTGAGATACGTAGGCACGAGATGCGATGTCTTGTCGAGTTTGACTAACAACTAACACTAATTCTTTTCTCTCGCCCTCATTGCGATTGAGACCGTCCCTTTCTCTTGCCCTAGTTGCAATCGAGACCCTTCTTCTTCCTGTGTCGGTTCGGATGCTGATGTAAGCCCAGTGATTGGCATTCAGGCTCCACGTTTGCCTTTGCCAGTGTTTGTTTGCGTGCGTGTTAGCCGAGCTACGAATGCTCTGATTCTCCTTCGTCCAAAGGAGATACGTATGCATAGGATGCGACATCCTAGCGAGCATGTGTCGTTTCCCCAGTCTGAACTACTTCGACTCTGATGTCTATGCTTGATAGACTAAGTAGGCCCAGGATGCGATATCCTACCGAGTCTGTCTTGTTTGTTTCTTGTGTCTCTTTCAGCCAGTATGTGTGTGTGAGCAGTGTTTTAGCAACCATTTTCCTTCCTATAGTGCGTGGATCCCGTCGAGTACGACGGATGCGTAGGGGTGCTAATACCTTCCCTTCGCATAACCGACTCCCGATCCCATTCTCTTTGGTCGCGAGACCATGCTTTTTCCAGGTTTACTCTGAGCGTTTCCTTTCCCTCTTTTGGGATAAATAACGCACGGTGGCGGCTCTGTTGTTCTTGTTTTCCCGCCGGTTTTTCGCGTAATGCGACACATGTGAAAGCATTCTTCGTAAGAGAACTTGGAAAAAAATTCATCTTAAGGCTCTCGTTATTTGACATATCTCCATCCTCGATTAAATATCTCGCCACGTGTGCAATAGTAGACTCAATAGTATCCCCAGCAAACTTGGTGAGTTTGGGGATTTTGGTCCTCAGGGGTGCTTCCGCTTGTAAGATATACTCTGCTAAAGGCGATGTATAGTTTGGTCTTCTAAGGCCAAAATTTACCCTATTTCGAACCATAATTCTTTCGACTATAGCTGTTAGGTTATTATCTGCTGCCACATCATCATGTCGAACTTGATGTATGATATCATCAACATTTTGATTCCTATTTACCATTAACACCCTTGGTTCCCTGGGTACATGTGGTTCAATCCTAGGGGGTGTTACTACCCTCCCTTGGTTTTGTGGGATCTGGTTAATGGTGAGGTCTTCCTCAAACGTGGGTTCTTGATTATCTCTTACCCAATCCCTAGAAAGGGGACGCTGGTGCTGAGGTATACCAAGAAACTCAGACATTCGAGCCACTTGTGTTGTCATCTGTTGATTCGACTGAGTCGTATTCTGAATTAGAGGATTTAGCATAATGGTCAAAGTCTGAGTTAACATTTGGACCATTTCATGATTGCTTTCGTCCATCAGTTGCCTCCATGCTGTCGTAGAATTATTAGTAAGAGTGGGTAGTTGTGTTGGGTGTCTCAGACCTAACAATTGATTGATTCGACCCACATTTATCTCGAACCCTTGCACTGGTGAATTTATGTTAACCACCGGTTCTAAAAAAGTAGAACCCACATTCTATAGATTAGCCATCACTGAAGTTAGCATTCCATAAGGCTGCTCTGGACCACTAAATGGTATTGAGAAACCAGGGGGTACCAACGACATGTTTGGAATATCTCTAATTGGTGAAGGAGTGTGAAGAGGTCCCCTAGGCCCAATGTAAGTTAAAATTAGTTCAGAATGGGAGATCGAATGCGTAGGCATCGAACTCACCATAGACGGAACTACTTCAGACGCATGCGCTGTGGCCGTGTTTGCCCCTATCAAAGAAGAAGGGGGCGCTATATTGCTAGTTGATGGATTTTGAGAATTTTGAGTGTTTGGCGGATTCATATTCTCCATCCTTGTATGGGATTCTCTCCCTGTTCGTTGTTCGTTGTTTATGGCTACTTTACCACTTCTTAAAAGCATATAACGAATCTTTTCCCAAACAAAACTTAGCAACCAGAACTACACACGATACGTAACGTTAGCACCGGTCCCACTGGGCGTGCCAATTTGTTTACCTTGAAAATTAGTAAACAACCGCTGATCTTCCAAATTTCTCAATTTGGTTGCTCGCAGGATCGATCTGATTGATCCTAGGACATGTGCTAAGTGTTTTGGAAATGTGGTAGTAACAAATAATCAAGACTAAATGTCAGATCAGAGTTTGAAAGAAAACTAAGAACAAAGGGTGAGTTGAACGAAAAAGATCTTAAATCGGCGTTTAAAACTAATAAAGAAAAATGAAGTAAACAACATGAATTATAAAGGATTTAAAATGATAAAGTAAAGGTTGCAAGTACCGGAATCTTAAGACTATAAAGTGAATGTTGAATGTAGGGAAAAGAACAAAAGGATCTTAAAATTGCAAATGACAAAGTAAAAATAAGGTGTTTGAAAGGAAGAAGTAAGGAAGTATATTTCTGGAAAGAAAGTAAAGACAAATTTATATTATTTTGAAATAACTAACAATGGTGTAGACAACATACATTCTGCGTTTTACAATTCTTCTTCACACGAATACTTAGTAAAGTTGTAGATTTTGTACACAATTTGACACACACTTTTCTAACACTAAGACCCTATATTTATACTGGATCGAAATAACCGCTTTGATGGTCCTTCAATCACGTTGATACACGTGGCGCCCTGCATGCGCGCATTCATTCACCCTGCTCCACGTGTGCTCTTACGTTTTCTGACGAAGGTGAAATTCCCTCCTTTATTTAAATTTTAAATCTTTGATTGAAAACCTTTTTTAACCGCTTCTCTAAAGAACTGCTCCAAAGTTTCAGCTGTAAGCTTGATCTCTATCCAACTAGCCAAGCCGACTCACCTCCAGCTGGTCGAATACTACTTCTTGGTCGAAATCAGTTGTGCATATTTTCCAATTTTGGTAATTCAGGGTGGGCGTCGAAAATATGAGCTAACACTATTGACGTTCGCACTTCGATTAGTCAGATCATTTTTAACCGAGCATTTTTTATTACAAAGTTTGATTTTTATCTATCTTTTTTCAGGAACTTTATTTCACATAAAACATTTTAATGCGGTTATTTTAGTTTTTTGCACATTTTCACGGTCAATTTTAATTCTTTTTTATTTCGTTTATTTTTATTTTTTTAACCAAAATGACAAGTAAATGTAAATAATATTTGGTTCGATTTTTAGTTTGTTTTATTCAAATATTTAAATTTTTATCTTTTTTTAAAACGTTTCTTTAGCATACCAAGTATTAAAGGGGGCATTTTTAGGAAATAACTAATTTAGAACCCTAGACTCATTCATATATATACTAAATAACTAATTTAGAGCCCTACAAACAAATATTTTCTACCCAGAACCACGTAGCATTGAGTTCTCCTCACACCTGGATATACCTTGGAGCGAGACCCACAATCTCGTCAGGCACATTAATAAAAAACCTTTTGCGACCTCTTTTCTTTTTCTTTTTGAACTTTTAATAACTTGAAGAAAACAAATATTTCAAAAGCTAACACTTATTGCATAAAGTAACTAAATGGTTCTTGTTGAGTACAACTGACGTGAGGGGGGTGTTAATACATTTTCTTTACGTAATCGACTTTCGAACCCAATTTGATTGCGAAGACTATATCATTGTCGTCATTTTATCGATTTTATTGATATTTTTTCGAGATGCGACATAAATTACTTTTGAAATGGATATAGAACCTAAAGATCATGAAAAATAAACTATTTATAGAAAGAAACAATTTGATGGAAATATTGATAATGAAGTTGTTAAATCTTCCCAGAAATAATTTAAAATTGATTTTCTTTTAGACATAATAGATAGAAAATTACTTAATTTTAAAATATGTTTTAACAATTTAAATTGTATAATGATATTTTTTTAATATTTTTTCAACATTGAGTAAATATGATCATTAGATAATAAAAAAATAAAAAAATATTGGTTTAATTTTGAACATTCATTAAAACACAATAAAAACTTAAATATTGATTGAATTTATTTACATAACGTAACATCTTAAAAGAAATTATACATATAAAAAATGATAAATGCATGTATTATTTATACAATAATATTAACAATTCTTGAAAGTATAAAAAAATTAAAATTAATAAAATCCTATATAATATCAACAATGTCTCAATAAAAATAAATAGGATCGCTTATTATCTATTGAAAAAGAAATTTTATAAAAAAATTAATTACAATAATTTAATAAACGGTTTTACATCTTAAAATATCTAAATTTAAATTATTTATACATAAAAAATAATTTCATAAATACTAATCTCATAGTTCGCTTTAAACCATTGATTGAAAAAAACATTACATTTCATTCTAGCAAAAAGCTATATTAATAATTATAATTTATCCCTATCATTAATATGATAAGATGAGTAACGCATGCTTGACACCTATGGAGGGTAAAGAATAAGGAAGCTTTGTGGGACAAATGAAGCAAAACAAAGTTAAAACATTATTTGTTGACAGTGGGATTTGAACCCACGCCCTTTCGGACCAGAACCTTAATCTGGCGCCTTAGACCAACTCGGCCATATCAACTTGTTGTTTAATAAACCAAAACAACGCAATTCACACACAGACTTATGTAAGTATATTTTTCAAAAGGCTTAGCAAATAGACATTACCTGTTACTTTTGCATGCATGTTCCTTTAAAATGTGAAATTTTATTTTAATAACTAACATTTTTTATTACTATTTTTAACTACATATCTACTACAGGTTGGACTCATATAACTTTTTTTTCTTCTTTTTCTTTAGATATTTATGCCTACAAAGATAATTAAACTATTTTATTTTAATTTTTCATGTACAAATATTTTAAACCAAAAATAAAATACTAGTTAATAATTAAAAAATAGCTTTCATACCTTATCTTTAAAAACAATGTAATACTATTTTTAAAAGACTGCATATGTAAAAGAAATATTATTTTTTATTTTATTGACATGTGTTACGTTTGGAAAATAAAAATCATATGAGTATATACAAAAAGCATACAAGTATATAAGAAAAAACATATGTACGATTCTTTCCTTGTTTTTTTAATAAAAAAAATTCTTTTAAAAAATTAGTTAGTTGGACATACTAATTTTATATATTTTTTTTAATATGCTCTAAAATAATATGTGTTCTTGGATTAAAAATAAAATATTTTTTAAACTTTTAGTTACATATTAATAGGAATAAAAATATTGATAATAATTAGTGTGTTCGTTGAGGATTGGGGCCCTCATGCCTACATATCTTCATAGCTCCGTAGTTCATGAAATTAATAGTAAGAGATGAAATGAGGTGTTTGCCTAAGCACAGGGACTGACAAGGCAAACAAAAAAGAAAATGGGTTAATGATCATGCATCAAAGTGAACAAGAATCTAAATAGAAATGTCATGATCATGAATTTTTTTAATTAAGAAGTGGGTTAATGACTAAAATTCAATTGAAATTAAATTAAGCTCCAAAAATCAACCATTTTATTTTTCAAAGTATTTTCAAAGTTAAAATCAATTAAAATCTAATTATATTCTAATTGCTAAACATGCATCTTTATTATCTTCTAAACATGAATCAAGGATTAAATAAATCACCATGCCGTTTTTTATTCCTAATTTTCTTATGATAAAAAATGTATTAAAACAATTAAAACTAATGGGAAAAAATAACAAAAGAAAAAGATAAAAACTAATGAAACCAAGGGTGCATGAGGCAAAGTCAGGGTGCCAATAGGAAACGGGGAGTTGGGCCCTCAAGAATATAGGCCTAATCGCTGCAAGTCAAATAGAATGTGGGGTATGACCCTTTGGACAACGGTGCGTGCAATAATACATCATGGGCCAAGGATGCTGAGGCCCATTAGATATGAATCATGTATTAGGGGTGGTGCATAGTCAGAAACAGGGTACAAGGATCTAATTACACGGGCCAAGGGCCTTTAGGACCATCAAATCCACAAGAGAATGGAAATTCATGTTTCACTCAAATCAAACACGTTCATATCAACCTCTCTTCAATCTTGAGTCCTTGGCCTTTAAAGGGCGCCTCCTCCGCACCGAGAATCACCTCCGGAGGCGGAGGAGGGCCAACCACTTCAACTTAGGCATCAAACAAATTGTCCCAAGGTCCTCATTCTGAATCCAATCTCAATTCCTTATGATTCCTAACCAACAACCCAAATCAAACTTAAAACCCACAAGAACCCTAAACGGAAGTTCATAAATTAAACTCCACTGTGTAGGAATCAAACCCTAATTCAATAGGTCTTTAATTCCCCATACTCCAAATCACGTGAGGGTAATAAGAATTAGGTCAAAGATGAATAAATCCTACCTCTACAGACGAAGCTTCTGAGTTCGAAGGTGGAACGCTCAACGAATCAGAAATCTTTAAAAACTCTTCAATTCTGTAAGTGCTTCGAACCTTCAATCCTTATATTATTTTTTGTGTTCTTGCCCTTATACTCCTTCTTGTTCTTTCTCAATTTCCCTTTATTGTGATGTGTTACGTTGTAATTGAGAGTGATGAGAGAGTAGTGAGAAATGCAGTGAGGATGAGAGAGTGATGAGACTGAGAGTGAGGGAATTCTGAGGGAAACTGGGTAATTGATTTGTTGAACCCCGAAACTGATGATTGAAGATGAATTTTATAGCAATTCAATCTTAACAAAGCTTAAATTTATTAAGCTATTGATGTTGCAATTCAGTTGGTTGTGTTAACTTTGTTAGCTATCAAAATTGATAAGAGTTAGTTGTTCAAAAATATGTTAGTTAGGGTTAGTTGTTATGATAGTTGGTTAGGCTAGTTAGTTTTAGGTTAGTTAAAAATTAGTTAGGTTGTTATTTGTTGTGAATTAGTTAGATGCTACGATGTTGTTAGTAGTTCAATGCAATTAGTTTAATGATGCAACCACTTTAGTGAAATGTTAGTAATGATGTTATTGATTTTCAAAAATGATTGCTTTCTCTTGAAGATGTAACGACTGATGATGATTGAATTTGAATGTAATAACTTGTATACTTTGATTTAGATGCAATGCAATACTATTGAATTGTCTACTATATGTATTCATTAAATGGCCTGCTATATGCATTTATGGCTGGAAATGCTACTGCAGTGGTTTACTTGTTATACTTGTAGAACTTAGGGTTGTATGTCATGTATGCTTATTGTTTGTTAATTGACCTGTTTGAATTCAAGTCAATGAACCCTGTTATGAACTACAACTGTTGTTAGTGTATGAACATGATTGTTAATAATGCATTAATGGATTTGGCTGACTTAAATTGTTACACTCATATTCATGTTTGCAAGTCCCTTTTGAAATGATACTGAGTTGATATGAGTTTTGTTCTGCAAAATGTGATAAAAGCAAAAGCATATGTAGGTTGTTAGAACAAAAGTCTGGATGTGGTGTTTTGAATGCCGTGAGTATATAAAAAAAGCATACAAGTATACAAGAAAGAACATATGTACCGATTCTTTCTTTATTTTTTTTATAAACTATTTTCTTTCAAAAAACCAGTAATGCTGGGCATACTGATTTTATATATACTTTTTTTAACATGCTCTAAAATGATATGTTTTCTTGAATTAAAAATAAAATATTTTTTAAAATTTTAGTTACACGCTAATAGGAATAAAATTATTCAATGAATGATCTTGCTGCTTACGTCTTTCCATTAAAGTGAGTTTCTAACGTGTAAAACGCATTAACAAACATCAAAAAATTCAAAATTTTAAACAATCACAATTCAAAAGTGTCACACTAGAAAATATCATTCTCAACTAACTCTTTTCAACCCTCGACAAACACCGACTCAAATTTCCAACATCGAATTGTCCACAACGTGTAAAATGGACTAACAAATATAGAAAATCAAAATTTTAAATAATCGAACTACCAGAGATCCAACATCACCTTCCCACATCACAAGTGTCACTAGAAATGATCCTTCTCAAATGACTTTTTCTAACCCTAGACGAACACTGACTAGAATTTTCAACATTGAACCGGCCAAAACGTTCAAAATGGACTAACAAACATAAAAATTAAAAAATTTAAACAATCAGACTCTCGGAGGTCCATCATCACCTTCTAAGATTATAATTCACAAGTGCCGCACTAGAATGGGTCCTTCTAAACTGACTATTTCCAATCCAGGATGAACACTGACTTAAATGTTTTACATCGAATTGTCCACAATGTGTATAATGGACTACCAAACATAAAAATTTAAATTTTAAATAATTAGACTCTCGGAGGTCCAATATAACCTTCCCAAATCAGACATCACAAGTGTCACACTAAAAAGGGTCATACTCAACTGACTCTTTTCAACCCTGGACGAACACCAAATCGATTTTCAACATCGGTCCGTCCATTAGCGTAAAACTGACTAACAAACATAGAAATTCAAAAGTTTAAACAACGGGACCCTCAGAGGTCCACAATGACCTTTCCAGAACCCAATTTTCAAATGTCACACTAGAAAGGGTCCTTCTCAACTGACTTTTTCCAACTCTGAACGAACACCGACTAGATTTGCAACATAGGACTATCCACAACGTGTACAACAAACTAACAAACTTAGAAATTCAAAATTTTCAATAGTCGGACTCCCGGATGTCCACCATCACATTCTCATATTATAATTTACAAGTGTCACACTAGAAAGAGTCCTTTTAAACTGACTATTTCCAACCCTAGACTAACACCGACTCAAATTTTCAACATCGGACTATCCACAACGTCTAAAATGAAATAACAAACATAGAAATGCAAAAACTTAAACAAAAATAATCTTTGAGGTCCAACATCACCTTCTCGAGTCACAAATCACAAGTGTATCACTAAAATGGGTCCTTCTCAACTGACTTATTCCAACCCTGGACGAACACCGACTCGACTTTTCAACATCGGACCATCCACAATATGTAAAACTGACTAACAAACATATAAATTCAAGATTTTAAAAAATATGACTCCTGAAGTGTTAGTGTAAGCCCTAGAGGCCAATACTTTTGGTACTTGTATCGAATTATTTATTAATAATAAAAGGCTTTTTCTTTATTATGTTTGTCTAATAAAGTCTCTAGAATAGATAGTCCGTTTAATGTATCAAGTATGACTCAATTATGAGATCAAATTAAACATAAGGACACTATTCTTAAAGTATCCATAGTCGAGCTTCATTGTGAAGTGGGATAACATTAAAGCATTAAGACTATTATGTATATAGACTGATGATCACATCTCATGGATCATGGATAAGGAGTTATCAAGTCTTAAACATAGGTATGAATATTAAGAGTAATATGTATACTGGATTGACCCACTATGAGAATACTATATAGAATGTTATGCAAAGTGTCATAAGTTATTCTCATGGTGATAATGGTGTACACCACCCTTCGACCTGAAATCACTATGGACCCTAGATGTAGAGTCGCCATCTATCGCATCTAGAAAAATACGATTCCTCGCGATGGTCGCGGAAAAAATTAATGTTTGAACAGAGTCGCCACCGAACTTTTTTTATCCCAATGAAGGAATAGGAAAATATCGATAAAACCTTTGAAAGATGGAATAATGGTCATCGCAACCATATTCGAGTTCGGGAGTGGATTACGTAAGGGGAAGGTATTAGCACCCCTTACATCCGTTGTACTCAACGGGAACCTTTTAGTTCTAATTTGCGTTTCGAGTGTTAATTTATGTTTGTTTGTTATCTTTGGGTTATAAAATATTAAAAATAGAAGTGGATGAGAACCTCAGAAAGGGAAAGGGGAGGGTTTTTTATTAGTGTGCTCGCGAAGATACAGCAATCTCCTGCCTACGTATTCTTATGGTATAATAAGGAAATCAGAGCATTCGTAGTTCGGGGAACTGCGATTGGTTGGTATTTTTTAATGAACAACTGTTTAGATCGCATCCTAAAGGCTAAACGGTGGCTTGTCTACTCTCGGCGGAGGCTTAAGCATTGGTTTGTTGTGCGAATTAGAAAGGATTAACATTGTTCTTTCTGAAAAGAGTTTTGGTCACACGGGGGTGACAAGTTGGATCAATATGTTGGGCGTTTTTGATTGGTTGAGATGTTTTTGGTTGGATGACGATTACTCGGATAGTCGAGTAAGACAACTCGTATCCTAACAGTCGAGAAAGGGAATAGAAGACTCTAGACCGCTTTCTTTTTCATCCTTAATTATAGAAAGGATTTGATAATAATTAAAGTGTTTTTGAATGGATGACGAATACTCGGATAATCGAGTAAGACAACTCGTATCCTAATAATCGGGAAAGGGAGTAGAAGACTCTAGACCGCTTTCTTGTTTCATTTGAGTGATTATGAAAATTGGTTTGTGTATGGTTGATGTATTTTAGAATAAACGACAAGTACTTGAATGGCTGAGTAAGACTACTCATATCCAAGCATTTGAGAAGAGGAATTGAAAACTCAAGACCATCTCCCTTTTCGTATAGTTTTGATTGAGAATGATTTGACTTATGGTATAAGTTGGTGGAAAGATGAGAATTGTTCGACTGACCGAGTAAGAGAACTCGTATTCAAACAATTGAGGAGAGAAGTTGAAAACTCAAAGTCATCTCCTTTTTCATTTCATTGTCATGAAAGTGTTTTGATTTAAACGGGATTTGGAAGTTTGTAGAGGAACGACAATTATTTGACTAACCAAGTAAGAGAACTTCTATTCAAATAGTCGAGGAGAAAAATTGAAGACTCAAAGTTATCTCCCTTTTGATTTCTTGTTATAAAAGGATTTGATTTGTTTGTACTTAAATGAATTAGAAATGAAGACCATTTGACTAACCGAGTAAGAAAACTCGTATTCAAATAATCGAGGAGAGGAGTTGAAAACTCAAAACCATCCCCCTTTTCATTTTCAAATAAAGTGTTGTTTAGATGTGATTAAGTATTTTAATTTAACTTTCGATGTCGGATCGAGGTTTTAAAATTTGCATTCTTGTGAATGAATTGAATTTATTTGGTGAATAATCGATTAATTAAAACCGAATAGGTCTCATTGTAAGAAAGCCCAAGAGTAAGCCATGTGAGGTTGATGGCGATGCTTTTTCAAGCGATCGACTTACAAAGGCATTTAAAATGGGCTCGACTTTGAATCAAGAAGTTCTATTTGTTTTTAAAAAATTGGTTTTAATTGATGGCATGAGAATTATAATCTTTTTGTATCTTTTAAGTCTTTATCATTTTTAGGTTCATTTTAAGATGAGATGAAGAATGTACAATGATATAGCATAAAGCGAAGTAAAGTAAATACACAAAATAAATAAATATTAGAAGCGGGATTTAAAAGAGTTAGATGTTAATTGCGGAAATTAAAAAATTAGAGTTAATCGTTAAATGTTAGGTGTTAGTTGAAATCAACATGAAATAACAAGAGAATTGCAATAAAATGTTAAATCTAAAACAAATAACTAAAGTTTAAACAATTAACAAAAGTATCATTAAATTAAAACTCAAAACAATATTAAACAATCGAAAATCTCAATTCTAAACTATTATCCAAAATATTAATTTTAAAATACTAATAAAGATTAAATTCTAAAATCATTCTAAATTACATTAAAATTCTAAAACAATTCTAAATCACCTTATAATTCTAATTAATCTACAATTATTTCTAAAAAAAGAAATCTAATTAAATTCTAAAATATTTTCAAAGATTAAATTCTAAAATCATTAAAAAATTCTAAAACAATTCTAAATCACCTTGTAATTCTAATTAATCTACAATTATTTCTAAAAAAAGAAATCTAATTAAATTCTAAAATATTTTCAAAGATTAAATTCTAAAATCATTTAAAAATTCTAAAACAATTCTAAATCACCTTGTAATTCTAATTAATCTACAATTATTTCTAAAAAAAGAAGTCTAATTAAATTCTAAAATATTTTCAAAGATTAAATTCTAAAATCATTCTAAATTAAATTAAAAATTCTAAAATAATTCTAAATCACCTTATAATTCTAATTAATCTACAATTATTTCTAAAAAAAAATAAATCTAATTAAATTCTAAAATATTAACAAAGATTAAATTTTAAAATCATTCTAAATTAAATTAAAATTCTAAAACAATTCTAAATTACCTCATAATTCTAATTAATTTACAATCATTTCTAAAAAAAAGAAAACTAATTAAATTCTAAAATATTAACAAAGATTAAATTCTAAAATCATTCTAAATTAAATTAAAATTCTAAAACAATTCTAAATCACCTTATATTCTAATTAATTTACAATCATTTCTAAAAAAAGAAAACTAATTAAATTCTAAAATATTAACAAAGATTAAATTTGAAAATCATTCTAAATTAAATCAAAATTCTAAAATAATTCTAAATCCCTTTATAATTCTAATTAATCTACAATCATTCCTAAAAAATAAATCTAATTAAATTCTAAAATATTAACAAAGATTAAATTCTAAAATCATTCTAAATTAAATTAAAAATTCTAAAATAATTCTAAATCCCTTTATAATTCTAATTAATCTACAATCATTCCTAAAAAAAGAAATCTAATTAAATTCTAAAATATTTTTCTAATTAACATTCTAAAACAATCAGTTTGGGCCTAAAAAGAACCAACCAATCGTATTGGGGGTATGGATAATGAAGTGGGGTGTATCTATTGATTGGGCCCAAAACTCATAAAAATGAATCAACCCCTCCTGTGTGTTTCTTCTTCCTATCATATTTTAAGTAAATAAATAAAAATAATAATAATGATGGTAAATGAAAAAACAATATCAAACACTCCAAAGTTACACGTTGTAGCACCTCAAATTTGCACCTCCCATTTGTATATACATTTTCATTTTAGGTCATTAACATTGCATTGTTCATTGCATAGTCCATCAAGTCATCAGGCAAGACTGGTCAGGAGATTCAACTGTGCAAGGCAACAAGTGCATTTTCTATGAGATCAAAGCCCTAGGGTTGGTACAAGGAGTTCATATGATTCAATGATCATTTTGAAGTGATTTGGCCAAGCATTGAAAGCTCAGAGCTCATCAGTCCATGTGCAAATCATTTGAAACCCTAAAAAGTCAACAAAAGTCAACTGTCAGTTCAACTATGGATTTGGAGGTGGGAGATGGTTAGAGATGCCTCATTCATGTGCTAACAAGTCTCATTTGACATTTCAAACATCAACATTGAAGAATTTGAAGTCATATCAAGACTTTCCAAAAATAGCAGGTGACCTGTAATTTGAACTTTCCAAAAATGGAAAGGTTTTGGACCAACTTCAACTCAAGATTACATCATCAAGAAAGCTTCAAATGAAGTTTTGTCCAACATGAAAGTTGAATATCTTTCTCTCCCATTTCCAAAAAGTCCAAGATCATAGATTTCTCATGTGTGGTTAAGGAGATATGATCAAAACATGGCAAAGTGTGGTTTAAACTTCAAATGGGCATAACTTCTTAACCAAAACTCCAAATTGGATGGCTCTTTTTGCATTGCTCTTATTTGGACCTCTAGTTTCCAAATCTTGCATTACATGGCATGCATTATCATCATATAAACATTTGCCATTTCACTTGATTTTTGGAGGGAAAAATTGAAGTTTAAATTTGGTGCATTATTTGAACATTCCACCATTGCATTTAGCTCCAAAACAGAATTTTGAGTGAATTTGAAGGCAAGCTCGTGCACTGTTCACCATGCATTTCATGCATAGGGTGAAAATCCCAATTTGCACTTACACCACATTTTGTTAATTCCACTTACCAAATGGCTTAAGCATGATTAAAAGAGTGATTAGTGGGAGGTATAAAAGGAGAACCCTAACTGTTTCAGCATTAACAACATTCATAATTTCAGATCTAGAAAATTTTTCACAAATTCTCTCTCAAAATTTTCTCTCAATTTCTTCAAACAACATCCATTTCTCTTGCTTAATTTTGGATCCTGAAGTATTATTGAGGAGATTGGCACGTGGATTTGAAGAAAACAGAGCTGGATCAAAGCATTCTTCAAGCTTGAGCAACAATGGTGAATCAAGATTCTGGCGAATTCGTGTGCAATTAAGTCTCAATTTCTCTTCCAATCACTTGCACAAGTATTATAGAGGAGTATTGAAGCCATTACAAAGCCTGAATCCCTCCAATTCCAGTTCTGGTCTTCAAGAGGTCATGAATCGCATCTCATAATTTTGATTTTTCTTGTTGTAATGTTGTAGATCTAAGTACACTGATGATGCTCAGCTTCGAATCATAAAAATCCATGCACTATTGAGTGAACTAGGTTGATTTAAAGTTTTGTGTGTGAATGTTCATGTGCTCAATTCTCTCTTAATAGGTGGAATTAGGTTTAGTTGTTCATGGATTTGTGATGTATGTTGAAGGATCTTCATAATGATATGCTCAGTTTTGATTTCTGGATGCTTCGAATTTTTCTGGAAATTTATGGATGAAGATCTTCATGTGTTCATAATGTTTCCAGCTTACCTGCGAATTTTGCCATGAAATGCATACGTTTTCCTGCGAATTCTGTTGCCAGTTCATCCCATTTACCTACGGATTTGTTTGAATACCATGCATGTGTTAGCTTAGGGTTTCTCTTTCATTCGTCCACGTATGCGCTCGCTTGGCAGGTTGATTGGTTCTGAGGCGCTTGACTTGGCCACATGTGCATTGACCGGCCAAGTCAATTAATGAAACGGCTGCGTTTCATTCACTGAGCGCGCCACTATTTGAATTGTGCTTCACTTCGATTGCGTGCCAATGCAATTATTTTGAATGCTTCATGATATTTTCCATTTCCCTCCTATTTTCATACCATGCTTCATACATCATTTTTTATTTTTTTTCCATCTTACAAAATTCATATCTAATTGAATATTGATCCAAAAATGATGAGATTTTTTGCATTGTGATCCTGATTTTGTCTAGTATTTTTTGATCATTAAAATGAAAATTGTACTTGGCTGATTAATTTTTGGTGCTAGAAAGTTTGAACATGTCTCCACATTTGACATTGCCTTGCCATATCATTTGTGAAATGCTGGTTTTTGATCCAATGCCTATGAAATTTTGCATGCTATAACTAGACTCATTGCTTGACATTTTGGTGTTGATTTGGTATTTTTATCATTTACCATTGTTGTTTTATGATCATGCTAAGGTAAGTGTGACAATTGGTGTCACACCTTGTGGTGTTTAACTTGATTGATGTGGTTGCCATGCCAAATGATATCCAATTGCCTTGATTTTTTGTATGATGCATAGTTTGGATGTTGTGATTGAGCATGATTTTGGTTGGAATTTTTGGGATCATTTCTGATTTAATTGAGATTTTTCATTCTGGTTGGTCACAATTGAGCTTCCAAATTGCCTTGAACTTCATTTGATTGTGAAATGCTTGTTCCTTATCTAATGAATGTGAAATTCTGCACACTATTTCTGGACATGTTGAATGCTGTTTTGTCTTTGGTTTGAGGTTTTTACCATGATCCATTTCTGTTTTATGCATATGCTAACTTGGTGTGACAATTTGTGTCACACATGTGCTTGTTGTGCTTGTCTTGATTTATGCTATGTGATTGCCATGCCTAATGATGTCCAATGCCTCTAATTTTTTGTGTAATGATCATGTGGTATGTTCTGTTTACTCATGAATTTTGCCAAGATTATTTGAATCATTTTTGATTTAATGTGCATTTGTTGCTTCTGATGTCACAATGTGGTCACAAGTTGCATACCTTGCCATGTTTGGTTCACGAAATGATTTTGGTTAATGATATTGACATGAGACCTTTTGGATTGTGTTCTTGATTGAATGAAGTTGATTCCTGTTAAATTTCATGTTCTGTTTTTAATTTTTTCTCCATCTTTGACCCTAGGCCTTGACCTAGTGGTTTGTGACTCACAGTTGAGCTTTGATTTCAGGTTTACACATCCAAGTCCATAGTTGATGATGCTTCCTCACTTGAGCATTGATGTTTGCTCTAGATGTTGGCTAACCTTGAGTTGTTTTGTAGGCTTTGAGACCAAGTAACTTAATAGCTTGTGCCTTGCTCACTGTTGCATTGGTTGCTTATCTGTCTGATTGTGTGATTGACTATTGTCTGTCTGTTTATTTGAATTGTAAACTGATTGGTTTAGATTTTTTCAGGTACCTAAGTTGCTTTGAGTTCTTTTGAACTTGCTTTTGCTTTGCTTGGTTGCTTAACCACTGAGGTATAACTCTTTGACTTCATGTAGTCTGGAAGACCTGTCCTGTTATGTGGGCAGGCACCTGTCTGAAGCCCTCCTTAAGAGGCAATGCTTGTGAATGTTTATCTTTGTGCCAAGCAGGAAAAGTCCTCTTATGAGGCAATTGGCAGATAAAAGAGATGTGCAATCCATCTCCTGCTATTCAGTGTGTCATCCACTTTGCTCACACCATGTGTTGATGCATTGTGGATAATAACCCAAGATCTTTGTTGTGTCAGTCATATGTGGAGAAGAGTTCCTACTTTCTGAACTCCCACACTTTCATTTGTCTGAAGCTCTCCCAGGCCAGGGATAAGAGCTGTGAGGTCTTACCCTCACTTCCTATTCAACTGCTTCACCCTAACTCTCAATGTTAGGGTTAAGAGCTAACTACACCCGATTCCAGTTGGCTTGTGTTTCACAGCCTAACCTTGTATGAGCCCAATTGTGTGCATATAGTATGTGTGCTTGATTTTTGTGCTTGTATGTGTTTGCCTGTGTTGTTTAGGATAGCTTGCTCCCTGTGCAAGTTAGATAGAAACCTTAACATAGGGATCGTATGCATGACAACTTCTAGGCTTGAGTCGTAGTCTCCCTAGTAGTTTGTGTCTCCCTTTGTATCTGGTTAGGCTAGTCCTTTTTCCCTGCGTAGGGGAACTACGTCGCCCTGATCCTCATACCAGATGAGGTACGTAGGCAGGAGATGAGCTGATCTCTCCAGGCGCCCTTTTTCTTTTTTAACCCTCTTGTGTTGTGTTGGAGTCTGACGTAAGCCCAGCGATTGGCAGTCGGTTTCCTGTGTCTTGTTTGCTTGTTGGAGTCTGACGTAAGTCCAGCGATTGGCAGTCGGTTTCCTGTGTGTGTTTGTTGGTTCGGAGTCTGATGTAAGTCCAGCGATTGGCATTCGGTTTCCGTGTTTGCCTGTTTGTGTGGAGTCTGGCGTAAGTCCAGCGATTGGCAGTCGGATTCCAGTTTGTGTGTTTTGTTTGGCGTGCGTTAGCCGAGCTACGAGTGCTTTGATTCTTTCTCTGGTTAGAGAAGATACGTATGCATAGGATGCGACATCCTAGCGAGCACGTTTCCCTTCTCCCGAACTACGTTGACTCTGATGTCTGCGCCTGACAGACTACGTAGGCCCAGGATGCGATATCCTGCCGAGTCCCGTTTCTTCCGTCCTTTATGTGTTTCCTTCCAGCCTTGTGCAGTGTTTGAGCAGTCTTTAGCAACCTTCTTTCTATTCCTTTCGAGCGTGGATCCCGTCGAGTACGACGGATGCGTAGGGGTGCTAATACCTTCCCTTCGCATAACCGACTCCCGATCCCATCTTTCTCTGGTCACGAGACCATGTCTTTTCCAGGTTTACTTCGAGCGTTTCCTTTCCCTCCTTTGGGATAAATAACGCACGGTGGCGGCTCTGTTGTTTCGTTTTCCCGCCGGTTTTTCGCGTAATGCGACACACGTCACAAATTAGGTTTGCAGAGAGTGGGAGTAAAATGGGATAGGAAATAAGAAAAGGAGAAAAATGGACCTCCACAACGGCGTGAGCGAGAGTACGATGGCGTGAACGAGAGTACGGTGGTGAAGGCCGTTATTGGCGGCGGCAAGTGGTTGTCGGAATGGTGGAGGTTGCGCCGGTGAGGATGGTGTTACGGTGGATGGAAATCGGGTTAGGTTTTTCTGAATCGAGTGAGGGTCGTGGGAGATTGTCATGGTCGTGGCTTGAAGATGGAACGCAGAACGACGATGCTTGAGTCGAAAGATGAAGAGCGGAAACGAATCAATTCTGAAAAGGTGTTGTCGAGTTTTTTTGCTTCTCTCTTATGCTTCTGTTATTTCTTTTCTTTCCCAACTCTATCTCTCTTCTTCTCCTTCGATTACTGATCGATTTGTGAATCGTCGGTGAAGGATTACTGAGTGTCTCCGTTTCTGTTATTGTTGTTGTGTTCTTTAGTTTTTTTTTGAAAAAAAAAATCTCTGTTGTGTTTATGTTGTTCTTGTTGTGTTTGTTGTTCTTGCTATACGTTTCTGGTTTAAGGTTTTTTAGAAACAAAATGCTATCTTGTTCTTGCTGGGTTTGCTGTTCTTGCTGTGTTTTGCTGTTGGTTCTTTAGGATTTTTCCTGAAAAATTACCGTGTGGTTCTTGTTTGTTTTTTTTCGAGAAAAATATTTTGCTCTCTTGTTCTTGATGTTTTCACACTCTGTTATCTTCTTCATGTTTATGAAGAATTTTAAGTCTTAGAAAAATTTCCCCCTTTTTCGAATTTCTCATCCCAGATTATGTGGGATTTGGTTTATTCTGTTTTACGCTAATGTCAAAAGTGCTTTTTAGATGTTTAGGTTAACCTTATGGATAAAGTTTTAATCTGAGTAATTTTTTAGTTGTTTTTCAGTTCTCTAAGTGCTTTTGAAAAGTGCTTCTGAAAAGTGCTTTTAAAATAAGCTGTTTTTGTTCTCTGCAGATTACAACTCTGAAGTGACTCGACGAAGGTGGCTTGTAAGAATGCCAAACTTGGAGGCGTGCTAGTCTTGGTCACTAACAACACTTTTTTTTCATTTAATTAGAAATATAATTATTTAAGTTTTTTTTTAAAGACAAATGTGTATATTTGGATTTATCTGTAACTTATTAAATTAAAGTTAATAGCCATTGTAACTTGTTGGATTTGAAAAGAATTGAATTATTAAAGTGTATTTGGGCTATTTGCAATTTGTTGGATTTGAAGTCTCATGGCCATTAATAACTATGTATTCAACCTTTTAAACTTTCAAAATTTAACTCAATATTTATTCATGCTAATCAATTTCAACCTTTTTTTTAAAACAATTCACTTTTAACTTAAGTATAATGACTTAATCTAAAGAACAACATAATTCTAACTTAGGTACAAAGAAACTAAATATAGTGAGTTAATTTAAAAACAACACAATTCTATTTTAAATACAAAAATCTAAATATGGAACTTTTAATTTAAAAACAACACAATTCTATTTTAAATACAAAAATCTAAATATGGAACTTTTAATTTAAAAACAACACATATTCTAATTTAAATACAAAAATCTAAATATGAGACTTTTAATTTTAAAACAACACATATTCTAATTTAAACACAAAAATCTAAATATGGGACTTTTAATTTAAAAAACAACACAATTCTATTTTAAATACAAAAATCTAAATATGGAACTTTTAATTTAAAAAACAACACAATTCTATTTTAAATACAAAAATCTAAATATGTAACTTTTAATTTAAAAACGACACATACATGTTTCTAAAAAAATGCAAATTTAATTTGGGAACCCATGAAGAACTTAGAACTTGGTATAAATATTTGGGATGTGTAAATGGACTAGTAATAGTGATCATAGAAATAATAACATGGCTCTTAATACTTACTAATAAAAACATAGTTTTTTTGGATTAGTAATGTGAAAAGATTCAAACCACATTTTAGATTACGAACACGCTTACGCAAATGGATCTTTGAAACAAAGACCATCTCATGGGTAAACCACAAATGGCCGGACAAAATTGGGGTATGACAGTTGCCCCTATTTAATTACCTCAAACTGGTAAGTGATAATGACAGTAGTCTTTACGCATTCACGGTGGGAGATAATTAAATACAAGAAGACCCAGATTTTGTCCTAGGAAATGAAAGGAAGAAAATGTAGGAAGAAAATGAGGTGAGAAATGGCAAAAGACAATATCCCACAGTAAAATGGAACAGTCAAGACTTTCTAGGAGTCGTCAGAACGGTATCTTGGACATCAAAGTCGAGATATGTTAGCAATGGAATGACATCCCTAGCTAAATCTCAAGATTTTTCAGGATGCTAGAGCAGTGTAAAGAAAATCTGGCATGAGACTCTTCATATCGATGAAGCAGCATCTCAACAGTAAAAGTAAGATTCTCTGCATCGAGTCGAAACAGCATCTTATATGATAGAATTAAAATATTCCAGCAAGGGAAAATACTTTAATTGAATCTAAGACTCTCCGAGGATATTAGAGCAGTATCTCTAAAAAATCTGAAATGAGACTCTTCATATTGACGAAGCAGCATCTCCAACAGTAAAAATGAGATTCTCTGTACCGGGTCGAAGCAGCAACTTATATGATAGAATTAAGATGTTCCAGCAAGGGAAAGATACATTAATTGAATCTAAGACTCTCCGAGGATATTAGAGCAGTATCTCTAAAAAAATCTGAAATGAGACTCTTCATATTGATGAAGCAGCATCTCAAACAGTAAAAATGAGATTCTCTATATTGAGTCGAAGCAACATCTTATATGATAGAATTAAGATGTTCCAGACAAGGGAATGATACCTTAATTGAATCTAATACTCTTCGAGGATACTTAGAACAGTATCTCTAAAAATATCTGAAATGAGACTCTTCATATTGATGAAGCAGTATCTCAAACAGTAAAAGTGAGATTCTCTGTATCGGGTCGAAACAACATCTTATATGATAGAATTAAGATATTCCAGCAAGGGAAAAATACCTTAATTGAATCTAAAACTCTCCGAGGATACTTAGAGCAGTATCTCTAAAAAAAATCTGAAATGAGACTCTTCATATTGATGAAACAACATCTCAAACAGTAAAAGTGAGATTCTTCAGATAAATGAAGCAGTATCTCGAACAGATGAATGAGATTCTTCAGATAAATGAAGCAGTATCTCAAATATTCGTCTGTTGGGGAATTTTTGAAAAGACTCCTTTTGAGGGAGATTTACTAGAAATGCTCTGCAGGGGAAAAAGCTCATAAGAGACTTTTTAGGATAACCTCTGCTTGGGGAGCAATGACTGTAAAGAAAAATGCTGGGAATATCATTATTAAAAAGTTGAAAAACGATTTTGTGAGATATAATCCCACGAGCATATGCAAGGTAATAACTTCAATTTGGAATGAGGAATGTCCGAGACATATACGAATGACCTTGGATCCTGTTATTTTATATTTGATTTTGTATAATGTTCCACCTTAGGTGGGAAATCCAGGCATGTGATGATGCATGGGATGTATGCAAGTATGCAATTTTCGCTGGGGATATTTGGCTGTGCATGTAGGAGTGCAAATGATTTTTATTTTGCTGAAATTCCCATTTTATGGGAGTGTTATGCATGAGCATGCTGATGATTGATATGACTGTGTTTTTTTGAATTCCCTTGTTTGGTAGGAAATTATGCATGAAATGATGCCTGTGATGCATGTAGGAATGCAACTGGGTAATTGGATATGCCCCGGTTAAGACATTTCGCTTTAAGGTATGATGCCAACAGTATGAATTTTTTATCATTGGGGCAATCAATGGAGATCAAATTTTAATGCCCCTGCTAGGTGGTTTTGGGAATATATTTGGGTTGTTTCGAGTCATTGAAAGGTTCAGACTTTTCAACACGCGATACTCCGTCCATGATTTATCAATGTTTTTGTTGGAAATATGGTGGAGCCTTGCCCCATTCTGGCTATACCATGAGTACATTTATAAGAGATATGAATCAGTAGTTAAAAGGAACATAACCGTCTGCAATCAGTCTCGCACCTTTATGAAAGACAAGAGTGAATCTTGGGGACTAAAGGATTCGTCCGCTTACTGTTTCAAAAGCAATCTTACCACTTTATTAAAACATGCGCTTTATTTTCTCCAATAGTTAAAAAGTGATGTTTATCAAAAACAAAAGGTTCTTTGCAAACAAACAGATAAAATAAAAAATGATTTGGGCACACTTTGTTGAGAAAAATTCTCTTTTATTGATTTGACCCTTAAATGGGTGATTGTACATAAAGACGCAATTCCTTAATGAGGTAATTGTTGTGCATAGAAACAAAATGGAAATGAGAATTGAGTTCTTATTGAGTTTCCACACTGCTATGATCCTTATGTCTTTGATAGCCCGATCACTTTGCTTTTGAAAAGTGAAGTAGATCGATTCTTTGTCTTCGAGGGTATGTTAGATGTCTGCAAGTACAACTTTTTGCCTTGGAATTAATCCCTAACTTTTGCCTGGACCACCCTTTCGGGTTTTCGATCCACCGGGATACCCATTCTTGCCTGAGTCGCCCTTTCGGGTTTTCAACTCAGCGGGTCAAATTCTTTTATTTTTATCCCTATTTTTTGCCTGGATCGCCCTTTCGGGTTTTCGATCCACCGAGATAGCCATTTTTTTTGCTTAAATCGCCCTTTCAGGTTTTCGATTTAGCGGCTTTTATTATTCCACTTTTTTAGGCGAAGTACTTTTTAACAGCATCAACGTTGGTGGGAAGCGGCAACTCATCACCGTCTATAGTTGCTAGAATTAGAGCGCCTCCGAAAAAGGCTCTAACCACCACAAATGGGCCTTCATAATTTGGTGTCCATTTCCCTCTAGAGTCTTTGTGAATGGGCAAGATTTTCTTCAGTACTAAATCTCCCTCTTGAAACACCCTGGGACGAACTTTCTTGTCGAATGCCTTTTTAAGACGCCTATGATAGAGTTGACCATGACCTAACGCTTTCAAGCGTTTTTCCTCAATAAGGTTGAGCTCGTCGTACCTTGATTGAACCCATTCTTCCTCGTCTAACTTAGCCTTCATCAATACTCTCATCGATGGGATCTCCACCTCTATAGGGAGAACTGCTTCCATACCGTATACCAAGGAATAAGGAGTTGCCCCTGTTGAAGTTCGTATCAACGTGCGATAGCCATGTAACGCAAAAGGTAACATCTTGTGCCAATCCTTGTACGTAATAACCGTCTTCTAGATGATTTTCTTGATATTTTTATTTGCAGCCTCAACAACCCCATTCATCTTAGGTTGATAGGGTGATGAGTTGTGGTGCTCGATCTTGAATGTTGCGCATAACTCGTTGTTGAAAAGTATATCTTCGGCAAATATTTTTATATCGTATCCACAGAGATTAGTTGTTATTACCGCCGTTCTATAATCCAAATTGTTATAAGTTTAGAAAGTAGCAAAATTGTTTGTTTGGAAAGTTATCTTTTGAGTAAAATGTCACTAAAAACAGTAAAATGGTTTTAATCAAATGTAAAAGCTTGGCAAGATTGGAGTTCACTATTCCAAGTGCTTATGATTCCTTATGATAACTATATAGATTTAAGATTATTGATGATGTTCAAGTATCCTCTCAAAGTCATTTATGTCTAAATGATATTGTGATAATCACTATATTGATCCTTAGACGATCTCTCCACCTAACTATCAATATAGCAATCTTTAATGATTGATACCAAAGAAGAGTAATGAATAAATCTATCTCTACAACTTATTCACTACTTGAAAATCTATTTTATGTCAAGGCTTAAATAATCTCTTTCAACAACTACTCAAATCTGATTTTCAACTTAGGGAAAAAACAGTATTCAATACATCAATAATCTTTTATCATATATATATATATATATATATATATATATATATATATATATATATATATATATATATATATATATATATATATATATATATATATATATATATCAAATGGAATACATAAACAAATGAGAATAGCTACTACCTCCAATCTTGACAAAATGGGGTTTAGCTCCTCATCATCATTTTCAAAAGCAAAAATGCAATGGAAGAAAAACTCTGTTTTCTCTCTTACAAAATATATCTCAATGTGTGAATAATAATTAATGTCTTAGAATAATGTGTTCTCCTCTCCTAAAAGGGTTGACATTTCCTCATTTGATCATTTTTCATCTCAGGCAGAAAAGCTCCCTCAAGGCAGACACCAAAATGGCAAAAACAGCTGGCCTTGAAAACAACACTCTTGACCAAAATCAGCTTGCTGGATTCGCAGCCTTCGCGGCGCAAAGGTGGTTTGCGGCGCGAACTGAAGCTATCTCAACTTTCTTGCTTTGTAAGCTTCATCCAAAGAGTCTTCCAAGTTAGACTTCCAAAATGCATTCAACTCCTCTTCCATATTATGATGTTGCATTCCAAAAGCTCTCTGATCCAAAAATTCTACAAAACTAACAAATATGTGAAATAACTATTCAAAATAGAATAAACTAAACCTAATTGCATTTATACAAAATAGTGAGAATAAAAGTGTGTAATTACATCAAAACTTGGTAAAAGGGACCAATAAAATGATGTAAAAAGTAGTACTAATTGGTCCCTAACAACTGTCCCCAACTTAGCATTTTGTTTGTCCCTAAACAAAAGTTTCCACCCTCACAACCAAAGCAATTACATAAAAGATCGAAGTAAGGATTTACCAAGGACATTCAAATGGTTCAAAAGTGTTTGGAAATTTCTCAATCCACCTATCTCAATTCTAGACAAAACATGAATAAGAGAAATGGTTGAGTGCAAAAATCATTCCAAGGAATTCAAAGCCATATATGTCAAAACTGAATCAAACTTACACACACACATAATAATGATGAATAACATGAAGGGTTACTTTCACTCATCCAAGCAATCAAATCAACAACAACTCAAATCACGCGGTTATCACAACAAATACCAAATCATGTAAAAATTAAGAATCAAGAGGTCTTTCAAAGGTTGTAATGTGGCTTAGGTTACAAGAAAGGATATGATTAAGAGAATTCAACAAAGTTGCCTATCCTAAGGGAGCATTCCCAAACATTCAACTCTACACAATTTCCCTTTCTTTGATCCCTATCTTTTTCTTTTTCTTTTTACATCCACACAACCATGAGCATTTTCTTTGCTTTTTTCTTTCTTTTCTTTTTTCTTTGCTCTATGGTTTCAAGGGTGATTTCTTTTTCTTGTTTCTTTTCATATTTTTACCCTTTCATAAAAACTCACTTTTCCAAGTTTCTAATCAACTTTTCACTTTACTCTCCCCAACTTTAGATTCCAAAACCAAATTTATTCAATAATGCTCCCTACTTAGACATAAGCAAAAGGCAAAATTTGCAAACAACTCGGTTTGAGGTTTCAATTGATACGAAAGAAATTAGGATTCATTTATTCCAAAATTTTCAATTGATTTTACGATGATCAATCAAATGAATCCTAAAATAAGCTCAAAGGGGTTTGACTAAGGATTACTCCTCACAAGGTTAGTTGATTCAAACTTTTTGGTCAAGTGGTTTTTCTCACAAACAATGCCTCTATCATTTTCAAAATTTTCACACAAAAATGGATTGATGCATGATTTAGCATGATAAGAATGAGTTGAAATAATGCTCGGTTTCCCGCTTTTTAGTGTACAATGGAAAGCTTCCTAACAATTGGTTAAGTCCTATTTTGATTCAAAAATGACATATACTTCAATGAATTTATGATATGGAATTTGCACATACCATCAAACTACTCATGTTATGTCTAGAAAGCGATAAAGTGTACCTTGAAATGCCGACACTAATTCTTATTATCACCACTCGAAGTGTCCTATGCTTCTTTCTTTGCGATCATTTCTCGGTTGCTTTAAGCTTGACTTAAGAGTAAGAACAATTAAATAAAAAAAAATGTTGGTAAACCAATTTGATTGTAACACACTTAAATCTCAAAAAGTATTCATGCAATTATCAAAACAACTAACTAAATAAATAAAAAACAAAGTTTTGGTGAACTAGAGCCACCCAAAAATACATCAAAATTTTTCCAAAACAAAAATAATACAAAGAAAACTCAAACTAAAACAAACTCCTCAAATTCACTAACTCCTCAATCTTCATCCTCTTGGCCGCCACCAACAGATCCAAGGACGTCCTCCATCTCCTCATTATGGTTTGCACCACTTCCTGCACCCCCCATAAAAGTTGGCCTGCCCTCAGGCCAATTAGCATAAGCCACATATTCCGCCTGAGAAGGAAATGTGCGGGCTTCGGGTGCAAGGAATGTGTTCTGGAATTGTTGTTGCATAGCATCGAAGATAAATGATTGAGACCTCCTAGAGGCCTCAAAGCTCTCACAACAATAATTGGCAAAGGCCATCTGGTCGAAGACTGGAGTAGTGCGGGGTCGGGGTCTGGATGACGAAGTCCCAGCTCCTTCGGTTCTATCCATTTGGGTTTGGCAGAACCTATTCAGATAGGCATCGTTAATCACAATAGTGATAGAGAAGTGTACTTCCTCCGGAATGGCAACATTCGCCCGACGGCAAAGTCCCATGATCAGCCCCGGGTATGCAAGCACACCTGCTTTACCACCAAATTTGGTTCCACTTATAGCCATCTTCCTCATTTCTCCCGCTATGATTGATGCTACATCCACAGATTTTCCGATCATAATGTAGTACAGCAAACACCCTACATCCAGAGGGATCGTGGTGGTGTGGCTCCTTGACCGAATATTGCTCAACAACAGCACCAGAAATGCTCTTGCTTCCAGATTTAGATTTTCCCTTTTCCAAGATTTCGGAAGTCCTTGATCATTTAGGTCAAATGATTTTCCTTTAAGGCACGGGGTAGCATTCACCGCTTGAAGATCCCACACATTAGCCAATTCCTGGGTACGATACTCGCACCGCTCGTTCTCTCCCAGGGTTAGAGGATTACCAAGATATGAGTTAATAGCATCTCGGCCAAAAGAAATAATCTTTCCTCTTACCCTTGTTTGGTAGTTGAAAGCTACCCCCTCTTCTTGATGCATGGCGTTTGCATAGAACTCCCGAACAATATCATAATTGATCGACGCTTCTGGTTCACACAGTTTGGTCCACCTTTGTCTCTCAAAATTTGAAACCACATTCCAATAAGTCCCACCCGGTAATAAACGGATGAACCTTTCCGGTTGGATGGTTCTCTTGATTAGATTTTCAAATCGTTCTTCGTGTTCGTCACTGGTGAACCTTCGTAATGAACGGGGTTGAACAGAAGCCGTGGTTTTGGTTATTTTAGACATCTGCAATAAACATCAGAACAACCACACAATAAAACAGGAAGAGAGTTAGCCATCAATCAGCATAAAAACATGGTCCTGGAATTTCCAGTTCGCGGCGCGAACCCTGCGAACCAGAAAATCTCTAGGAGCCTGCTAGGGTTCCAAGGATTTGCATGTTATTACTTCCACAGTCAAAATCACAACTCTACCTAATCCTATTCTGAATCCACATTAGACATGCAAGGTTGTTTCAAGAGTCAATTTCAATTTTCTACAAAACCCTAACCTTACCTAAATGAGAACCCAAAAGGAATAGAGAAAAGAACATGAAAAGAATTAGCATACCTTATGGAAGTGCACTTGAATCTTAGCTAATACTTGAGGATTTGGGAAGTGGGGAAGGAAATTCTTGAGTTTTGGGAAGTTTTTGGGAGTGGGAGTGAAAAAGAGGGAAAGTTGTTGTTTTGAATATGAAATAGAATAAACAGGAAAAATGACCTAAACAGAACTTAAGTGGTTCTGCCACGCACCGTTCGCGGGGCGAACCTTATTCACGGCGCGAACTGAAGCTTTGCATTCAGTTCGCTGGGCGAACGATGGTCGCGGGGCGAACTGCAGAAAACAGAACCCAATTTCACAGATTTTAACACAGCAAAAAATCAACACAGCAGAATTGAGAAAATGTAAAATGCAGACTTACAATGTTGGGTTGCCTCCCAACAAGCGCTATGTTTAACGTCGTTTAGAGCTCGACGGTCTAATGATTGGCCCGGTCCAGATAGAGAAATGACACACACATCCCGATTTACGTCACCGCTATGGTAGACTTTGAGTCTTTGGCCATTTACAGTCCAACTCTCTTGTGACTTTGGATCCTCGATCACAACGGCCCCATAGTTGTGCACGTCTTTGACAACAAACGGTCCTGACCACTTTGACTTCAGCTTACCAGGGAATAACTTCAACCTTGAGTTGAAAAGCAATACCATTTGTCCAACATGAAACTCCTTATGACGGACCTTTCCATCATGGTATGCCTTTACCTTTTCCTTGTACAGTTTATTCGAATGGTAAGCGTTGTTCCTTGATTCCTCCAATTCATGGAGTTGTCCTTTTCTGTTTTCTCCAGCTAAAGTGGAGTCGAAGTTCAAGAATTTGAGAGCCCATAATGCCCTATGCTCCATTTCCACTGGAAGATGACAAGTCTTCCCATACACCATTTGAAACGGAGTTAGCCCAATAGGTGCTTTGTAGGCGGTACGATACGCCCACAAAGCCTCATCCAGTTTTAAAGACCAATCTTTTCTTGAATTCGAGACTGTTTTCTCAAGGATCCGCTTGACTTCCCGGTTAGAAACCTCCGTTTGACCATTCGCTTGTGGGTGGTAGGGAGTGGTCATCTTGTGCTTTACACCATAATGTTGCAAAACTTTTTCTAGAGTGTATTGCAAAAGTGTGATCCTCCATCACTTATCAACACCCTAGGCACACCAAAACGTGAAAATATGTTTTTCTTTAAAAAATTTAATCACTGTTTTGGCATCGGCCTTAGGTGAAGCAATTGCTTCTACCCACTTCGAGACATAGTCAACGGCCACTAGTATGTACTCATTTGAGAAAGAAGATGGGAATGGGCCAACAAAATCAATACCCCAACAATCAAAAACTTCTACTTCTAGCATGTTGGTTAGAGGCATTTCGTCCCCTTTTCCTATTCCTCCACTCCGTTGGCATGTATCATAACTCGTCGCATGTTCATGTGCATCTTTAAATAAAGATGGCCAATAAAAGCCCGATTGGAGCACTTTGGTGGTTGTTCTCAAACCGATATAGTGACCTCCATAGGGAGAGTTGTGACAATGCCAAAGGATGTCTCTTGACTCCTCAATTGTTACACACCTTCTCAAAATATTGTTTACATCCACTTTAAACAGATATGGATCATCCCAAACATAATATTTTCCATCCGCCAAGAATTTCCGTTTTTGATTACCAGTGAGGTCTTCCGGTGTTAAACCGGTTGCTTTGTAATTAGCAAAATCAGTAAACCAAGGCCTCACTTGAATCGCATACAGTTTTTCATCCGGAAATTCTTCTCTCACTTCCTCTTCTTTGTTTGTAATGTCTACATTGACCAAACGAGACAAATGATCCGCCACCAAGTTTTCGGAACCTTTTTTATCCCGGATTTCTAAATCAAACTCTTGCAGTAAGAGAATCCAATGAATTAGTTTTTGTTTGGAATCCGGCTTGGTTAGCAAATATTTGATCGCTGAGTGGTCAGTGTAGACTACAACTTTTGACCCTATCAAGTAAGCTCTAAACTTTTCCAATGCGTACACTATGGCTAGTAACTCTTTTTCAGTTGTCGCATAATTGACTTGTGCTTCATTTAACACTTTACTAGCATAGTGGATAGCATGAAAAACTTTATCTCTTCTTTGATCCAACACCGCACCAACCGCATAATCGCTTGCGTCACACATAAGTTCAAAATCAAGTTTCCAATTTGGTGCCACGATTATGGGTGCGGTGACCAACTTTTATTTTAAATCAAGGAAAGCTTTGAGACATGACTCATTGAAAAGAAAATGCATACCTTTGTTGAGAAAGTTGCTCAATGGCTTTGCTATCTTTGAATAACCTTTGATGAATCTCCGGTAGAAACCGGCATGTCCGAGAAAGCTCCTTATTCCTTTTATATTTATTGGAGGTGGTAGTTTCTCTATAACTTCCACCTTAGCTTTGTCAACATCTAATCCTTCGGAGGAGATCTTGTGATCGAGTACAACACCTTCGGTGACCATGAAGTTGCATTTTTCCCAATTGAGCACTAAGTTGGTCTCCATGCATCTTCCCAAAACCACATCAAGATGTTGTAAGCACAAATCAAAAGATGATCCATACACGGAGAAATCATCCATGAACACCTCAATGCATTCTTCTATTAAGTCCGAGAATATCGCTTGCATACACCATTGAAATGTGGCTGGTGCATTACATAACCCAAAAGGCATTCTTCGGTAAGCAAAGATGCCAAAAGGACATGTAAAAGCCGTCTTCTCATGATCCTCCGGATTGACCGAAATTTGGTTGTACCCCGAATACCCGTCCAAGAAACAGTAGAAATTTTTACCGGCTAACCTTTCCAACATTTGATCCATGAAAGGTAGTGGGAAGTGATCTTTCCTTGTAGCTTGGTTCAACCTTCTATAGTCAATACACATCCTCCACCCGGTTACCGTTCTTGTCGGAATCAATTCATTTTTATCATTTTTGATAACCGTCATGCCACCTTTCTTGGGAACTACTTGTACCGGACTCACCCATTCATTATCGGAGATAGGATAAATCATTCCGGCTTCCAAGAGTTTGACAACTTCTTTCCGAACTACTTCTTTCATCGATGGATTTAGACGCCTTTGAGGTTGTGCAACGGGTTTGAAATTCTCTTCCATCATGATCTTATGCATACAATAGGCCAGACTAATACCCTTCAAGTCGGATAACACCCACCCTATTGCACCTTCATTCTTTTTCAGCACTTGTATCAATTTGTATTCCTCTTTTGTGGACAAGGTGTTACTAATGATCACCGGTTTAGTACACTCGTCACCAAGGAACACATACTTTAAGTGTGAAGGTAGCATTTTCAGCTCTAATTTTGGTTCTTCCGTTTTCTTCGTCGCATACAAGTCTTCCTTTGTTTCTTCTTGATAAGTAAGCTCGCCACAAGACTCTAACTCATGCAACATTGCTTCAATCTCTTTTTCTTCATTTTCGGTCAACACATTGTAGGCTCCGATAAGAGATCTTTCTAGAGGATTAGAAATATGAACTTGGTTTGCGACTTCCACTACTTCCTCTTCGATTGCATCGATTTGGAAAGAATCATGCTTGTCTTTTGGATGCTTCATGGCTTCAAAAAGATTAAAGGTCACCTCTTCGTCTTGCACTCTCACCTTCATTAGTCCATCATCTATGTCAATCATCATCCGGGCTGTTTTCATGAATGGTCTTCCAAGAATTAGAGGAACATCACGATCCTCATCCATCTCTACTATCACGAAATCGACCGGAAACAAGAATTTATCCACCTTCACTAACATGTCTTGAGCAATTCCATATGGTGAAGTGGTAGATTTGTTAGCTAGTTACAAAGTCATCCTTGTCGATTTGATCTCAACATTTCCCAATCTTTTAAAAATGGATAGGGGGATTAGGTTGATGCTAGATCCCAAGTCAATCAAACCATTACCAATGTATGTGCTTCCAATGGTAACCGGTAAAACGACTCGGCCCGGATCGGATTCCTTCCTCGGGAGAGTCTTTTGAATGATGGCACTACAACGTGCATCAAGCAAGATGGTTTCATCTTCCACGTGTCTCCTTTTATTTGTAAGAATGTCCTTCATGAACTTTGCGTACCGTGGCATTTGCTCTAATGCGTCGGCAAATGGAATATTGATTTGAAGTTGTTTGAATATGTCCATGAACCGTGCATAATGCCTAGCATTGTCCTTCTTCGATGGAGCATGCGGATAAGGTAGATGTTGGGTTGAAATGACGCTCACACCTTTCTCTCCTTTCTTCTTCTTTCTTGGTTCGTCATCCTTTTTCACCTCCAATTCAGCCTGCTGCTCCTTTGGCAAATCCTGCTCTTTTCGCGGCGTGAAGTGAAGAGTTCCAGCCACTTTCTCCCTTCCACCAACCATGTCCTCCTTTTCCAGCATTTCATCCATATCATTCTCTACTGTAATTTCCTCACTTTTTTCACTTGTCAACTCTTTACCGCTCCTCGTGACGATTGCTTTACAATGCTCCTTTGGATTGGTTTGAGTGTTAGCGGAAAAGGAAGATCTTGCGTTTTGTTCCGACAGTTGCTTCGCAATTTGGCCTACTTGATTTTCCAGATTCTTAATTGCTGCTTCATTACTCTTCTGATTTGCCATGGAGGCTTGCATGAATTGTTGAAGAGTGTCCTCTAGCTTGGAATTTCCTCCTTGCGATTGTTGACCTTGAGAGTTTGGGTGTTGATAGGGACTTTGTTGCTGAAAATTTTGATTGTTGAACCTTGATGGTTGATAGCCTTGATTGTTTCTTGGTTGATAACCTTGATTGTTAGGAGGTTGTCTTTGGATAGCCTTGATTTTGATTGTTCACATAGCTCACTTCTTCTAGTGGAGGACAAAAACCAGTAGGATGATCTCCTTGACATAATTCGCAACATGCTACTTGATGTCGAACTTGAGACCCTTGAATTTCCTTCATTTGCTGTGGAAGCTTGGCCATTTGTTGAGTAAGCAACTCCACTTGTTGAGAGAGTAGCTTGTTTTGAGCAAGAATGGCGTCATTGGTATTTAACTCAAGAACTCCCGGTTTACGTTGTGAAGGGCTACGGTCATGTTGACCTTGGTGATCATTGAGTGCCATCCGATCAATAATGACGCTAGCTTCTTCAGCATTCTTTGACATAAGAGAGCCACCCGCGGTAGCATCCAAAAGTGTCTTGTGAGTTGATTGGAGCCCATTTAGAAAAATATGGATTTGAGTGAGCTCATCAAAACCATGACCCTTGCATTTTCTCAACATTGACTTGAATCTTTCCCAAGCCTCATTTAAAGACTCGTTGCTTCCTTGAGTGAATACTGCAATAGCCGTTTTGGCTTCCATGAATCGGGATTGAGGGAAATATCTTTCTAAGAAATTTTCTTCTAACAAATTTCAATCCGTCATCACTCTTGGTGCTTGATCAAGGTACCACTCCTTTGCCTTCCCCACTAAGGAATGTGGGAACATCCTTTTGAATAATGCCTCTTCACTCGTTTCATCAATTCCCGTAGAACCCACAATCTCATAGAATTTGATGAGATGGGTATACGGATCTTCATGGTCCATTCCGGTGAATGGATTTGCATAGAGAAGTTGGAGGATTCCGGTCTTCATCTCCGTATTTATTCCTCCACGGGCAAATTGAGCATTTCTTCTTGGACTATTAGCGGACATTTCGGTACGATTGTCATCCGCCATGTTTCCGTCACAAGCTTCTACAACCACCTCCTCGATTTGAACAAGAGCGGAAGTAGATGTTTCTTCTCTCCGGTTCCTCTCTTCGGCTAGTTTCCTTCTTCTTCGTGTTTTGCTATTGAGCGTCCGAAGTGTTCTTTCAATTTCGGGATCGAATTGAAATTGCTCCTCGGTAGCTTTTTCTCGCATGCACTAGAATCTACAAAACTAACAAACCAAGTGAAACACAAGAGGGATAGTAATAAAAGTAACAAAACTTAAAACAATGAATTATTGTAATGCTTGTAATATCGAACACCAATCCCCAGCAACGACGCCAATTTGTTGAAAAGTATATCTTCGGCAAATATTTTTATATCTTATCCACATAGATTGGTTGTTATTACCGCCGTTCTATAATCCAAATTGTTATAAGTTTAGAAAGTAGCAAAATTGTTTGTTTGGAAAGTTATCTTTTGAGTAAAATGTCACTAAAAATAGTAAAATGGTTTTAATCAAATGTAAAAGTTTGGCAAGATTGGAGTTCACTATTCCAAGTGCTTATGATTCCTTATGATAACTATATAGATTTAAGATTATTGATGATGTTCAAGTATCCTCTCAAAGTCATTTATGTCTAAATGATATTGTGATAATCACTATTTTGATCCTTAGACGATCTCTCCACCTAACTATCAATATAACAATCTTTAATGATTGATACCAAAGAAGAGTAATGAATAAATCTATCTCTACAACTTATTCACTACTTGAAAATCTATTTTATGTAAAGACTTAAATATCTCTTTCAACAACTACTCAAATCTGATTTTCAACTTAGGGCAAAAACAGTATTCAATACATCAACAATCTTTTATCATATATATATATCAAATGGAATACATAAACAAATGAGAATAGCTACTACCTCCAATCTTGACAAAATGGGGTTTAGCTCCTCATCATCATTTTCAAAAGCAAAAATGCAATGGAAGAAAAACTTTGTTTTCTCTTTTACAAAATATATCTCAATGTGTGAATAATAATTAATGTCTTAGAATAATGTGTTCTCCTCTCCTAAAAGGGTTGACATTTCCTCATTTGATCATTTTTCATCTCAGGCAGAAAAGCTCCCCCAAGGCAGACACCAAAATGGCAAAAATAGCTGGCCTTGAAAACAACACTCTTGACCAAAATCAGCTTGCTGGATTCGTAGCCTTCACGGCGCGAACTGAAGCTATCTCAGCTTCCTTGCTTTGCTAGCTTCATCCAAAGAGTCTTCCAAGTTAGACTTCCAAAATGCATTCAACTCCTCTTCCATATTATGATGTTGCATTCCAAAAGCTCTCTGATCCAAAAATTCTACAAAACTAACAAATATGTGAAATAACTATTCAAAATAGAATAAACTAAACCTAATTGCATTTATACAAAATAGTGAGAATAAAAGTGTGTAATTACATCAAAACTTGGTAAAAGGGACCAATAAAATGATGTAAAAAGTAGTACTAATTGGTCCCTAACACTCGTCCATGGTCTTGTTATTAAGATTGGACCCATTATCGGTGATGATTTTGTTGGGAATACCATATCGACATATGATGTTATATTTCAAGAAACGGGCGACTACGTGCTTTGTGACATTCGCGTAAGACGCGGCTTCCACCCATTTGGTAAAATAATCTATGGCCACCAAGATAAATCTGTGCTCATTTGACGCTTTGGGTTCTATCATTCCAATCATGTCGATGCCCCACATAGAGAAAGGCCAAGGTGATGCTATGATATTCAGCGGGGTAGGCGGTACATGTATTTTGTCAGCATAGATTTGGCACTTGTGGCATGTTCTCGTGTAATGATAACAACCAGTTTCCATCGTCAACCAGTAGTAACCTGCCCTTAGAATTTTCTTGGCCATGGCATGCCCATTGGCGTGCGTACCGAAAGAACCTTCATGCATGTCCCTCATAAGCTGATCTGCTTCATGTTTGTCCACACACCTTAACAAAACCATGTCGTAGTTTTGCTTGTACAATACCTCTCCATTCAAGAGGAACTTGGATGCCAACCTCCGGAGGGTCCTTTTGTCAAGACTGAAAGCCTCTGCCGGATACTCCCTCTTCTCTAGATACTATTTGATATCAAAGAACCAGGGTTTACCATCTGGTTCTTCTATTGTCGTCAGGCAATGAGCAGGTTCGTCAAAACGCCTAATCTCAATATGAGGCTGATGGTTGGGCCATGTTAATTTGTACATGGAAGCCAAAGTTGCTAAGGTATATGCCATCTGATTCTCTTCTCGAGGAATATGAGAGAAAGTGATTTCGTCAAACTTTGGGAGTAGCTTCAGCACATAATCCCGGTATAGAATTAAGTTAGCATGCCTTGTTTCCCAATCGCCTCTGATTTGATGTATGACTAGAGCGGAGTCCCCAAACACTTCTAGTATCTTGATCTTCAACTCAATAGCTTCTTCCAACCCTAGTATGCAAGCTTCATACTCGGCCATGTTATTTGTGCAGGTAAAACAGAGCTTTGCGGTGAATGGCATATGGAAACTCTTGGGAGACATCAGCACTTCCCCAATTCCATGGCCTATTGCATTTGAGGCACCATCAAACATGAGCATCCAGCCTGCTCTTGGCTCGAGGCTTTCCTCTAGTTCGGAGTCTTCAACATCCTTAACAGCCATGATGTCCTCATCTGGAAAGTCAAATTTCAAAGATTGGTAATCCTCCAGTGGTTGGTGAGCAAGATGGTCTGCTAGTATGCTTCCCTTGATCGCTTTTTGTGTAACATATTGGATATCATATTCTGACAACAACATCTGCCATCGAGCAATCCTACCAGTAAGAGCTGGTTTCTCGAACATGTACTTGATGGGATCCATTTTAGATACCAGCCAGGTTGTGTGAGTTAGCATGTACTGCCTGAGACGCTTAGCAGCCCATGTGAGTGCACAACAAGTCTTCTCGAGTAATGAATATCTGGTCTCACAATCATTAAATTTTTTGCAGATAATAGATGGCATGCTCTTTTCTACCAGTCTCATCTTGTTGTCCCAATACACAACCCATGGATTCATCGAGCACGGTTAGATACATGATGAGAGGTCTTCCTTCGGCAAGGGGCATTAGAATCGGTGGCTCTTGCAAGTATTCCTTGATTTTATCAAAGGCTATCTGACAATCCTCATTCCACCCCGCGCCTTGATTCTTCCTCAGAAGCTTGAATATTGGTTTGCATGTTGCAGTGAGGTGAGAAATAAACCTGGCGATGTAATTTAGTCTCCGTAAGAAACCACGAACCTCCTTTTCAGTCTTTGGTGCAGGCATGTTCTGAATGGCTCGAACCTTGTCAGGATCTACTTCAATTTCCTTTTGGCTTACAATAAAGCCTAAAAGCTTTCCAGATCAAACCCCAAAGGTGCATTTATTAGGATTAAGTCTCAACCTAAACTTCCTCAGACGTGTGAATAGTTTCTCCAGGTTGGTGATGTGCTCTTCTTCTGTCTGGGATTTGGCAATCATGTCATCGACATACACCTCGATCTCTTCATGAATCATGTCTTGAAAGAGAGCCACCATGGCACGTTGATATGTTTCCCCATCGTTTTTTAAACCAAACGGCATTACTTTGTAACAAAAGGTGCCCTAAGGAGTAATGAACGTGGTCTTCTCCATGTCTTCGGGATCCATCTTAATTTGGTTGTATCCTGAGAAACCATCCATGAAGGAAAACACGGAGAACTGAGCTGTGTTATCCACTAGTACATCAATGTGAGGTAATGGGAAATCGTCTTTGGGACTAGCTCTGTTTAAGTCTCGGTAGTCTATGCACATGCGGACTTTTCCATCTTTCTTCGGCACCGGTACAATGTTGGCAACCCATTGTGGGTATTTAGCGACTTCCAGGTGTCGCATTACGCGAAAAACCGGCGGGAAAACAAGAACAACAGAGCCGCCACCGTGCGTTATTTATCCCAAAAGAGGGAAAGGAAACGCTCAGAGTAAACCTGGAAAAGACGTGGTCTCGCGACCAAAGAGAATGGGATCGGGAGTCGGTTATGCGAAGGGAAGGTATTAGCACCCCTACGCATCCGTCGTACTCGACGGGATCCACGCACAATAGGAAGGGAAAATGGTTGCTAAAACACTGCTCACACACACACAAACATCGGCTGGAAGAGACACAAGAAAACAGACTGAAACTGACTCGGCAGGACATCGCGTCCTGGGCCTACTTAGTCTATCAGGCATAGACATTAGAGTCTAAGTAGTTCGACCTGGGGGAACGACACATGCTCGCTAGGATGTCGCATCCTATGCATACGTATCTCCTTTGGACGAAGGAGAATCAGAGCATTCGTAGCTCGGCTAACACGCACACAAACGAACACAGGCAAAGGCAAACGTGGAGCCTGAATGCCAATCACTGGACTTACATCAGCATCCGAACCAAAACACACACAAGGAGGCAAACGTGGAGCCTGAATGCCAATCACTGGGCTTACATCAGCATCCGAACCAAAACACACACAAGGAGGCAAACGTGGAGCCTGAATGCCAATCACTGGGCTTACATCAGCATCCGAACCAAAACACACACAAGGAGGCAAACGTGGAGCCTGAATGCCAATCACTGGGCTTACATCAGCATCCGAACCAAAAACACGCACTAACACTGGAACCCGAATGCCACTCGATGGACTTACATCAGCTTCCAAGCACACAACAACACAAAACGAAGACACAGACAGAAGAAAGGTCTCGATTGCAACTAGGGCAAGAGAAAGGGGAGGTCTCAATCGCAACGAGGGCGAGAGAAAAGCATTAGTGTTAGTTGTTAGTCAAACTCGACAAGACATCGCATCTCGTGCCTACGTATCTCATCTGGACATGAGAATCAGAGTTGCCGTAGTTCGGCTAAACTATTCCTGTTGGTTGGTGTTTTTTAAGTGGACGACGTCACTACGCAATCTACCGGATGCTCGACCTTTGGAGACTTACTCACCTGTAGTAGAAGGAGTTGACGTATCCTTAAGAGGGGATAATGTTTGTTTGTGTTTTAGGAAAGCTCAAGCAAGAAAGGAAGTCCTATACGAAGGAACCGTGCTACCTTAATTGACATGCAAACGAGACTACGCGGAGTCTAGCAAACCTAGGGGATACAATCACACCACACAAACATATACAGCATGAAATAAACACACCAACAAGGGGCTCAAACATCAGGGCTAGGCTTTAGTCGAGGGGTCATATCAACCTCAACAAACAAGCCTCTGTATCGGGGTAAGGTTAGCTCTTAACCTTGCCATTGAGGGGCTAAGGTGAAGCCAGATGAAAGGTGATGAGGGGTGTGCCTCATTGCTTCTATCTCAAGTCCGAGAGAGCATGTAAATATAAGAATGTGGGGGAGTTCAGAAAGATGGAACTCTTTCCCCAATTGGACTCGATAGATCTTGGGTTTGGGTCTCAATGCTACAACCATGTAATGGGAGCAAGGAGAAGACTCACAGAATAGTGGGGGATAGGTGGCTTATCCCTACCTTCCACCAATTGCCTCAAATGAGGACTTTTCCTGCTTGGGACAAATATAAACATACACAAGCATTGCCTCTTAAGGAGGACTTCAGACAGTTTGCCCGGCCAAATAACAGCCGGGTCTCCAGACTACATGAAGAAGAAGGTTCTATACCTCAATGCCAATTGCTTATAAGCAAAGCAATGCAAGTTCTTAAGAGAACTGAGCAACTAGGGGTACCTGGAAACAGTCAAACAGAATCAGCATCCCGACATAAACAAAACAACAACATTAAGAATCAATCAACAATCAAACAATGATGTACATCATGTGCCTAGCACAAAGGTCAAGTGAACCAAGCCCTACAAAACAAACAATTAGTCAAATGAATTCAACTCAATCATGTATCAACCTCCTTAAGGCATTAGCTTTTTAACCTGAAAAGTCAAAGTCAAGCTCAAACATAAGTAACTAGACCACTAGGCCAAGCCTAGGGTCCAAAGGAGGGAAAAATCTTAAAACAGCAAGCCAATCATGATCAAAACCAAGATATTTCAATTACAAAGGGACTCCAATTGGTCCCATATCCAAACTATACACCTATTTCAATTTATGCAACATGTAAGGCAAAGGAAGCAAATGTAAACCACATATGAGCAACCAGCAAGATCACATCAAAAAAAATATCAAAACAGCATGGAAAATTCCACAAAAATTATATCCTAAACAGAGGACATTCAACAAGCTACATGTCAATTTTCATACAATTTGGCCTAGTGGAACTATGGGAATTAATTCAACATGACAAGGCATGCAAAAACACAATCAAATGAAGCTACAAAATGTATGCTAACTTCAATCACATGGTAAACAGTGGCATTAAATGGTAAATGGATGGGACCAAAGCCAATTTGTAGCTTAATGTGTTAAGAAACACTCTACCAATTTTCATTATCATAGGGTAAGGTATGAGGATATGGCAACATAGATACAAAAGGTTACACAAGTAAAGCCCTAAAATGCTAGGCAGCACTCAAAAATCCTAATCAATTAAGAAATGGATTATAAAAATCCACGAAAAATCCTAGTGAATGTTAACATAGTAAGGACATCTCATGCAAAAAATTAAGGCCATAGGCCAAGGGGAATCATGGCAAAAAAAACAGGGAACTCAACATATCATATTGTGTCACATGTTTCCACGCTCAAGTTCAATAAATCATATCTAAAAGACCAGAGGTCCAAAAAATACAAATCATATACCAAAAATTCCAGAAGAGTGCTAAGAATCTACACCTAAAATTTCAAGTCATTTGGATTATGCATGATGATTTTATAATTAAAATGGTGGAACATGTGAAAATGGTATACATTAAGGATATCCCTATGTCACTTAATTTTTCTACCAAGCAACATTTTATTTTTTAAGTCTAAAAAATAATAGAGAAGAAAAGGAGATTATCAAAAAAAGTCTCAACTTATTTGGATGATTATTGGTCATTTTATGATTTTTTGAAGTTTTTGGAATATTTATTGCAATAATTATTTAGGATTTAATAGGATTTAATTAATTAATTTATGAAAGAATGGCAAAAGCGTAAATAGCGTCTCCAGGACCAAAACGGCGTCGTCCAATTTTAATGTGTTGGCGCTACATGATTGGATGGTCCAGGGCGGTAAACAAAAGTTTGAAACGGAAACGCAGGCATATGGATCGAAGCAAGCGAAATTCCCAGAACTCATGAAGTTCTTCGCTGTTCTTCGTGTTCTTCTTTCCAGATTTTAGGTTTTGGTCAAAAGTTAACGAAAGTCCACAATCCATACATCGATCGAACCGGCGTTGCTTCAGGATTACAAATATGCAGGTGATTTCGTCTAGAAATTCACGAGTGAAGCGAATCGATAAAAATAGGTTATGGTACATAAACTTCAATCGCGAATTACTCAATCAATCCACAACGATTTTCAATTCTACAAGTTTCTACATGCTCTACAATGAACATTCTACAATATCCCTAACAAAATCGAAGCAACTACGAGTTTTGATTCCAACCTTTCTTGGAGCTAGCAGTGCGGAACCGTGCGATTTGCCTCCAATTTGCAGAAACAGATGCAGGAAATTGCTTCAGAAGGCGAATAGTGATGTCCTTCTAGCTCAGGGATGCACGGATCAACAAGAATCGACGACTGCCATTTGAAGAAGCAGGTTTTGCAACAGCAAGAATCAGCCACGATTTTGCTTCGATCTCGCTCAACAGAAGCTCAGTATTACCTGTAAATTGTAAATCAACAGAAAATTCGCACAAAATCGATGGAATCTTGATGAAGATGATCAGAAAATGTTATGGAAGTTAGAGCAAAAATGAGAGAGATGAGAGAATTTGCTTTGTGGATTTTTTACTGAATTTGTGAAAAAATGATTAACCAGTGCAATTCTGTTAGAGATTAAGTATATATATGAATCTCTTAATCCAAGTTTAATCCCAATTAGTGAAAAATGAGATTTAGCAAAAATGAGCTTATGTGCATTTTGGCTCTTATGCCCTTGGAATGGTTAGAAGCATTGCAGCAGCAATTATCACTTTGAACAAGTTGCAAATATCATTTGGAAGCTAATGGCATAGGTCTCATGCCCAAATTCCTCATACTTTGCATTTTGGACCATTTTGCCCCTCACTATTAATTAGTTCACCTCAAAAATGACCTTTTGCATGGAGCTTTTTTAAAGAAATCCAATTATGCACCATGAAAGTACATATTAAATGGAGTTTGTGCATATAAAGAACTTGCAATTTGGACAATCCATGTGGAATTTATGCCCTCCTGATTACGGGTCATTTTTGAAATTGACCTGACCATATCTTGACAACCACACATGGGATTTTCAGTTTCTTGGACTTTTTGGAATGGTGAGAACAAGATCTTCAACTTTCATGTTGGACAAAATTCCATTTGAAGCTTATATGATGAAGTTATTTTGAGGGGGAAAAGTTTCCATTTTGGGCAGCTGAAATTACGGGTCACCTGCTATTTTTGGAAACTTTCTGTCTGACCTCCAAATCTTCAACCTTGGTCTTTGGTATGTCAAATGAGACTCATATGGACATGAATGAGGCCTTTCAAACCATTTCCCACCTTCCAATCCATAAAATCGGGCACAGTTGACCACAGTTGACTTTCTAGGGTTTCTGGTTGACTGAACAATGACTGGTGACTTCTGAGCATCCAACCTTTGGCCAAACCACTTCAAAATGATCCTTAGACCATATGAGCTTGATAAATCAACCCTAGGGCCTTGTCCCAATGAAAATGGCACTCACTTGCTTGATTGACTGATTCTCCTGATCATTCTGACCCAATCCATCAATTGAGCTTGCACTTGGGCAAATGGACAATGCAATGTTATGCAGTGGACATTGTTAATGCTATGACCTAATATGAAATGAATGTAAACAATGGTAGGGTGCAAATTTGAGGTGCTACAGCTGCCCCTATTCAATCAACTGGGAACCCGAATGGATGAGAGCAACGGCTGTCAGACTTTCAGGGTAAACAGGGATTGAATACCAAGAACCGTAGAAATTTGCACACTGCTGGGAAATTTTCTGTTTTTTTTTCCTTTTCTATCTTCTCTTCAAAAGCACAACCACATCCAGACATCGACACACGATGACTGGGATCAGAAATCTCAACTAGATGCCAGCGAACAACTAGGAAAAACTCAACGTTTACCAAGACCAACGGAGAGGTAAGTCAACTCTACTGGGGATGACCAGGAGAGGATACAACCATACGTCAGCGGACGTAATGGGAAAAACTCGACGTTTACCAAAACCAACGGAGAGGTAACCAATCATTAATGAATGAATGGAAAGAGAGATACAACCATACGTCAGCGGACGAAATGGGGAAAAACTCAACGTTTACCAAGACCAACGGAGAGGTAACCAGACATCATAGGATGAATGGGAAGACTCGACCAGACGTCATAGGACGAAAGGGAAACTCAACGTTTATCGACACCAACGGAGAAGGAGGAAACTCAACCAGACGTCATAGGACGAAAGGGAGACTCAACGTTTATCGACACCAACGGAGAAGGAGAAAACTCAGCCAGACGTCATAGGACGAAAGGGAGACTCAACGTTTATCGACACCAACGGAGAAGGAGAAAACTCAACCAGACGCCAACGGACGAAAGGGAGACTCAACCAGACGTCATAGGACGAAAGGGAGAAGGAGAAAACTCAACCAGACGTCATAGGACAAAAGGGAGACTCAACGTTTATCGACACCAACGGAGAAGGAGAAAACTCAGCCAGACGTCATAGGATGAATGGGAAGACTCGACCAGACGTCATAGGACGAAAGGGAGAAGCTCGACGTTTATCGACACCAACGGAGAAGGAGGAAACTCAACCAGACGTCATAGGACGAAAGGGAGAAGGAGAAAGCCACTTCACGAGGGAAAGGCACCACAACCGGAAACCGAATAGGACGTCTACTGGGAATTCTGGTTGGGAAATCAACCAGACATTAATGAATGAATGGGAATAGGGTACACAATCAGACGTCATCGGACGAATGAGAAAAACTCGACGTTTATCGAAACCAACGGAGAGGTAAATCCACTTGGGGAAGAGTACAACTAGACGTCATAGGACGAATAGGAAAAACTCGACGTTTATCGACACCAACGGAGAGGAGGAAACTCTGAGGGGAATCATATGGTATTACCAAATGATCTGTAGGGAATAAGCAACTAGACATCATCGGACGACTAGGAAAAACTCGACGTTTATCGACACCAACGGAGAGGAGGTTCAACTGGGGAAGACCCTGTGGGGAAAGATATCAACTATACGCCAACGGACGCACAGGAAAAACTCGACGTTTATCGACACCAACGGAGAGGAGGCAACTCACTGGGGATCAAGGTCACGACAGAGAGTCGACAGGAAGGAACACCAAAGATACCGGGTTGTAGGTAGAAAACAGGTGACCGACCAAAACGTGAATTGGTTTGTGTTCCAAAACACTCAACATCCTGAAGAGGGCTAGAAAAGCAGTCTTGTTAAAGGATGGACATTCGATTCCACAAGGAATACGAATCTTACTCGACTGGGGAGGACGACTTCGACCCAAGAGCGCATGAGACGTATTATCTATAGCCGTCAAAACGTAGATAATAGACTCGCATGGAAGATTATCCATAACCGGGTTGGTTGTTAAATGGATAAATCAACCGACATCATCCTGAAGAGAGCAAAGGCAAACTTGTTAAAGGATGGACATTCGATTCCGAACAAAGGAATACGAACCTTACTCTGCTGGAGAAAACAATCAAAGGACTGACCAGAGAGTGCATGAGACATATTATCTATAGCCGTCAAAACGTAGATAATATACTCGCATGGAAGATTATCCATAACCGGGTTGTAGGTTGTTAGATGGATAAACGACCGAAAAGAAAGGCATCAGGGTACCAGACTAGGTATGCAAAAGATGACCAATCAAAAGAGGATGAAGTTGCTTACTCGGAGCAAGTGCCCAAAAGGAAGGGGAAGACCCACTGGGGACAATACTGCTTGATCAAGGCAAGTATCCAGAGGGGACAAGACTATCAATACCGCAAACTGGGTACTGATAACTGCAAAGAGGGGATTACATCTACCGGTTTGTAGGCAGAAAACCACGGAAAAGGTAACCGTCCTCAATCAGGATGAGCACAAAGGTTCAACTCCACCAAGGGGAGAACGTGGGATTTTACAACTACCAGCTAGTAGGTAGAAAACCACAAAGATAGGACTTACAACTACCGGTTTGCAGGTAGAGGCCAACAAACAGAATGAACCACAAAGGTTACCTCTGCTAGGGGGTGAAAGTGGGATTTTACAACTACCGGCTTGTAGGTAGAAAACCACAAAGATAGGACTTACAACTACCGGATTATAGGTAGAAGCCAACAAACAGAATGAACCACAAAGGTTACCTCTGCTAGGGGATGAAAGTGGGATTTTACAACTACCGGTTGGGTAGAAAACCACAAAGATAGGACTTACAACTACCAGTTTGTAGGTAGAGGCCAACAAATTCCGCTGAGGATAAGATGAATGAGTGCCGGTTAGTGAGCAACTATTCATTTATGCCCCAGGGAAAAACAGGAGACAGCCACAAGGAAGCCAATTCAGGATCGATCCAAAAAGGCAAACTGAACCAAGACATCCTAATGAGGAAAGAACTCAATAGGGAAAAACCCATCCCAAGGGGAGGGAACGGAAACAACCGTCATCCACGAGGATCTAACTCAGTGGGGAACGCAGAAGGAAATGGTAGACATTTTTCTGCTTAAGGGGTAGACTCTACATGGAGAGATCAGACACACCCACATCTACTAGGAGGCTACTGGGTATAACCAGGTTTTTCTTTCACCAACGGATGAGGAAATAAACCTCTCTGGGGGTACCAATCCTGAGTGCCGTCAGGAGCAACTGTAGCGAAAGCGCTGTACAGACGTCGAACAAGAAGCTGCCTCTGCCGGGGAGACGGTCTGATCGGGTTAACACATGAATGCATATGTTTGACTTTTTCTATGGCGTAATGCTCCATTATGAATGGAAATGCTACGCGATTTGAGGATGCAATGATCACTACATGCAAAATGCAAAGTGAATGAAAACCCCGCTAGGGAGCCCACTGATCAAATACTCCACTCTGTGGGGAGACTCTGCTGAGGAAATCTGCTTGATGAAAACTCTGTAGGGAGAGCACTGACTTCTCACTCATGCTGGAGAACAGAGATACCAAGAATCAGCCAGATCTCTGGTGAAAATAGATAGGCATCGATGAAGTTCCTCATGTCAACCACTCTGCTGAGGACCTACCTGAGAAAATGACGGAATACTGAGACGTCAATCCTCCAAATACCGAATCGTTGCAGAAAAGCATCCGTGCCAGGGAGAGGAGAAGACTGCTCTGCTGGAGAGACGAAAATTGAAGTCTTCAGTACACCTACTGCTTGAGAACTGGCCCACGATAATGTCCAAAACAACAACCTTGCTGGGGATGCCCCACGATAGGGCTCAAACAACACTCTATTAGGGATGCCCCACCATAGGGCTAACAGAGACTTGGAGAAAACATGTTACACTGTCGGGGACGTGAAGATGAACCACTTCAACCAACACTGCACTGAGCAACCTCGCTGAGGAGAGACCATGAAAAGGTTCTACAGGACAAAGATACAGTTATGCTCGAGATACGAACGACTGTCTTACCCGTCGGTAATCATACCACCCTTGGGAGAGCACTGCGGGTCTCCTAGGTATCCTTTCATCATTGTGAATGTTCACTTTGTTTAAGAACAATTTTGTGAAATTTTTTGTTTATTTTGAAAACAATGATACTTTATCAATTAAAACATGCAAAACATTTGTTGAGTTGAAACAAATAAGAGTGCAAATAATGGGGTAAAAGCTCAAATCGATGTGATGGAATGGTAGTCTGCAAAGGGCGAGACTCCATAGATCTGTACAAGTTTGAAATCGGTGATATATATTGGAGAGGGCTACATTGAACATAATGACCTTTCCTCTACCATTCTGAATCTCGATGTATTCGGAGCTTCGGTCGACAACGCATAGAGAATTCCTGGCGGATGACAGATATAGAACACGGTCTTGTCAAGATGCAGTTACTTGCCAAATCCCTAATTTTTGCCTAGATTGCCCCGGTGTGAGGTGCTCAATCTAGCGAGATGCAAATTCTTTTTTCAATGTCTCTAACTTTTGCCTGGACCGCCCTTTCGGGTTTTCAATCCACCGAGACGCTCCTTTTTGCCTAAGTTACCCTTTGGGGTGTTCAACTTAGCGAGCTGTTTTGCTTTTTTTTTGTTTAGGCTAAGTATTTCTTGACTGCATCTGGATTCACAGGACGAGTGAACTTCTTCATCCATTGCTGTAAGTGTCAAAGCACCGCCTGAAAAGGCTCTCTTGAAAACATATGGACGTTCATAGCTTGGAGTCCACTTGCCCCTGGAATCGGGCACGAAAGACAAGACTTTCTTGAGCACAAGGTCATTTTCTCAGAACTCGAGACTCGACCTTCTAGTCGAATGCTTTCGTCACTCTCTGCTGATATAACTGACCATGACACCTGGCAGTTAATCTCTTCTTTTCGATCGAATTCAGCACCAGTCAACTTGGGACTTTGAGGGTGCTATTTTTCCTTTGTTTTTTCTTTTGATTTCTTTTGCACCCTTTCTTTCTTTGTTTTTTTTTTTTTTTTGATTGATTTTTTTTTTGATGCCCCAGTTGGCTGTTCTGCTGATTCTCGAGATGCAGCTGAGTGATCTTCTTTTCTTGCTCAAGAAGTCGGGAAATCTCGTCAGGAATCCCTTCAACATCATCTTCTTCTACTTCGAATACAGGGAATTCAAAATTGGGAGATGACGTCCGATCATTATGTTCAATGGGTTTGAGAAACAACCTGCATAATGATTTCGATATGAAAAACTTTTTGGAAAACAAACAAGACAATCGTTATGCAGATGAAAAGATTGTTTTTATTCCTGTTTTTAGGGTTTTTTGTGATCACCAATTTCATGCAAAAAGCGAAAAGGGAAAACAATTGGAAAAACAAATGTTTAACATGCATTTACTTGAATGAAAATATCATTGCATAAAATGTTGCCAACAATGTCATCACTTCTCCTTTTGGCATGGGAGAAGGGTTTTTAAACAAAGTGATTATTACTCTGACTTATGAACAACTGTAGGAACGCCCACAGTGACCCAATTGTGATAGATCCCACCAGGGATAACAACTGTCAGAATCTCTTGCATTAGTAGCTTCTGCTTTTGAACAACCCTCTTGGTCGAAGACCTCGGAAGACAAGTCAGCGCCAGCCCGCGACTTGTTATCTTCAAGCTTGATTAACACGGGGACCCAAGTCTTCAAAGTTCAGAATACCTGACTGCACGAGGTCTTGAACCTTCATTTTCAACTGAAAGCAACTATCCACATCATGACCAGGAGCACCCGAATGATACACACAATGCTGCTCAGGCCTATACCACCACCGAGGGTTGACGGGTATAGCCGGCGGGTCTCTGGGAGTAATCAAGTTCCGCTCTATCAACGAGGGATACAGCTCTGCGTAAGACATAGGGATCGGATCAAAAATGACCCTCTTCCTCTCATTACTCGTATTGGCTTGATTATCGTTGGGGGGCTGGTAAGCCTGCTGTTGCGGACGATGTTGCTGATGTTGATACCGCTGAGTTGGCCTTCCCTGTTGCTGTTGGGTTGCTGGAATAGTCACAGCGGCAGCTTGACGATATTGTCCTCTGTTCGCGCTCCCTCGCCGGTGCACAGCATTTGTTTCACTCTCTCCCCTTTCGGGTGCCCCAGAGAATGGCTTCTTAGAATTCAACGAACTTGAAGAGCCACGATGGCGAACCGGAGTACGGGTTGCTCTGACATTAACAGTCTCTGTAGCAAGAGGCTGTCCATTGATTATGATACCCCTCAAATCATCATCCACGTCGTAGTTGTTGACGGGAATAGTGACAGCAGCAATTTGATCATTAACGGGGACCCCTTCTGGTGAAGCACGACTGGGTGGCAGAATCATGGCTTCCTGTCTCTGGGCTAAGGCTCGCAGCTCCTCTTGCCCCTGAACGACCCCTTGCATCATGGTCATGAACTGGGCCATGTTTGCCCTCATCTTAGTCAACTCAGTCTGAACCTGATCCATACTCCTCTGATGATTCGATCTGGTTGCGGTGCGGACGATGATCAACAATCCTGTCTCAGACAGGAGCCAGAGTGAGAAGTCCGAACCAGAACACCTGTTATGCAACATGTTATGATTATGATGCTAATGCCTATGATGCACATGATAATGATCATTTCTCAGGCCTTCAAAGAGCCTGATTCATCTTCGAAAAAAAAGCAATCTGCAGCAACGGCACAGTATACAAGAGCAATGAGTACCGAGTGAAACCAACAATTTCATCTGTGAATGAGCACCCGGATCTATCAGTGAACAGACTCTGGAATGTACCTGAGAACTGATATGCATGCAGAGATCATTTTTTTTCTCTTTTTTTTCAAATTTTTTATTGATTCTTTTTTTTTTTTGTTGATTGCGTTTCTTTTGAAAAATAAACATGCTATGATGCACATGATGCAGACACGACTGGCAAGCTGTGCATATCTGGACGCAGGATCGAAGCTTCGGCTCGAACTCTGATCACAACCATCTGAAACCCCAAAGTCAACTGGTCAACTGTCATCTGAACCCAATCTGAGGAACCGAGTCACCAACGGAGCAACCTTAAATTCAGCCCAGGGATCCGAAATAAACGGAACCCTCTGATCAATACCGGGGTCAAACCTCCGGCGTCCAGAAATAACGATCCATAAATCCGACTTATAAATATGACTCTGATCAACGAAACCAAAAGTCACCATCAAAGTCACCATCAGAACATGCATCTGTAAGAATCACCCTCCCCTCACAGGTAAATTCTAATCAGGTTATCCTAAGGCGGATAATGTTCTCGACAATCGGACAAAGATACTCAATGGGTTTGCCCTTTTGGGTGTGCCATTGTAGCTCTCTTAAGATCGTCTAAACCAAAGATCCAGGAAATGATCGGTCGCCGGAGTCAATAGCCCAGAAGAGATAACTAAACCAAAGTGAAATATTCCACAATGGAAAGCTCTCCAATGAACCTCGTCCGGCTTGTGGTATGTCACGTTACAACAATATACTAATATAGCAAATGAGGAACGTGAGACCACACTAATCCTAGGTGTATACTCGGGCCTGGGTTTTAGCCCCACTCAGAACACCCACCCCAAACATAAGAACCACCTGCACAGGAGACAGTTCAATGACAGTATGATGCATGCAAACATATATGCACATATATACAACATAATAATCATGCATGCAATAAATAACAGCAAATAGCAACCAAAACCCTAACCTAGAGAGCGCTAGGAGAGACTCGCTTAGGGAAGATGGACCAGCATAGGTCAACTTCTCAGTATTCCCCAGTAGAGTCGCCAGCTATCGCATTACGCGAAAAACCGACGGGAAAACAAGAACAACAGAGCCGCCACCGTGCGTTATTTATCCCAAAAGAGGGAAAGGAAACGCTCAGAGTAAACCTGGAAAAGACGTGGTCTCGCGACCAAAGAGAATGGGATCGGGAGTCGGTTATGCGAAGGGAAGGTATCAGCACCCCTACGCATCCGTCGTACTCGACGGGATCCACGCACAATAGGAAGGGAAAATGGTTGCTAAAACACTGCTCACACACACACAAACATCGGCTGGAAGAGACACAAGAAAACAGACTGAAACTGACTCGGCAGGACATCGCGTCCTGGGCCTACTTAGTCTATCAGGCATAGACATCAGAGTCTAAGTAGTTCGACCTGGGGGAACGACACATGCTCGCTAGGATGTCGCATCCTATGCATACGTATCTTCTTTGGACGAAGGAGAATCAGAGCATTCGTAGCTCGGCTAACACGCACACAAACGAACACAGGCAAAGGCAAACGTGGAGCCTGAATGCCAATCACTGGACTTACATCAGCATCCGAACCAAAACACACACAAGGAGGCAAACGTGGAGCCTGAATGCCAATCACTGGGCTTACATCAGCATCCGAACCAAAACACACACAAGGAGGCAAACGTGGAGCCTGAATGCCAATCACTGGGCTTACATCAGCATCCGAACCAAAACACACACAAGGAGGCAAACGTGGAGTCTGAATGCCAATCACTGGGCTTACATCAGCATCCGAACCAAAAACACGCACTAACACTGGAACCCGAATGCCACTCGATGGACTTACATCAGCTTCCAAGCACACAACAACACAAAACGAAGACACAGACAGAAGAAAGGTCTCGATTGCAACTAGGGCAAGAGAAAGGGGAGGTCTCAATCGCAACGAGGGCGAGAGAAAAGCATTAGTGTTAGTTGTTAGTCAAACTCGACAAGACATCGCATCTCGTGCCTACGTATCTCATCTGGACATGAGAATCAGAGTTGCCGTAGTTCGGCTAAACTATTCCTGTTGGTTGGTGTTTTTTAAGTGGACGACGTCACTACGCAATCTACCGGATGCTCGACCTTTGGAGACTTACTCACCTGTAGTAGAAGGAGTTGACGTATCCTTAAGAGGGGATAATGTTTGTTTGTGTTTTAGGAAAGCTCAAGCAAGAAAGGAAGTCCTATACGAAGGAACCGTGCTACCTTAATTGACATGCAAACGAGACTACGCGGAGTCTAGCAAACCTAGGGGATACAATCACACCACACAAACATATACAGCATGAAATAAACACACCAACAAGGGGCTCAAACATCAGGGCTAGGCTTTAGTCGAGGGGTCATATCAACCTCAACAAACAAGCCTCTGTATCGGGGTAAGGTTAGCTCTTAACCTTGCCATTGAGGGGCTAAGGTGAAGCCAGATGAAAGGTGATGAGGGGTGTGCCTCATTGCTTCTATCTCAAGTCCGAGAGAGCATGTAAATATAAGAATGTGGGGGAGTTCAGAAAGATGGAACTCTTTCCCCAATTGGACTCGATAGATCTTGGGTTTGGGTCTCAATGCTACAACCATGTAATGGGAGCAAGGAGAAGACTCACAGAATAGTGGGGGATAGGTGGCTTATCCCTACCTTCCACCAATTGCCTCAAATGAGGACTTTTCCTGCTTGGGACAAATATAAACATACACAAGCATTGCCTCTTAAGGAGGACTTCAGACAGTTTGCCCGGCCAAATAACAGCCGGGTCTCCAGACTACATGAAGAAGAAGGTTCTATACCTCAATGCCAATTGCTTATAAGCAAAGCAATGCAAGTTCTTAAGAGAACTGAGCAACTAGGGGTACCTGGAAACAGTCAAACAGAATCAGCATCCCGACATAAACAAAACAACAACATTAAGAATCAATCAACAATCAAACAATGATGTACATCATGTGCCTAGCACAAAGGTCAAGTGAACCAAGCCCTACAAAACAAACAATTAGTCAAATGAATTCAACTCAATCATGTATCAACCTCCTTAAGGCATTAGCTTTTTAACCTGAAAAGTCAAAGTCAAGCTCAAACATAAGTAACTAGACCACTAGGCCAAGCCTAGGGTCCAAAGGAGGGAAAAATCTTAAAACAGCAAGCCAATCATGATCAAAACCAAGATATTTCAATTACAAAGGGACTCCAATTGGTCCCATATCCAAACTATACACCTATTTCAATTTATGCAACATGTAAGGCAAAGGAAGCAAATGTAAACCACATATGAGCAACCAGCAAGATCACATCAAAAAAAATATCAAAACAGCATGGAAAATTCCACAAAAATTATATCCTAAACAGAGGACATTCAACAAGCTACATGTCAATTTTCATACAATTTGGCCTAGTGGAACTATGGGAATTAATTCAACATGACAAGGCATGCAAAAACACAATCAAATGAAGCTACAAAATGTATGCTAACTTCAATCACATGGTAAACAGTGGCATTAAATGGTAAATGGATGGGACCAAAGCCAATTTGTAGCTTAATGTGTTAAGAAACACTCTACCAATTTTCATTATCATAGGGTAAGGTATGAGGATATGGCAACATAGATACAAAAGGTTACACAAGTAAAGCCCTAAAATGCTAGGCAGCACTCAAAAATCCTAATCAATTAAGAAATGGATTATAAAAATCCACGAAAAATCCTAGTGAATGTTAACATAGTAAGGACATCTCATGCAAAAAATTAAGGCCATAGGCCAAGGGGAATCATGGCAAAAAAAACAGGGAACTCAACATATCATATTGTGTCACATGTTTCCACGCTCAAGTTCAATAAATCATATCTAAAAGACCAGAGGTCCAAAAAATACAAATCATATACCAAAAATTCCAGAAGAGTGCTAAGAATCTACACCTAAAATTTCAAGTCATTTGGATTATGCATGATGATTTTATAATTAAAATGGTGGAACATGTGAAAATGGTATACATTAAGGATATCCCTATGTCACTTAATTTTTCTACCAAGCAACATTTTATTTTTTAAGTCTAAAAAATAATAGAGAAGAAAAGGAGATTATCAAAAAAAGTCTCAACTTATTTGGATGATTATTGGTCATTTTATGATTTTTTGAAGTTTTTGGAATATTTATTGCAATAATTATTTAGGATTTAATAGGATTTAATTAATTAATTTATGAAAGAATGGCAAAAGCGTAAATAGCGTCTCCAGGACCAAAACGGCGTCGTCCAATTTTAATGTGTTGGCGCTACATGATTGGATGGTCCAGGGCGGTAAACAAAAGTTTGAAACGGAAACGCAGGCATATGGATCGAAGCAAGCGAAATTCCCAGAACTCATGAAGTTCTTCGCTGTTCTTCGTGTTCTTCTTTCCAGATTTTAGGTTTTGGTCAAAAGTTAACGAAAGTCCACAATCCATACATCGATCGAACCGGCGTTGCTTCAGGATTACAAATATGCAGGTGATTTCGTCTAGAAATTCACGAGTGAAGCGAATCGATAAAAATAGGTTATGGTACATAAACTTCAATCGCGAATTACTCAATCAATCCACAACGATTTTCAATTCTACAAGTTTCTACATGCTCTACAATGAACATTCTACAATATCCCTAACAAAATCGAAGCAACTACGAGTTTTGATTCCAACCTTTCTTGGAGCTAGCAGTGCGGAACCGTGCGATTTGCCTCCAATTTGCAGAAACAGATGCAGGAAATTGCTTCAGAAGGCGAATAGTGATGTCCTTCTAGCTCAGGGATGCACGGATCAACAAGAATCGACGACTGCCATTTGAAGAAGCAGGTTTTGCAACAGCAAGAATCAGCCACGATTTTGCTTCGATCTCGCTCAACAGAAGCTCAGTATTACCTGTAAATTGTAAATCAACAGAAAATTCGCACAAAATCGATGGAATCTTGATGAAGATGATCAGAAAATGTTATGGAAGTTAGAGCAAAAATGAGAGAGATGAGAGAATTTGCTTTGTGGATTTTTTACTGAATTTGTGAAAAAATGATTAACCAGTGCAATTCTGTTAGAGATTAAGTATATATATGAATCTCTTAATCCAAGTTTAATCCCAATTAGTGAAAAATGAGATTTAGCAAAAATGAGCTTATGTGCATTTTGGCTCTTATGCCCTTGGAATGGTTAGAAGCATTGCAGCAGCAATTATCACTTTGAACAAGTTGCAAATATCATTTGGAAGCTAATGGCATAGGTCTCATGCCCAAATTCCTCATACTTTGCATTTTGGACCATTTTGCCCCTCACTATTAATTAGTTCACCTCAAAAATGACCTTTTGCATGGAGCTTTTTTAAAGAAATCCAATTATGCACCATGAAAGTACATATTAAATGGAGTTTGTGCATATAAAGAACTTGCAATTTGGACAATCCATGTGGAATTTATGCCCTCCTGATTACGGGTCATTTTTGAAATTGACCTGACCATATCTTGACAACCACACATGGGATTTTCAGTTTCTTGGACTTTTTGGAATGGTGAGAACAAGATCTTCAACTTTCATGTTGGACAAAATTCCATTTGAAGCTTATATGATGAAGTTATTTTGAGGGGGAAAAGTTTCCATTTTGGGCAGCTGAAATTACGGGTCACCTGCTATTTTTGGAAACTTTCTGTCTGACCTCCAAATCTTCAACCTTGGTCTTTGGTATGTCAAATGAGACTCATATGGACATGAATGAGGCCTTTCAAACCATTTCCCACCTTCCAATCCATAAAATCGGGCACAGTTGACCACAGTTGACTTTCTAGGGTTTCTGGTTGACTGAACAATGACTGGTGACTTCTGAGCATCCAACCTTTGGCCAAACCACTTCAAAATGATCCTTAGACCATATGAGCTTGATAAATCAACCCTAGGGCCTTGTCCCAATGAAAATGGCACTCACTTGCTTGATTGACTGATTCTCCTGATCATTCTGACCCAATCCATCAATTGAGCTTGCACTTGGGCAAATGGACAATGCAATGTTATGCAGTGGACATTGTTAATGCTATGACCTAATATGAAATGAATGTAAACAATGATAGGGTGCAAATTTGAGGTGCTACAGCTGCCCCTATTCAATCAACTGGGAACCCGAATGGATGAGAGCAACGGCTGTCAGACTTTCAGGGTAAACAGGGATTGAATACCAAGAACCGTAGAAATTTGCACACTGCTGGGAAATTTTCTGTTTTTTTTCCTTTTCTATCTTCTCTTCAAAAGCACAACCACATCCAGACATCGACACACGATGACTGGGATCAGAAATCTCAACTAGATGCCAGCGGACAACTAGGAAAAACTCAACGTTTACCAAGACCAACGGAGAGGTAAGTCAACTCTACTGGGGATGACCAGGAGAGGATACAACCATACGTCAGCGGACGTAATGGGAAAAACTCGACGTTTACCAAAACCAACGGAGAGGTAACCAATCATTAATGAATGAATGGAAAGAGAGATACAACCATACGTCAGCGGACGAAATGGGGAAAAACTCAACGTTTACCAAGACCAACGGAGAGGTAACCAGACATCATAGGATGAATGGGAAGACTCGACCAGACGTCATAGGACGAAAGGGAAACTCAACGTTTATCGACACCAACGGAGAAGGAGGAAACTCAACCAGACGTCATAGGACGAAAGGGAGACTCAACGTTTATCGACACCAACGGAGAAGGAGAAAACTCAGCCAGACGTCATAGGACGAAAGGGAGACTCAACGTTTATCGACACCAACGGAGAAGGAGAAAACTCAACCAGACGCCAACGGACGAAAGGGAGACTCAACCAGACGTCATAGGACGAAAGGGAGAAGGAGAAAACTCAACCAGACGTCATAGGACAAAAGGGAGACTCAACGTTTATCGACACCAACGGAGAAGGAGAAAACTCAGCCAGACGTCATAGGATGAATGGGAAGACTCGACCAGACGTCATAGGACGAAAGGGAGAAGCTCGACGTTTATCGACACCAACGGAGAAGGAGGAAACTCAACCAGACGTCATAGGACGAAAGGGAGAAGGAGAAAGCCACTTCACGAGGGAAAGGCACCACAACCGGAAACCGAATAGGACGTCTACTGGGAATTCTGGTTGGGAAATCAACCAGACATTAATGAATGAATGGGAATAGGGTACACAATCAGACGTCATCGGACGAATGAGAAAAACTCGACGTTTATCGAAACCAACGGAGAGGTAAATCCACTTGGGGAAGAGTACAACTAGACGTCATAGGACGAATAGGAAAAACTCGACGTTTATCGACACCAACGGAGAGGAGGAAACTCTGAGGGGAATCATATGGTATTACCAAATGATCTGTAGGGAATAAGCAACTAGACATCATCGGACGACTAGGAAAAACTCGACGTTTATCGACACCAACGGAGAGGAGGTTCAACTGGGGAAGACCCTGTGGGGAAAGATATCAACTATACGCCAACGGACGCACAGGAAAAACTCGACGTTTATCGACACCAACGGAGAGGAGGCAACTCACTGGGGATCAAGGTCACGACAGAGAGTCGACAGGAAGGAACACCAAAGATACCGGGTTGTAGGTAGAAAACAGGTGACCGACCAAAACGTGAATTGGTTTGTGTTCCAAAACACTCAACATCCTGAAGAGGGCTAGAAAAGCAGTCTTGTTAAAGGATGGACATTCGATTCCACAAGGAATACGAATCTTACTCGACTGGGGAGGACGACTTCGACCCAAGAGCGCATGAGACGTATTATCTATAGCCGTCAAAACGTAGATAATAGACTCGCATGGAAGATTATCCATAACCGGGTTGGTTGTTAAATGGATAAATCAACCGACATCATCCTGAAGAGAGCAAAGGCAAACTTGTTAAAGGATGGACATTCGATTCCGAACAAAGGAATACGAACCTTACTCTGCTGGAGAAAACAATCAAAGGACTGACCAGAGAGTGCATGAGACATATTATCTATAGCCGTCAAAACGTAGATAATATACTCGCATGGAAGATTATCCATAACCGGGTTGTAGGTTGTTAGATGGATAAACGACCGAAAAGAAAGGCATCAGGGTACCAGACTAGGTATGCAAAAGATGACCAATCAAAAGAGGATGAAGTTGCTTACTCGGAGCAAGTGCCCAAAAGGAAGGGGAAGACCCACTGGGGACAATACTGCTTGATCAAGGCAAGTATCCAGAGGGGACAAGACTATCAATACCGCAAACTGGGTACTGATAACTGCAAAGAGGGGATTACATCTACCGGTTTGTAGGCAGAAAACCACGGAAAAGGTAACCGTCCTCAATCAGGATGAGCACAAAGGTTCAACTCCACCAAGGGGAGAACGTGGGATTTTACAACTACCAGCTAGTAGGTAGAAAACCACAAAGATAGGACTTACAACTACCGGTTTGCAGGTAGAGGCCAACAAACAGAATGAACCACAAAGGTTACCTCTGCTAGGGGGTGAAAGTGGGATTTTACAACTACCGGCTTGTAGGTAGAAAACCACAAAGATAGGACTTACAACTACCGGATTATAGGTAGAAGCCAACAAACAGAATGAACCACAAAGGTTACCTCTGCTAGGGGATGAAAGTGGGATTTTACAACTACCGGTTGGGTAGAAAACCACAAAGATAGGACTTACAACTACCAGTTTGTAGGTAGAGGCCAACAAATTCCGCTGAGGATAAGATGAATGAGTGCCGGTTAGTGAGCAACTATTCATTTATGCCCCAGGGAAAAACAGGAGACAGCCACAAGGAAGCCAATTCAGGATCGATCCAAAAAGGCAAATTGAACCAAGACATCCTAATGAGGAAAGAACTCAATAGGGAAAATCCCATCCCAAGGGGAGGGAACGGAAACAACCGTCATCCACGAGGATCTAACTCAGTGGGGAACGCAGAAGGAAATGGTAGACATTTTTCTGCTTAAGGGGTAGACTCTACATGGAGAGATCAGACACACCCACATCTACTAGGAGGCTACTGGGTATAACCAGGTTTTTCTTTCACCAACGGATGAGGAAATAAACCTCTCTGGGGGTACCAATCCTGAGTGCCGTCAGGAGCAACTGTAGCGAAAGCGCTGTACAGACGTCGAACAAGAAGCTGCCTCTGCCGGGGAGACGGTCTGATCGGGTTAACACATGAATGCATATGTTTGACTTTTTCTATGGCGTAATGCTCCATTATGAATGGAAATGCTACGCGATTTGAGGATGCAATGATCACTACATGCAAAATGCAAAGTGAATGAAAACCCCGCTAGGGAGCCCACTGATCAAATACTCCACTCTGTGGGGAGACTCTGCTGAGGAAATCTGCTTGATGAAAACTCTGTAGGGAGAGCACTGACTTCTCACTCATGCTGGAGAACAGAGATACCAAGAATCAGCCAGATCTCTGGTGAAAATAGATAGGCATCGATGAAGTTCCTCATGTCAACCACTCTGCTGAGGACCTACCTGAGAAAATGACGGAATACTGAGACGTCAATCCTCCAAATACCGAATCGTTGCAGAAAAGCATCCGTGCCAGGGAGAGGAGAAGACTGCTCTGCTGGAGAGACGAAAATTGAAGTCTTCAGTACACCTACTGCTTGAGAACTGGCCCACGATAATGTCCAAAACAACAACCTTGCTGGGGATGCCCCACGATAGGGCTCAAACAGCACTCTATTAGGGATGCCCCACCATAGGGCTAACAGAGACTTGGAGAAAACATGTTACACTGTCGGGGACGTGAAGATGAACCACTTCAACCAACACTGCACTGAGCAACCTCGCTGAGGAGAGACCATGAAAAGGTTCTACAGGACAAAGATACAGTTATGCTCGAGATACGAACGACTGTCTTACCCGTCGGTAATCATACCACCCTTGGGAGAGCACTGCGGGTCTCCTAGGTATCCTTTCATCATTGTGAATGTTCACTTTGTTTAAGAACAATTTTGTGAAAATTTTTGTTTATTTTGAAAACAATGATACTTTATCAATTAAAACATGCAAAACATTTGTTGAGTTGAAACAAATAAGAGTGCAAATAATGGGGTAAAAGCTCAAATCGATGTGATGGAATGGTAGTCTGCAAAGGGCGAGACTCCATAGATCTGTACAAGTTTGAAATCGGTGATATATATTGGAGAGGGCTACATTGAACATAATGACCTTTCCTCTACCATTCTGAATCTCGATGTATTCGGAGCTTCGGTCGACAACGCATAGAGAATTCCTGGCGGATGACAGATATAGAACACGGTCTTGTCAAGATGCAGTTACTTGCCAAATCCCTAATTTTTGCCTAGATTGCCCCGGTGTGAGGTGCTCAATCTAGCGAGATGCAAATTCTTTTTTCAATGTCTCTAACTTTTGCCTGGACCGCCCTTTCGGGTTTTCAATCCACCGAGACGCTCCTTTTTGCCTAAGTTACCCTTTGGGGTGTTCAACTTAGCGAGCTGTTTTGCTTTTTTTTTGTTTAGGCTAAGTATTTCTTGACTGCATCTGGATTCACAGGACGAGTGAACTTCTTCATCCATTGCTGTAAGTGTCAAAGCACCGCCTGAAAAGGCTCTCTTGAAAACATATGGACGTTCATAGCTTGGAGTCCACTTGCCCCTGGAATCGGGCACGAAAGACAAGACTTTCTTGAGCACAAGGTCATTTTCTCAGAACTCGAGACTCGACCTTCTAGTCGAATGCTTTCGTCACTCTCTGCTGATATAACTGACCATGACACCTGGCAGTTAATCTCTTCTTTTCGATCGAATTCAGCACCAGTCAACTTGGGACTTTGAGGGTGCTATTTTTCCTTTGTTTTTTCTTTTGATTTCTTTTGCACCCTTTCTTTCTTTGTTTTTTTTTTTTTTTGATTGATTTTTTTTTTGATGCCCCAGTTGGCTGTTCTGCTGATTCTCGAGATGCAGCTGAGTGATCTTCTTTTCTTGCTCAAGAAGTCGGGAAATCTCGTCAGGAATTCCTTCAACATCATCTTCTTCTACTTCGAATACAGGGAATTCAAAATTGGGAGATGACGTCCGATCATTATGTTCAATGGGTTTGAGAAACAACCTGCATAATGATTTCGATATGAAAAACTTTTTGGAAAACAAACAAGACAATCGTTATGCAGATGAAAAGATTGTTTTTATTCCTGTTTTTAGGGTTTTTTGTGATCACCAATTTCATGCAAAAAGCGAAAAGGGAAAACAATTGGAAAAACAAATGTTTAACATGCATTTACTTGAATGAAAATATCATTGCATAAAATGTTGCCAACAATGTCATCACTTCTCCTTTTGGCATGGGAGAAGGGTTTTTAAACAAAGTGATTATTACTCTGACTTATGAACAACTGTAGGAACGCCCACAGTGACCCAATTGTGATAGATCCCACCAGGGATAACAACTGTCAGAATCTCTTGCATTAGTAGCTTCTGCTTTTGAACAACCCTCTTGGTCGAAGACCTCGGAAGACAAGTCAGCGCCAGCCCGCGACTTGTTATCTTCAAGCTTGATTAACACGGGGACCCAAGTCTTCAAAGTTCAGAATACCTGACTGCACGAGGTCTTGAACCTTCATTTTCAACTGAAAGAAACTATCCACATCATGACCAGGAGCACCCGAATGATACACACAATGCTGCTCAGGCCTATACCACCACCGAGGGTTGACGGGTATAGCCGGCGGGTCTCTGGGAGTAATCAAGTTCCGCTCTATCAACGAGGGATACAGCTCTGCGTAAGACATAGGGATCGGAATGGTGAGAACAAGATCTTTTTGGAATGGTGAGAACAAGATCTTCAACTTTCATGTTGGACAAAATTCCATTTGAAGCTTGTATGATGAAGTTATTTTGAGGGGAAAAAGTTTCCATTTTGAGCATCTGAAATTACGGGTCACCTGCTATTTTTGGAAACTTTCTGTCTGACCTCCAAATCTTCAACCTTGGTCTTTGGTATGTCAAATGAGACTCATATGGACATGAATGAGGCCTTTCAAACCATTTCCCACCTTCCAATCCATAAAATCGGGCACAGTTGACCACAGTTGACTTTCTAGGGTTTCTGGTTGACTGAACAATGACTGGTGACTTCTGAGCATCCAACCTTTGGCCAAACCACTTCAAAATGATCCTTAGACCATATGAGCTTGATAAATCAACCCTAGGGCCTTGTCCCAATGAAAATGGCACTCACTTGCTTGATTGACTGATTCTCCTGATCATTCTGACCCAATCCATCAATTGAGCTTGCACTTGGGCAAATGGACAATGCAATGTTATGCAGTGGACATTGTTAATGCTATGACCTAATATGAAATGAATGTAAACAATGGTAGGGTGCAAATTTGAGGTGCTACACCAGGAAACCAGCGTCAAACTGCTTTCTCACCCCTTCTCTGATCTTGAGAGCCATATCTGGTCGAGTTCTTCTTAGGTTTTATTTGACAGCAGGGCATTCCTCTTTAAGGGGAAGCTTGTGGGTCACAATGTCAGTGTCTAATCCGGGCATGTCTTGGTATGACCAAGCAAACACGTCGTCATATTCGTGGAGGAGCTCTATCAGTCTTGTCTTCACCGTATCTTGAAGCACTGCGCCTACCCTTACTTCTCTCTTATCTTCTTCTGTCCCCAGATTGATAACTTCAACGTCTTCCTGGTGTGGTTGAATAACCTTTTCTTCTTGTCTGAGTAATCTGGCCAACTCTTCAGGGAGTTCGCAATCTTCCCCCACTTCGTCTTCAGCTTGGTAGATTAGACAATCAAAGTCATATTGGACCATAGTAGTGTCGTTATCAATGGTCTCAGTGGTGTTTCTGCATGTTATGATTTATGCAGTTTATTTAGAAAGTGCGTGCATAAAAATTGATTGCCATTTTCGTAAATAGATCAAAACGAAAGAAAAGGAACAAAAATTTGAATGCAAAACGTCATTTCATTAATGATAAAAACTCTTGAAAAAGATAAAGGAGGCCCTACAACATGCCACTGTGCCTTGGGCAGAGCACAGGGTTTTGTCTAAAAATGATAAAATTACTTTTGAAATATTTGGGGAACTTCCACAGCCTTCCAGTTTGTTAGTTCTTCATTAGGTGCAACTTGACGCATCCAGCTGGACACCCCCTCCTTGCGGTCTTCTTCACTGATCATTGCCACCTGCTTGCCAAAGATGTGGCCAGCGCTGGTGAAAATTTTCTCCATAGAAGGAATCTTCTCTTTGTCAGATTGGTTACCAACTTCGTGTGATGATGGGTCATACCCCAAGCCAAACTTGTCTCGTTTCTCTTTCAATTCCACCACTTTGCGCCAATCTTGTGCATCTTCACTTTCCATAACAGTTTTAGCTCCTTGCCATGAGGCCATGGATGGTCCGGATTTCGGGACCTCCACGGTCTATTGAACAGCCATCATGTTTACCACTTCCAGGGATTGGAATGGTGTCTCAGTGATTTCGCCATCCACCTCGATATATCGAAAAGATGTCAAGTGAGTGACCAAGATATCTTCTTCTCCTCCAACCACAATCATTTTGTCATTTGTAATGAATTTTAGTTTTTGGTGCAAAGTGGAGGTGACAGCACCTGCGGAGTGAATCCAGGGTCTCCCAAGTAGGCAACTGTAACCAGGATGTATATCCATGATCTGGAATGTGATATTAAAAATAGTTGGACCTATCTTGGTTGGTAAGTCAACCTCTCCTATCACTGCTCGCCTTGAGCCATCAAATGCTTTTACGATTAGGGTGCTGGGCTTCATACTTACCCCTTCCACTGGCAGCTTTATCAAATTCATCTTTGGCATGACGTTCAAGGAGGAACCTGTATCTACCAACACCCTTGACAGTATAGTATCCATGCACTTCAAGGAGATGCAGAGAGCCTTGTTATGGTTCTTTCCTTCAATCGGTATTTCGTCATCATTAAAACCCAAGAAATTTCCAGTAGTCACACAAGCTATCACATCATCGAACTGTTCTATTGTTATGTCCTTGGTGATATGAGCGGCGCTTAATACCTTCAACAGCGAATTCATGTGCGCTTCTGAGTTAAGTAGGAGAGATAACATGGAAATTTTGGAAGGTGTTTGGTTTAGCTGGTCCACCACCTTATAATCGCTTTTCTTGATTATTCTCAAAAACTCCTCAGCCTCCTCACGAGTGACACCAGCTTTAGGAGACAGGTGCATGTCTTGCATCCCCTGATTAGGAATGGGGATCTGGACAGCAGCCTCCTTCCCTTTAGCTCTCTCAGAAGTATCGGTAGTTCTTGGTGCGAATACCCGGCCACTACACGTCATTCCTGTTAGCCCCACAATTGAAGTGACATTTGGTTCGTTAATCATTAAAGGTTTATCTTCCTGCCCCTGCTTAAAAGCTCTGAGTTGATATATCCATGGGACTGCCTTCTCATCTTTATATTCAAATGGTGCTGGGAACTCTATCACCAACGGGCTTATAGGTATTTCTACTTTGATCTCATCATAAGGAACATCTACCATGGCTATCTCTTCCTGACGCTTGCTCTTGACACGGTAAGTTATTTGTAACTCACCTCAATCCAGTATTTGTTGTATAAAACTCCTTAACTCTTCATTATTCTCTTCCTCAACCAGCTCTTCCGGGATCAGACCACTCTTCAGCAATTGTGCTCCTATCATGGTGATAGGGGTTTGAATTTATTCAACCTTGCGGATCAATTTGCCTTGATCACTCTCCTCAATGGCACTGACGGAAGCATCCTTATGCGTTGGCATAGGGTTGGTGTTCACGTTCGGGCGTCTTGGAGTGAAAGAAACGACTTTGGCTTCGATCAAGTCTTGTACTCGATTCTGAAATGCGAAACAGTTTTCCAAAGTATGACCAGGTGCTCCCATGTGAAATTCACAATGGGCATTAGCGTCGTATCTAGGTGGATACGGAAAAATAACTGGTTTTAACTCCCTCAATGTTAGAAGGCCCTCCTTCTGCAGATATGGGAATATCTGACTATAAGGTACTGGTAGAGGATCAAGTTGTCTTCTTGGAGGTCTTGGCTTGAACTGTCATGGTGGTGCGGTATTTTGCTGATGATGATGTTGTTGATGTTGTGGTTGATACATTTGTTGTTGCTGCATTGGCTATTGATAGGGTATAGGTACCACGACGGTGACTTGACCATATGAAGCTTGTTGCTTCCTTTTATAGTTTCTGGATATGGCGTTTGTTTCACCTTCTCTTTTCCTTGGGAAGCCTCAAGAATATTTCTTTGGTGTGCTAGATGTTGTCACTGCTCTAGGAATCTTTCCATCCCTTAACCCCTTCTCTATGCGGTCTCCAATCGTGACGAGATGTGCGAAGTCAGACGCTGCACTACTTACTAATCGATCAAAGAATGGGTCCTTCAAGGTGTCCACAAATATCTCGGTCATTTCCTTCTCAAACAATGGTGGCTCTACCTGAGCAGCCAACTCTCTCCACCACTGGGCGTATTCTTTGAATGACTCACTCTCCTTCATAGCCATTCCTTGCAACTGCATTCGGTCGGGTGCCATATCTAAGTTGTATTTGTACTGACGGAGAAATGTGTCAGCCAAATCCTCCCAACTTTGTATTCGCCCCTGTTCTAAACTCATATACCATCTCAGAGATGCTCCACTCAAACTGTCTTGGAAACAGTGTACGAGTAGTTTGTCATTTTCGGTATGAGCAGCCATTTTCCTGAAGTACATCACTAAGTGACTTCTTGGACAAGTCTGTCCTTTGTATTTCTCGAAATCAGGGGTTTTAAATTTAGCCAGGATGACTAAATTCGATACCAAACGCATGTTCATGGCAGAAGCACCGAAGATGTTGTTTCCTTCTATGGCTTTGATTTTATTTTCCAGGGCACGGAGCCTATCTGCAGCAGGATCTGAAAGTATCTTAGGCTTTGGTTGATCAGGCATATAGAATGCATCATACTGGTCATCTCCAATTTCGGATCCATGATGAGTAGACGTATCAGAAGGTTCTGCACGGTCTCCTCCTACCGGTATCTGAACCAATCTCTTCTTGGTGGGGACGTAACTTTCGTCTTGGGGATTCGGACCTGGCACGCCATCATTCCTTTTTGCCCTAACTTCTTCCTCCTTGCTCCTCTCTTTTTGAGCGATCGCAAGCATTGTCTCCAATAGCTGATCCATCTTCTCCTGGATTATATTGATGTCTGTCCTCATGGTAACCTGGTTGGCCTCAACTTGTTCTAATGTCATCTTGTATTTGCTTCGCGTCTCGTACCGGTGTTGATTAGTCAGTGTGGATGAATAAAGGGTAAAAAGGTTGGGTAAGTTTTTGATTTTCATGAAGTGTGATGCATTGAAAATGCGAATGTTATGCATATTTTATTTCCAGGGAGTCATTCGAGTTTCATTAGTTGTTAGTAATTCGAAGAAACAAAAAATACTTAGAATAGCAATAATGGAGTAATTTTTAAACGTCATTCATTCCAATACATAACATAGAGGTCCAAAAAGGTCATAATTCAAAAGTACATTTGTTAAAGAAACAAAATACAAGACATAAGCAAATTAAACAACTGGCTTTCTGGCCTGAAGCTCTTCTAGTTCCTCATTGAATCTCTTCAACAACCCTTTGCAGAGCAGCACGAAATTGATTATGGCTGGAGGAGTGCTATCTTCTTTCAACTCTTCGACTGCGTCTCTCAACTTCCATGGCAATTCTTTAGCTGCCCAATTACAGAATCCTACTAGCCCATCGAGTTTTGCATGAAACTTATCACTGTCCCCTTATAAGAAGTCTATGGTCTTCTTAAAGGATTCATAATCTTCAATCACATAGTCTCGCTCTTTCAACCATATGGAGTTGTCCTGGTGTAATGACTCTAGCTGGTTCTTTCCAAAGTTGATTATGTATACAGGGTGCATCTGAGAGACCAAGTTACACAAATTCTTTAGATCGGGATCCTTGAACTTGAAGGAGTAAATGTTCCTTTTGCTCGATTCCATGTTTCTTGAATTCCTGCAACTCATGATACTCAGATTCCTTGGAAATAAAATAGTATGAATGTTATACTATGAATGATATTATGCGTGCCACATGTAGGTTAATATACAGGTCGTGCGAGTGGATATTCTTGGTTACTAAACAAAACCCTTTTGGTAGAATGCTAAAGGTAAAAAGTTCCCAAAGTCATCAATCAATATCTAGGAAAGTTATTGTCATGATGAAAACTCATATGCAAATATCATCCCCAAACAAAGTTTCGTCTGGGTGAGGCCTTCGTATGGTCCCAAAGAGGAAAACTCCTAGTGGGCCCATACTACACAACTCTCGAGTCCAAGGTTCTAATAAGGTTCTCAGAGTCATAGATCGAGGTTGGGAATACCACTGTAAGGTAGTAATACGCCCAAGGGATTTCATCTGATTGGGGATTTCGTATTAACCTAATAAGTCTGAGACTTTTCAGGTAAATACTACATAACCACCGGATATAATGGGTTAAAAGGTCCCTAGAGTCATTGATCCAACTTGAGAATACTATCGTCGTGACGAAAACTCGTCGGGCAATAATATTTCAAGAGAATCTCCTCCAGGTGGGGTCTTCGTTTCTTCCCAACAAGGAAGACTCCTTGTGGGCGCCCACTATGCAACCACCAACTTAATCTTATAGTTTTTCTCAGACTTGGGTGGAGAGCCTATCTCACAAAGTATCACCAACCATAGAACCCCAAATAGGACATAATCAATAAATCACAATAATTATAATCATGACAGCATAATAATAACAGAATAAATAACAAATAGATAAAATTAACACACAATACATCAACTGAACTAAGGACAATACTTTTGGTACTTGTATCGAATTATTTATTAATAATAAAAGGCTTTTTCTTTATTATGTTTGTCTAATAAAGTCTCTAGAATAGATAGTCCGTTTAATGTATCAAGTATGACTTAATCATGAGATCAAATTAAACATAAGGACATTATTCTTAAAGTATTCATAGTCGAGCTTCATTGTGAAGTGGGATAACATTAAAGCATTAAGACTATTATGTATATCGACTGATGATCACATCTCATGGATCATGGATAAGGAGTTATCAAGTCTTAAACATAGGTATGAATATTAAGAGTAATATGTATACTGGATTGACCCGCTATGAGAATACTATATAGAATGTTATGCAAAGTGTCATAAGTTATTCTCATGGTGATAATGGTGTACACCACCATTCGACCTGAAATCACTATGGACCCTAGATGTAGAGTCGCCATCTGTCACATCTAGAAAAATACGATTCCTCGCGATGGTCGCGGAAAAAATTAATGTTCGAATAGAGTCGCCACCGAACTTTATTTATCCCAATGAAGGAATAGCAAAATATCGATAAAACCTTTGAAAGATGGAATAATGGTCATCGCAACTGTAACACCCTTCTAAAATACCCCAATTATTTAATTAAAAATAATAAACATATAACAATTCAGAGTAATTATGCCATTCAAGGGTGTCACACATAATTTCACACCATTCAACAATATAACGGTCATGCTCTTTTATTAATTCAAAACATAAACATTTGCATAAAACGCAACGGATAGAGATCTCCTCAATCATGTAAAACATGTAACATTCACATGTAAATTATTCAACAACATAAAACATCCCATCCCGATGTTACATCTATCAGAGCACGACCCACTAAGGAGACTACACTAGACTCCAAGCATTCGCTTCTACTCAACTCATTTCTCGTTACCTGAAAAATAGTTGTAAGGGTGAGTTCCTCAATCAATATAATAAGCATTATAGAATATAATGTCATGTTAAGCAATTTAACACATTAATCACCCTAATCGCAACATACAATCAGTAACAGCACATCAGCTCAACCTCATACTCAACACCAACATAAACACAAGTATAATCTCAAATCATACTCCATAACAACACAACCACACGTATAATATTGGAATACATCCATTCATATTATACGCCATACATACATTATGCAATGAGACTCCACACATGCGATACCGACTATTCTTGAACATATAGTTCAAGCTCACCGATCCCTCCAGATACGGCTACTAAGCTCACTAGTCCCACTCATTTGAGATCTAATGACTCACTCACTAATTCCTCACCATGGGAATTAGCTACAGCCCCGAAGGCTAGACTATGCACACTAATCATCTAGCATGCAAACATCAACAACAAATCCACAATGATTCACTCACTAATTCCTCACCATGGGAATTAGCTACAGCCCCAAAGGCTATGCTATGCACGCTAATCATCTAGCAATGCAGCATCAACAACAATTCACAACGGACATATGCTCACACTCTAAGCCATACAACAGTCCATTCACACATACATGCATAATACATACATTCACATCATTATGCATACCATCATACATCATCAACATATGTATCAACACATCATTATCATGTAAATCAATTAAACACAGTATTAGCACACTCTACTAATACCTATACTGCTCAAAACAGCGGGAAATAATCCCTATTACATCATACGCCAACATAGGCCAACTCTCAATTATGTACACAACATTAAAAAGCCAATTTTCCACTCTGCAACAGTGTTAACCGGTTAACGCCCTGGGTTAACCGGTTAACGCAGGCAAAAACACATTTTCTGGCAAAACGCAACAGTGTTAACCGGTTAACGCCCTGGGTTAACCGGTTAACGCAAGCAAAACAACACCTTTTCACAATTCAAAACAGTGTTAACCGGTTAACACCCTGGGTTAACCGGTTAACGCAGACAAAACAGCAGTTCCTGCGCTAACACAAGGCAGAATGCAGAATTCTCCGCATTTTCCGCCGTTGGAGGACTTCCGGACCTCCGATTCCGATTCCGTAAAAAGCTATACGTTCGGAATTTCACAACTAACTCAAACACAGATTCAATTACAGTCTAAATACAATTTATCCAACATAATTCTTCAGCATCAATAATCCCAATTAGGGTCAAATCAACGGCTTATCACTACCCATTACATATTATCCCATAATACCCATTAATCGACGATAAACCCCCCTTACCTGAGTTAATCCGGCAATCTCTAAGCTCCAAGCTCTTCTCTTCTCCAATCTTCTTCCTCTTGCTCTGCCTCTTTGCCCTTTCTCCTCTTTCTCAATCGCTTCTCTGTTTCACGTGAAAACCTTTTCTTTACCAATTGGGCTCTTTTTCTTTATTTCACACTTATATATTTTCCAATTTATTTTATTATCCCAATAAAATAATAATTCAATAATTCCAAAATAATAATAATAATAATCCAATTATCTAATTAAATTAATAATATATATTATTAACTTAATTTAAATAATTATCATATTATTATCGGGGTGTTACAACTCTCCCCCACTAAAAGAGTTTTCGTCCTCGAAAACATACCTCAAGCGAATAACTCCGGATAAGACTCCTTCATCTGACTCTCAAGTTCCCAAGTCACATTGCCACCTGCTGGTCCTCCCCAAGCTACCTTCACCAAGGCAATCTCTTTACCCCGCAACTGCTTCAACTCTCGATCCTCGATCCTCATAGGTGATGTTTCAACAGTCAGGTTATCTCTCACCTGTACATCATCTACTTGGACGACATGCGACGGATCATGAATGTACCTCCTCAACTGAGACACATGAAAAACCTCATGCAAATTCGCAAGCGACGGCGGTAAAGCGACACGATAGGCTACTTCCCCTATCCTCTCCAAAATCTGATAAGGACCAATAAATTGAGGTGTCAACTTTTTCGACTTCAAAGCTCGACCAACACCAGTTATCGGAGTAACGCGAAGAAACACATGATCTCCCTCTTGGAACTCAAGTGACTTCCTCCTCTTATCATGATAACTCTTCTGACGACTCTGAGCAATTCTCATCTTCTCCTGAATCATCTTAATCTTTTCTGTAGTCTGTTGAACAATCTCCGGTCCAACCACAGCACTTTCACCGGACTCATACCAACATAACGGTGTCCGACATCTCCTACCATACAAAGCTTCAAACGGTGCCATACCAATGCTCGAATGAAAACTATTGTTGTAGGTAAACTCAATCAAAGGCAAATAACAATCCCAAGCGCCTCCCTTTTCCAAAACACAAGCTCTCAAAAGATCCTCTAATGACTGAATCGTCCTCTCAGTCTGACCATCAGTCTGCGGATGATATGTAGAACTCAATCTCAGCTTAGTTCCCAAAGCCCTCTACAAACCTTCCCAGAACTTCGATGTAAATCTAGGATCTCGGTCCGAAACAATACTAGACGGAATACCATGCAAACTTACAATCTTCTCAATGTACAACTCGGCTAGTCTCTCTAACGGATAATCCATTCTGATCGGAATGAAATGAGCCGACTTCGTCAATCTATCAACAATCACCCAAATGGCTTCAAAATTCTTACTTGTCCTCGGCAAACCAGAAACAAAATCCATACTGATACTATCCCACTTCCACTCTGGAATAGCCAACGGTTGCATTAGCCCAGATGGCTTCTGATGCTCAATCTTTGACTTCTGACAAGTCAAACAGGAATAAACAAAACTCGCAATTTCTCTCTTCATTCCCGACCACCAAAATAACTTCTTCAAATCATGATACATCTTCGTAGCTCCAGGATGAATACTCAAGCCACTACGATGTCCTTCCTCCAGAATACTCTTCTTAAGTTCAGTAACATCCGGAATACACACCCGACTACCAAATTTCAAAATACCATTCTCATCAACTCTGAATTCACCACCTTGACCTTGATTCACTAAAGTTAACTTATCAACCAAAAGCATATCGGATTTCTGACCCTCTCTAATCTCATCCAAAATACCACTCGTTAACTTCAACATTCCCAATTTAACACTATTGTGAGTACTCTCACACACCAAACTCAAATCTCTAAACTGCTCAATTAAATCCAATTCCCTAACCATTAACATAGACATATGTAATGATTTCCGACTCAATGCATCAGCCACTACGTTTGCTTTACCCGGATGGTAATTCAAACCAAAGTCATAATCCTTCAGAAATTCTAACCATCTCCTCTGTCTCATATTCAGCTCTTTCTGATCAAACAAATACTTTAAACTTTTATGGTCACTGAAAACTTCAAATCTTGACCCGTACAAATAATGCCTCCATAACTTCAGAACAAACACCACAGCTGCCAACTCTAAATCGTGTGTCGGATAGTTCCTCTCATGAACCCTCAGTTGTCTCGAAGCATAAGCTATAACCTGCTTATTCTGCATCAACACACCACCCAAACCCAACAATGAAGCATCACAGTAAACCTCAAATGATTCCGACGAACTCGGTAATATCAGAATAGGAGCAGTAGTTAACCTTCTCTTTAACTCTTGGAAACCTTCTTCACATTTCGAGTCCCAAACAAACGCTTGTCCCTTTCTAGTCAACATCGTCAACGGTAACGCCAACTTAGAAAATCCCTCAATGAACTTCCTATAATAACCTGCAAGTCCAAGAAAACTCCTTATCTCGGAAACTGACTTCGGAGCTTCCCACTTAGATACCGCTTCTATCTTAGAAGGATCAACAACAACACCACCTCTTGAAATCACATGACCAAGAAAACTAACCTCTTCTAACCAAAATTCACATTTAGAGAGTTTAGCAAATAACTTCTTTTCTCGTAGAACTTCTAAAACCACTCTCAAATGCTCAGCATGCTCTTCTTCAGATTTCGAATACACCAAAATGTCATCAATAAATACCACAACAAACTGGTCTAGGTACGGATGGAAAATCCTATTCATATACTCCATAAATACTCCAGGCGCATTAGTCACCCCAAAAGGCATTACAGAATACTCATAATGTCCATACCTTGTTCTGAAAGCAGTCTTCTGAATATCCTCAGTTTTCACACGTATCTGATGATATCCCGATCTCAAATCTATCTTGCTGAACACACTCGCACCAACCAACTGATCCATCAAATCATCAATCCTCGGCAAAGGATACCGATTCTTGATCGTCACTTTATTCAGTTGCCTGTAATCCACACACAACCTCATAGTACCTTCTTTCTTCTTAACCAATAACACTGGCGCACCCCACGGTGACACACTCGGACGAATAAACTTCTTATCCAACAGATCTTCCAGCTGACTCTTCAATTCAGCTAACTCAACAGCAGACATACGATACGGAGCCATCGATATCGGTCTAGTACCAGGTACCAAATCAATCGAGAACTCAACTTCACGCTCTGGCGGTAATTCATTCACTTCTTCGGGAAACACATCAGGAAAATCACACACCACGGCTAGATCGCCAATCACCAGTTTATCTTTAGCCTCTAAAGTCGCTAACAGCATAAACAACTCTGCCCCATCTGCTACTTCCTCATTCACCTGCCTTGCTGATAGAAACAAACTCTTTCCTTCCTCACTCTCAGGAAATATCACAGTCTTATCAAAACAGTTGATAGAAACTCGGTTAAACACCAACCAGTTCATACCCAAGATAACATCAATCTGCACTAGGGGAAGACACACAAGGTCTATCCCAAAGTCTCTACCAAAAATACTCAAAGGACAATTCAAACAAACTGAAGTAGTAGTCACTGAACCCTTTGCAGGAGTATCAATCACCATACTACCATGCATCTCAGATATCTCTAACTTAAGTTTCACAGCACAATCCAAAGATATAAAGGAATGAGTCGCACCTGTGTCAATAATAGCTACAAGAGGAAAGCCATTAATATAACACGTACCTCGGATCAAACGATCATCTGCAAAAGTCTCAGAACCCGATAAAGCAAAGACCTTGCCTCCTGACTGATTCTCTTTCTTCGGCTTAGGACACTGTGGACTGATATGACCCAACTCTCCACAGTTGAAACAAGTTACAGTCTTCAACCGGCACTCTGCAGCCAAGTGACCACCTTTACCACACTTGAAACACTTCATCTCAGCACTGGTACACTCATGGACACGATGTCCGGCCCGACCACATCTATAACACTTAACAGGAGCACTAGAGTCTCCCCCACTAGGCCTCTTCATCCCACTCTGCTTCTGAAAACCTTTGCCAGCTGCATACGGTTTTCCACGATCATTCTGATTCTTGCCTTTCCTATCAACCCGTTGCTGATAGCTCTCTGCTCTGGCTTTGGAATCCTGTTCAAAAATCCTGCAACAGTCAACCAAGTCAGAAAACACTCTGATCCGCTGATATCCAATAGCCTGTTTGATCTCAGGACGCAACCCGTTCTCAAACTTCACACATTTCGAAAATTCTCCAGCAGCCTCATTATAGGGAGTGTAATACTTCGACAGTTCTGTGAACTTAGCAGCATACTCAGTAACAGACCTGTTACCCTGCTTCAATTCCAAAAACTCTATCTCTTTCTTTCCTCTGACATCTTCTGGAAAGTACTTCCTCAGGAATCTCTCTCTGAACACAGCCCAAGTGATTTCAGCATTCCCAGCAGTTTCCAACTCAGTGCGGGTAGCAACCCACCAATCATCAGCTTCCTCTGACAGCATATGCGTACCGAACCTGACCTTCTGGTTATCGGCACACTCAGTTACTCGGAAGATCCTCTCGATCTCCTTCAACCACTTTTGAGCACCATCTGGATCGTATGCTCCCTTGAACATTGGAGGATTGTTCTTCTGGAACTCACTCAGTTGACGAGCAGCTCCCATTCCCACAACATTCGGATTTCCTCCAAGTACTCCAGCTAGCATACCCAGAGCCTCAGCAAATCGCAGCATCATCTCTACCTCTTCCAGCCATCTCTATTCTGAAAACCCAACAAACTAAAACAATGAGTACTGATAGGGTTACACAACACCTATCCCGTACAGGGGAAACAGAATAATTACGACTCGACTCGACCGACTATGCTCTGATACCACTAATGTAACACCCTTCTAAAATACCCCAATTATTTAATTAAAAATAATAAACATATAACAATTCAGAGTAATTATGCCATTCAAGGGTGTCACACATAATTTCACACCATTCAACAATATAACGGTCATGCTCTTTTATTAATTCAAAACATAAACATTTGCATAAAACGCAACGGATAGAGATCTCCTCAATCATGTAAAACATGTAACATTCACATGTAAATTATTCAACAACATAAAACATCCCATCCCGATGTTACATCTATCAGAGCACGACCCACTAAGGAGACTACACTAGACTCCAAGCATTCGCTTCTACTCAACTCATTTCTCGTTACCTGAAAAATAGTTGTAAGGGTGAGTTCCTCAATCAATATAATAAGCATTATAGAATATAATGTCATGTTAAGCAATTTAACACATTAATCACCCTAATCGCAACATACAATCAGTAACAGCACATCAGCTCAACCTCATACTCAACACCAACATAAACACAAGTATAATCTCAAATCATACTCCATAACAACACAACCACACGTATAATATTGGAATACATCCATTCATATTATACGCCATACATACATTATGCAATGAGACTCCACACATGCGGTACCGACTATTCTTGAACATATAGTTCAAGCTCACCGATCCCTCCAGATACGGCTACTAAGCTCACTAGTCCCACTCATTTGAGATCTAATGACTCACTCACTAATTCCTCACCATGGGAATTAGCTACAGCCCCGAAGGCTAAACTATGCACACTAATCATCTAGCATGCAAACATCAACAACAAATCCACAATGATTCACTCACTAATTCCTCACCATGGGAATTAGCTACAGCCCCAAAGGCTATGCTATGCACGCTAATCATCTAGCAATGCAGCATCAACAACAATTCACAACGGACATATGCTCACACTCTAAGCCATACAACAGTCCATTCACACATACATGCATAATACATACATTCACATCATTATGCATACCATCATACATCATCAACATATGTATCAACACATCATTATCATGTAAATCAATTAAACACAGTATTAGCACACTCTACTAATACCTATACTGCTCAAAACAGCGGGAAATAATCCCTATTACATCATACGCCAACATAGGCCAACTCTCAATTATGTACACAACATTAAAAAGCCAATTTTCCACTCTGCAACAGTGTTAACCGGTTAACGCCCTGGGTTAACCGGTTAACGCAGGCAAAAACACATTTTCTGGCAAAACGCAACAGTGTTAACCGGTTAACGCCCTGGGTTAACCGGTTAACGCAGGCAAAACAACACCTTTTCACAATTCAAAACAGTGTTAACCGGTTAACACCCTGGGTTAACCGGTTAACGCAGACAAAACAGCAGTTCCTGCGCTAACACAAGGCAGAATGCAGAATTCTCCGCATTTTCCGCCGTTGGAGGACTTCCGGACCTCCGATTCCGATTCCGTAAAAAGCTATACGTTCGGAATTTCACAACTAACTCAAACACAGATTCAATTACAGTCTAAATACAATTTATCCAACATAATTCTTCAGCATCAATAATCCCAATTAGGGTCAAATCAACGGCTTATCACTACCCATTACATATTATCCCATAATACCCATTAATCGACGATAAACCCCCCTTACCTGAGTTAATCCGGCAATCTCTAAGCTCCAAGCTCTTCTCTTCTCCAATCTTCTTCCTCTTGCTCTGCCTCTTTGCCCTTTCTCCTCTTTCTCAATCGCTTCTCTGTTTCACGTGAAAACCTTTTCTTTACCAATTGGGCTCTTTTTCTTTATTTCACACTTATATATTTTCCAATTTATTTTATTATCCCAATAAAATAATAATTCAATAATTCCAAAATAATAATAATAATAATCCAATTATCTAATTAAATTAATAATATATATTATTAACTTAATTTAAATAATTATCATATTATTATCGGGGTGTTACAGCAACCATATTCGGGTTCGGGAGTGGATTACGTAAGGGGAAGGTATTAGCACCCCTTACGTCCGTTGTACTCAACGGGAACCTTTTAGTTCTAATTTGCGTTTCGAGTGTTAATTTATGTTTGTTTGTTATCTTTGGGTTATAAAATATTAAAAATAGAAGTGGATGAGAACCTCAGAAAGGGAAAGGGGAAGGTTTTTTATTAGTGTGCTCGCGAAGATACAACAATCTCCTGCCTACGTATCCTTATGGTATAATAAGGAAATCAGAGCATTCGTAGTTCGGAGAACTGCGGTTGGTTGGTGTTTTTTAATGAACAACTGTTTAGATCGCATCCTAAAGGCTAAACGGTGGCTTGTCTACTCTCGGCGGAGGCTTAAGCATTGGTTTGTTGTGCGCATTAGAAAGGATTAACAGTGTTCTTTCTGAAAAGAGTTTTGGTCACACGGGGGTGACAAGTTGGATCAATATGTTGGACATTTTTTATTGGTTGAGATATTTTTGGTTGGATGACGATTACTCGGATAGTCGAGTAAGACAACTCGTATCCTAACAGTCGGGAAAGGCAATAGAAGACTCTAGACCGCTTTCTTTTTCATCCTTAATTATAGAAAGGATTTGATAATAATTAAAGTGTTTTTGAATGGATGACGAATACTCGGATAATCGAGTAAGACAACTCGTATCCTAATAATCGGGAAAGGGAGTAGAAGACTCTAGACCGCTTTCTTGTTTCATTTGAGTGATTATGAAAATTGGTTTGTGTATGGTTGATGTATTTTAGAATAAACGACAAGTACTTGAATGGATGAGTAAGACTACTCATATCCAAGCATTTGAGAAGAGGAATTGAAATCTCAAGACCATCTCCCTTTTCGTATAGTTTTGATTGAGAATGATTTGACTTATGGTATAAGTTGGTGGAAAGATGACAATTGTTCGACTGGCCGAGTAAGAGAACTCGTATTCAAACAATTAAGGAGAGAAGTTAAAAACTCAAAGTCATCTCCTTTTTCATTTCATTGTCATGAAAGTGTTTTGATTTAATCGGGATTTGGAAGTTTATAGAGGAACGACAATTATTTGACTAACCAAGTAAGAGAACTTGTATTCAAATAGTCAAGGAGAAAAATTGAAGACTCAACGTTATCTCCCTTTTGATTTCTTGTTATAAAAGGATTTGATTTGTTTGTACTTAAATGAATTAGAAATGACGACCATTTGACTAACCGAGTAAGAAAACTCGTATTCAAATAGTCGAGGAGAGGAGTTGAAAACTCAAAACCATCCCCCTTTTCATTTTCAAATGAAGTGTTGTTTAAATGTGATTAAGTATTTTAATTTAACTTTCAATGTCGGATCGAGGTTTTAAAATTTGCATTCTTGTGAATGAATTGAATTTATTTGGTGAATAATCGATTAATTAAAACCGAATAGGTCTCATTGTAAGAAAGCCCAAGAGTAAGGCATGTGAGGTTGATGGAGATGTTTTTTCAAGCGATCGACTTACAAAGGCATTTAAAATGGGCTCGACTTTGAATCGAGAAGTTCTATTTGTTTTTAAAAAATTGGTTTTAATTGATGGCATGAGAATTATAATCTTTTTGTATCTTTTAAGTCTTTATCATTTTTAGGTTTATTTTAAGATGAGATGAAGAATGTACAATGATATAGCATAAAGCGAAGTAAAGTAAATACACAAAAAAAATATTAGATGCGGGATTTAAAAGAGTTAGATGTTAATTGCGGAAATTAAAAAATTAGAGTTAATCGTTAAATGTTAGGTGTTAGTTGAAATCAACATGAAATAATAAGAGAATTGCAATAAAATGTTAAATCTAAAACAAATAACTAAAGTTTAAACAATTAACAAAAGTATCATTAAATTAAAACTCAAAACAATATTAAACAATCGAAAATCTCAATTCTAAACTATTATCCAAAATATTAATTTTAAAATACTAATAAATATTAAATTCTAAAATCATTCTAAATTACATTAAAATTCTAAAACAATTCTAAATCACCTTATAATTCTAATTAATCAACAATTATTTCTAAAAAAAGGAATCTAATTAAATTCTAAAATATTTTCAAAGATTAAATTCTAAAATCATTAAAAAATTCTAAAACAATTCTAAAGCACCTTGTAATTCTTATTAATCTACAATTATTTCTAAAAAAAGAAATCTAATTAAATTCTAAAATATTTTCAAAGATTAAATTCTAAAATCATTAAAAAATTCTAAAACAATTCTAAATCACCTTGTAATTCTAATTAATCTACAATAATTTCTAAAAAAAGAAACTTAATTAAATTCTAATATATTTTCAAAGATTAAATTCTAAAATCATTCTAAATTAAATTAAAAATTCTAAAATAATTCTAAATCACCTTATAATTCTAATTAATCTACAATTATTTCTAAAAAAAAGAAATCTAATTAAATTCTAAAATATTAACAAAGATTAAATTTTAAAATCATTCTAAATTAAATTAAAATTCTAAAACAATTCTAAATTACCTTATAATTCTAATTAATTTACAATCATTTCTAAAAAAAGAAAACTAATTAAATTCTAAAATATTAACAAAGATTAAATTCTAAAATCATTCTAAATTAAATTAAAATTCTAAAACAATTCTAAATCACCTTATAATTCTAATTAATTTACAATCATTTCTAAAAAAAATAAAACTAATTAAATTCTAAAATATTAACAAAGATTAAATTTTAAAATCATTCTAAATTAAATTAAAATTCTAAAACAATTCTAAATTACCTCATAATTCTAATTAATTTACAATCATTTCTAAAAAAAAGAAAACTAATTAAACTTTAAAATATTAACAAAGATTAAATTCTAAAATCATTCTAAATTAAATTCAAAATTCTAAAATAATTCTAAATCACTTTATAATTCTAATTAATCTACAATCATTCCTAAAAAAAGAAATCTAATTAAATTCTAAAATATTTTTCTAATTAACATTCTAAAACAATCAGTATGGGCCTAAAAAGAACCAACCAATCGTATTGGGGGTATGGATAATGAAGTGGGGTGTATCTATTGATTGAGCCCAAAACTCATAAAAATGAATCAACCCATCTTATGTGTTTCTTCTTCCTATCATATTTTAAGTAAATAAATAAAAATAATAATAATGATGGTAAATGAAAAAACAATATCAAACACTCCAAAGTTACACGTCACAAATTAGGTTTGCAGAAAGTGGGAGTAAAATGGGATAGGAAATGAGAGAAGGAGAAAAGCAGACCTCCACAACGGCGTGAGCGAGAGTACGACGGCGTGAACGAGAGTACGGTGGTGAAGGCCGTTATTGGCGGCGGCAAGTGGTTGTCGGAATGGTGGAGGTTGCGCCGGTGAGGATGGTGTTACGGTGGATGGAAATCAGATTAGGTTTTTCTGCATCGAGAGAGGGTCGTGGGAGATTGTCGTGGTCGTGGCTTGAAGATGGAACGCAGAACGATGATGCTCAAGTCGAAAGATGAAGAGCGGAAGCGAATCAATTCCGAAAAGGTATTGTCGAGTTTTTTTGCTTCTCTCTTATGCTTCTGTTATTTCTTTTCTTTCCCAACCCTATCTCTCTTCTTCTCCTTCGATTACTGATTGATTCGTGAATCGTCGGTGAAGGATTACTGAGCGCCTCCGTTTCTGTTATTGTTGTTGTGTTATTAGGTTTTTTTTGAAAAAAAAAATCTCTGTTGTGTTTATGTTGCTCTTGCTATGCATTTCTGGTTTAAGGTTTTTTAGAAACAAAATGCTATCTTGTTCTTGCTGGGTTTGCTGTTCTTGCTGTGTTTTGCTGTTGGTTCTTTAGGATTTTTCCTGAAAAATTACCGTGTGGTTCTTGTTTGGTTTTTTTCGAGAAAAATATTTTGCTCTCTTGTTCTTGATGTTTTCACACTCTGTTATCTTCTTCATGTTTATGAAGAATTTTAAGTCTTAGAAAAACTTCCCCCTTTTTCGAATTTCTCATCCCAGATTATGTGGGATTTGGTTTGTTCTGTTTTAAGCTAATGTCAAAAGTGCTTTTTGGACGTTTAGGTTAACCTTATGGATAAAGTTTTAATCTGAGTAATTTTTTAGTTGTTTTTCAGTTCTCTAAGTGCTTTTGAAAAGTGCTTTTAAAATAAGTTGTTTTTGTTCTCTGCAGATTACAACTCTGAAGTGACTTGATGAAGGTGGCTTGTAAGAATGCCAAACTTGGAGGCGCGCTGGTCTTGGTCACTAACAGCACTTTTTTTCATTTAATTAGAAATGTAATTATGTAAGTTTTTTTTAAAGACAAATGTGTATATTTGGATTTATCTGTAACTTATTAAATTAAAGCTAATAGCCATTGTAACTTGTTGGATTTGAAAAGAATTGAATTATTAAAGTGTATTTGGGCTATTTGCAATTTGTTGGATTTGAAGTCTCATGACCATTAATAACTATGTATTCAACCTTTTAAACTTTCAAAATTTAACTCAATATTTATTCATGCTTAATCAATTTCAACCTTTTTTTTTTTAAAACAATTCACTTTTAACTTAAGTATAATGACTTAATCTAAAGAACAACATAATTCTAACTTAGGTACAAAGAAACTAAATATAGTGAGTTAATTTAAAAACAACACAATTCTATTTTAAATACAAAAATCTAAATATGGAACTTTTAATTTAAAAACAACACATATTCTAATTTAAATACAAAAATCTAAATATGGGACTTTTAATTTAAAAACAACACATATTCTAATTTAAACACAAAAATCTAAATATGGGACTTTTAATTTAAAAAACAACACAATTCTATTTTAAATACAAAAATCTAAATATGGAACTTTTAATTTAAAAAACAACACAATTCTATTTTCAATACAAAAATCTAAATATGGAACTTTTAATTTAAAAACGATACATACATGTTTCTAAAAAAATGCAAATTTAATTTGGGAACCCATGAAGAACTTAGAACTTGGTATAAATATTTGGGATGTGTAAATGGACTAGTAATAGTGATCATAGAAATAATAACATGGCTCTTAATACTTACTAATAAAAACATAGTTTTTTTGGATTAGTAATGTGAAAAGATTCAAACCACATTTTAGATTATGAACACGCTTACGCAAATGGATCTTTGAAACAAAGAAATCTTATGGGTAAACCACAAATGGCCGGACAAAATTGGGGTATGACAGAGTGCCTTATTGCTGATCAAACATTGTCCGTAACTGGATGACCATAAAGACAGTTGATGGGTACTCCACGAAGCATGCTAAGGGACATGAGTGACCTAGATGGAATTTGCCCATCATGCGTAACAGGATAAATGTCTATGGGCCCAATATTGAACTGGACAAGGATGACACGGTCTATGCCTTGTGTTCAATATAGACATAAGGGAAAAAGGGTAATTGTACACATAAGTATTATCACAAAAGGATTTGTCAGATCACATGACATTTTCGTGTCTTGGGTAGCAGTGATGTGTTGCTAGATACCGCTCACTGTTTATTATGTTAAATACGTGATTTAATATAATTGTCAATGCCGCGAATACCTACAGGGTCACACACAAAAGGACGGGTTAATGAGAGATAGAGTAACTAAGGAATACCGTAATGTACGGTGACATTAAGTGAATTGTAGAACATCGTAAGGTACGGTGTACTTAAGTAGAATACGAAATATGGTAAGGTATCACGCGCTTAAGTGATTTTGGCATATTATAAGATATGGGCCACATACACTTGAGTGGGCTTTTTAGCTTGCAGCCCATATAAGTGGTTCTATAAATAGAACCCTTGTGTAGAAGCATTTGTGCAGTTGAAATTTTGTTTCTCTCTCTCACTCAAAGTCTTCATTCGTAGCAACTAGCACTAAGATTGAAGGAATTCGTTCGTGTGGACTAAGTAGAGGCATTGTCATCATTCAATGTTCATGATCGCTCTGTAGATATGCATCAAAGGTTACAATCACCACAAGAGGTAACGATTTTGTCACTGATCATGCCCATTCGTAAGGATCACTAAAGGAGAAATTTTAAATCGCGTTTCATTTTGGATCGCTCTTTTCCTTCATGGAGGTCAACCATCACCTTCCTCGTCATAATTCATAAGTGTCACACTAGAGAGGATCCTTTTCAACTGACTTTTTCCAACTCTAGACGAACACCGACTCAAATTTCAACATCGTACCGTGAATAATGTGTAAAGTGGATAAACAAATATAGAAATTCAAATTTTAATAATAGGACTGCTGGAGGTCCATCATTACCTTTCCAGATCGTAATTCGCAAGCCTCATACTAGAAAAGGTCATTCTCAAAGTACTCTTTTCAACCATGGACAAACAACAACTTGAATTTTGAAGGTTCAGGAAACACAAGAAAAGGGCATTGAATTGGGTTTCAAATATGACAATTTTTCATGACCCTAAAACAATAACAACAATGATAAAAATGAAAAGGTATTCTTATCTTGGTTCACCATTAAAGAGGTTAATTCAGTCTACATGCCATAGTGATTTTTCTTTCTCAACAAGACTTAATCCAATAATCAAACTGATTACAATCTCAAACACTACCCGTCAATGACTTCTCAAAGATTATGACTACACTTAGTTCCTTAAAGAATTATAACTTAAAGACTATCCGTCAATGACTTCTTGAGGCTTCTGACTAAAACCCAGTCCCTCAAGGAATTTAACAATTGTTAAATACAATATTTGTGTTTATAAAATTGCTTCTAAATAAGCAGACAACACATTAATAATCAGACTTTACACTTAAGAATATATGAAATGAAGTTCTAAGTGTTTATTTCAATTTCTCTTTCTTGTTCTTGATTTTATCTTATTGAAATTCTTTCAGCATGAAGTTCGTCGTTTTAATGCACTAATAGTTATCTTTCACACTTCCTTTGTCCTCTTTATATAGATGAAGAATAAGATCGTTGGAGAATAGAATTAAAAACTTCTTCAAATCCAAACTGTAATAGTTGGTATGAGGTTCAGCCGTAAATCGTGGGCAGTGGAGATAAAATATTTTATAGCCATATGTAGTACAATCCTTTTGACTTTGCCACTTAACTTATAATATATTCTTAGAATATTCATTCATTCATTTTCTCTAAATCATTGGCTTCAAATATGAGATGTTTTGAAGCTTGATTAGAGTTCAGAGCATTGAGGATAGACTTCAGAGTCTAGAGAATATGAGACTTGAATTTATCAGAGTACATCTGGATTGTTTACTTCTAAAGCATTGACTGGAATATCCCGAGGTTGACTTTAGGTTTAACACTTCTTCATATTATAACTTTGGTTCAAATTCTGATGATATCTAAAGTCCAGAGTCTTTATATCCATAGTCCGTAGTCTCTCTTATCCAGAGTCCATGGTTTTTCAATCCAAAGTCCAAAGTTTTTTTTATCCACAGTCTAGAGTCTTATTTTACTCATCTTTGATCAACGTCTAACTTGTTCAGAGTCTTCTCTATTCAAGATATGGCTTGTTCAAAGTCAACTTTATTCAGTATCTGACTTGTGCAAATTTTACTTTGTCCAACTTCTAACTTGTTCAGAGTTTGCTTTATCTAGCTTTTGACTTGTTCAGATTTTGCATACTTAACAAATTATTAGAATATAAAATTGTTCTTAATACTCTGTTATCATCAAAACTCAAGAAGTATAGATATAGAATCAAATTTTATTCAAACATAATTTTCAACATAGGATCATCTAAAACATGTAAAACGAACTAACAAACATAAAAATTAAAAAATTCCAACAATCAAACTCATTCACAAGTGTCACAATCTAGAGTAGGAATTTCTCTTACTAGAACTTCCGAGCATGGTTTAATTCTAAAGAGTTTAATCTTGATTGTAAGACCTAATGACCAACATATATTGAAACTAACATTTATAGAGATAGAAATATGATGACATGGATTCTAACCGAGGACTTCGTATAAAATATCCTCACAATCAAACTAATAGACCGTAACAACAAGTACAAAGAGAGTACAATTTTATAATGATATATTTTTTTGTTAAATTATTTTAAATATAATTAGTTCTGAATATATATATATATATATATATATATATATATATATATATATATATATATATATATATATATATATATATATATATATATATATATATATATATATATATATATATAATAAATTACTAATTTCTTTTAATACTTTTTCAATAATACTAATAATTTTAAAATTAAAATAAAACATATAATTTTGATAATAGGTGAAAGTGATAATTTATTATATAAAAGACTATAAATCTATTATTGTATTTGAGAAAAATATAAATTTAAAATTATTTATTCTTTTGTTAGATCAATTTACAATATTTTCTTGATTATGTATGTCAATTTATGGTAAAATTTTGACTTTATAAGTTTAAAATATATTGTTCAAATTTCACTCTGAACAATTGTAAAATACTTATTAGTTTTACTATTATAAATAATAATTTTTTTATTTTTTATATAAATAAATAAAGTTTTATATTAATAGTCGATCTAACTTGATTAAATATATTAACTCAACTTACACTCTTTAAATAATTAAAAACTTGGGTTAATTCAAGTTTCCAATTAAATTAAATTTTTAACAAAAAGAAATAATAAATATAAAGATAATTTAATTTTGAATAAAATAATTTATTAATATTAGTTTAACCTTAAATATAATAAATATATTAATAGTTCATTTTAATACATTTAAAAATATCAAAGTAAAATCTTTGAAAATTTGTTATAAAAAATGGCATTTATATATTAATTGAAAGTTTAAAGTGGAGCAACACATGTGGAATTGTAATTGTTTGTGTCAAAGCAGTATTTTGGAAAGAGTCTGGTGTCGTTGAAATGTTGTGTGTCAAAATTGTGTGAGTATCGAAGTCTCAAGGAGTTAGCCTCTGCATGGATTTGGTTTTAAACCTAATTTTGTAGTGTTGGAAGAATTAGGTATTTTGGACTTTTGTTTTTGGACTTTTCTTAGGGAGCAAGCAAGCAAAATCCATAAATAGGGACTAACCCCTATTATTGTAAACACTTGAATTTTGTAGTTGCAAAAGAATAAAGAATCACAGTTTGTGAGCAGAGAGGAACTCTGCAGAAAATTCATCTTCATTCTCTCGATAAAACCTAACTTTTTTCTTCTCAATTCAATCTTTTTTTCTTGTTTTTCGTCACCATTGTGCAGCGATACAATCTTGCAACGAAGGTTGGTTGATTCACTCGAGTGAAGAGTGAAGAATAAGAGGGAATTGGATCGATGCAATTGAATCTTGTTCATAAATATTGATTCGGAATTACTCAAAGTCTTGGGTTTAATTCCAACATCTGGTATGTATAGCACCGGCTGAGCGATTCTTGGAAGCATAACATGATGAATCATCCTAACAGACATTTTTTGATGAGTTTCTCGATTATGAAGAATCAAAATTACGAGAATTGGTGTAAGTAGATAAAGGTTGTTTGTTTTTATCTAGATCTTTGGGATCTTAAGAAACAAGGAATGACACCACTTGCAACAAACACGACAAATGAAGAAAAAGATGCACACAAAGAATTTAAGAAGAAAGATTATAAAGCTCTCTTTATAATCCATTAATATGTTGATTCTTGTAATTTTTAAAAGGTTAGTGATGTTGAATTAGAGAAATAAGCATGGGAAATTCTTGAAAAATCTTTTGGAGGCGGAGAGAAGGTGAAAGAGGTGAGGTTACAAATTCACAAAAGAACGTATGAATTGCTTCAGATGGAAGACAATGAAAGCATAACTAATTTTTTCACTAGGATTACAAAACGGGTGAATCAAATCAAGGTATGTGTAGAAGTGTTGACATAAAGATCAGTTGTTTCAAATATCTTGAGATCATTGACTCCAAAGTTCGACCATATGGTAGTAGCCATAGAAGAGTCGAAAGATTTATCAGTATTGATAAACGAAGTGCTTCAAGGGATGATTGAATCTCATGAATAAAGAATGGCTGAAGGAGATCCAGGCAAGTCGGAGACTGATGTGGTTTTGCAGGCGCAATCAGTAAGAGAAAAGAATAGCAAAGGGAAGTGGCTCGATAACAAAGGTAAAGAAGGATTCAACAATTCGACTAGTCGAAATCAACAAGAAGGAGGTTGGTCGAATCAGAGAAGACCCTCATACCAAAGACACCAAAGAGGTGGTGGTGCAGGTATAGGAGGAGGTGGTGGTCGAAAACATGACAAGAGTCACATTCAGTGTTTCAATTTTCAGAAGTATGTTTATTACTTAAGTGATTGTCCTGAAAAACAGAAGAATCAGGAAACTTATGCAAAGTTTTCAAAACATGAAGAAGAAGAGATATTGTTGATGGTCAAAACAAGAGATGAAGAAAGATTCCAGGACCAATGTTACTTTGACTCTGGATGCTCATCACATATGATTGGTAGGAAATATTGGCATTTTCAAAGTCTAATTATTATTAACACCATTTCAAAGTCCATTTTTTACCGACATTCATTTCCAAAAAGAGTCCAATTGTCAATAGCACTCTTAAAGTCCAGTTATCACTAACATCAAAATCAAAGTTCGATTGTTACCAACATCCATTCTCTAAATTCAATTGTCATTAGTACTTAAAGTCCAGTTGTCACTGACATCATTATCAAAATCCAATTATTATTGGTACCCAAAGTCTGGTTGTCACCGACATTATTTCAAAAGTTCAATTATCATTGGCATCTTTAAAATCTAGTTGTCACTTGCATTAATTCTAAAGTCCAATTTTCATTGGCATCCATTTCAAAATTCAATTGTCATTGTTATCCAATGTCTGGTTTTTATCGATATCATTTACAAAGTCCAATTGTCATTTTCATCTTTAAAATCCAAATGTCCCTTACATTAATTCCAAAGTCCAATTTTCATTGGCATCCATTTCAAAATTCAATTGTCACTGGTATCCAAATTTCGATTGTTACCAACATCATTTGCAAAGTCCAATTGTCATTGTCATCATTTTCAAAACCCAATTATCATTGGTACATAAAGTTCAGTTGTCACCGGCATCATTTTTAAAGTCCAATTGTTATCGACATCTGTTTTATACATCCAATTATCACTGGTTCCTAAAGTCTAGTTGTCACTAGTATTAAGTTCAAAGTCCAGTTGTCATTGGCATGTTTAAAGTCCAGTTGTCACTGATATCATTTTTCAAGTCCAATTTATTTTTGGCAACATCCATTAGAGGCCAGTTTTTATTACTGATGTATACAAGTAAAGTCAAATTTTGTCTGGCAAGAAAGAAGAAGAATAACTTGATTCTACAGAGCTACTCTCTACTCTCAAACTGAGATTTTATATTCAACTGCACTTATGTGTTGTGTTACAACCAATAATAGATATCACTCCCTATTTATAGGTTGAGTTTGCTTGCTCCCTAAGCAAAACTCCAACCAACATAATTCAACTAAAATTACAAAATAAGCCTAAGTCAAAAATCTCGGTTGAGCAACATGCTTCGACATTTTACCTTAAATCCTTCGACCTTTCCTTGCCTCTGTCGAGCAACCTACTTTGACACAAGGAATTTAAATTCAACAACTTTATCTTCAACTCATTTAAAGTTTGAATAAATTTTATAAAATTAATTCATTCAAAATCAATTTTATTTAACACGTACATACTCAAACCGACAACTTATAACTTACAAAACTATATAACTAAAAACAAGGTTACTAGAAACGAGTTTTAACAACTCGTTTTGCCTAAATAAAATTGACACATAAAATTGGCTCGTAAATTCGTATGAGTTTATTTTAAATTAAAACAATCTTATATATATATATATATATATATATATATATATATATATATATATATATATATATATAATACTATCAAATTATCATTAAAGTATATATATTAACTTAATTATAAAGTCAAAATATACCAAACCATTATACAAGAAATTTCATGTGCATAAATTTGTATTAAAACACATTAATTATCCCATAAAATCATACAAATATATAATTTTATCTTTTAAAATAACAAGTTTAAATTATCCCACAAAATCATACAAATATTTTTTTTTCTTTCAAAATACTAAGATTCTAAGTCATTAAAAATATAAAATAAAAAAACATAAAGGAAAAAATTTATTTTGATTATGGAAAAAAAAAAAGAATCCTGGCAAAAAAAAACCATTTAAAAATAAAATTGTACAAACAAGCAAATGAAACAATTTTATTCGATTTCATGGAGTTAACTCAGTGTAAAATTTATTTTTTTCTTGAATTTGTAAGAAAAACAAATTTACCACCATTTTAACACGTTGATCATACCTAAATAAGTAAAATTATACGATTTTATGTCTTAAAACGACTTTGACAACAATAACTAAAAAGGTTATGTTCAGTAGCCGTTAATTTCTTACGAGCTTATAGTTTTTTTAACAAGTTAAAATATAGTTTTTATAAATTATTTCAAGTAATTTATAAGTTTTTATTTTTCAATCATTTTAGTTATATTTAGCTGTTAATTTTATCAGATACGATATACTACAAATTCAAATTGTTGACTTCTCTAGTATCCACTCAAAAGTAATTTTTCAGCTATCTGTTACTTTAAGAGAAAATAGAATATGCACGACAAGTGTAAAATCATTTATTTTAAACTAAATCAATCACCATTATGTATCGTGTCACATCAAATTTTAATTTTTAAGTTAATGGTATAATATGGTTGAATGATAAATTCATATATATAATATATATATATATATATATATATATATATATATATATATATATATATATATATATATATATATATATATATATATATATATATATATATATATATATAATTGACATTAATTTCAAAAGTCCGGTTGTTACCGGCATCCTTTCAAAAGTACAATTGTAACTTACATCTTTAAAGTCAAGTTGTTACTGACATTAATTATAAAGTTCAATTGTTATTGGCATCCATTTTTAAAGTCCAATTGTCATGGGTACTTTTAAAGTCCGTTTGTCACTAGCATTAATTTCAAAAGTTCGATTGTTACCGGAATCCTTTCAAAATTCAATTGTCATTGGTACTCGAAGTCCGGTGGTTATCGATATCACTTGCAAAAGTCTAATTATTATTGGCATTTTCAAAGTCCAATTGTTATTAACACCATTTCAAACTCTGTTTTTTTACCGACATTCATTGCCAAAAAGAGTCCAATTGTCATTGACACTCTCAACGTCGAGTTATCACTGACATCAAACCCAAAGTCCGGTTGTTACCAGCATCCATTCTCTAAATCCAATTGTCATTTGTACTTAAAGTCCAGTTGTCACTGACATCATTATCAAAATCCAATTGTTATTGGTACCCAAAGTCTGGTTGTCACCGACATTATTTCAAAATTCCAATTATCATTGGCATCTTTAAAATCCAATTATCACTGGCATTAATTCTAAAGTCCAATTTTCATTGGCATCCATTTCAAAATTCAATTGTCATTGTTATCCAATGTCTGGTTGTTATCGGCATCATTTGCAAAGTCCAATTGTCATTTTCATCTTTAAAATCCAAATGTCACTGACATTAATTCCAAAGTCCAATTTTCATTGGCATCCATTTCAAAATCCAATTGTCACTGGTATCCAAAGTTCGATTGTTACCAACATCATTTGCAAAGTCCAATTGTCATTGTCATCATTCTCAAAACCCAATTGTCATTGGTATATAAAGTTCAGTTGTCACTGGCATCATTTTTAAAGTCCAGTTGTTAGCGACACTTATTTCCTACATCCAATTATCATTGGCTCCCAAAGTCAAGTTGTCACTGACATTAAGTCCAAAGTCCAGTTGTCATTGGCATGTTTAAAGTCCAGTTGTCACTGATATCATTTTCCAAGTCCAATTTATTTTTGGCATCATCCGTTAGAGGCCAGTTTTTATTACTGATGTCTACAAGTAAAGTCCAATTTTGTCTGGCACATTCAGAGATTGTGCTCTGTTGTGTCCTGATGTTTCTTAGAAAGTTGTTTGTATGACTTTTGTTTATAGGAATTCCCTAGAAGATTGAATGATTCTTCTTGTTAAGAAACTCCAATATTTTTGTCTTGGATGAATTCTTTGTTAGGGATCTCCAAAGTATTTTTTTGCATGGATGATTTTCTTGTTAGAAAACTCCCGAGTTTTGTATTAGATGAATTCTTTGTTAAGAATACCCAAAGTTCTTTTTTCCATGGATGATTTTCATGTTAGAAAAGTCTCGAGTTTTGTCTTGGATGAATTTTTTGTTAAGAATCTCTAAAGTTCTTTTTGCATGGATGATCTTCTTATAAGAAAACTCACAATTTTTTTTTTATCTTGGGTGAATTCTTTATTAAGAATCTCCAAAATATTTAATTGGGTGATTTCTTATGAGAAATCTCCAGAACTCTCAGATATATTCTAAGATGTTGGCATGTAATCTCTAACTAGTTGATAAAACTCACTTTGAATATTCTGCAATATTTTCTCCAGTAAATTATCACCCCCAATGAGTCTTTCACCATTTTAAAATATGTTTAAACAATTTAAATTATATAATGACACTTTTTAAATATTTTTTCAGCATTGAGTAAATATGATCATTAGATAATAAAAAAATAAAAAAATATTGGTTTAATTTTGAACATTCATTAAAACACAATAAAAACTTAAATATTGATTGAATTTATTTACATAACGTAACATCTTAAAAGAAATTATACATATAAAAAATGATAAATGCATGTATTATTTATACAATAATATTAACAATTCTTGAAAGTATAAAAAAATTAAAATTAATAAAATCCTATATAATATCAACAATGTCTCAATAAAAATAAATAGGATCGCTTATTATCTATTGAAAAAGAAATTTTATAAAAAAATTAATTACAATAATTTAATAAACGGTTTTACATCTTAAAATATCTAAATTTAAATTATTTATACATAAAAAATAATTTCATAAATACTAATCTCATAGTTCGCTTTAAACCATTGATTGAAAAAAACATTACATTTCATTCTAGCAAAAAGCTATATTAATAATTATAATTTATCCCTATCATTAATATGATAAGATGAGTAACGCATGCTTGACACCTATGGAGGGTAAAGAATAAGGAAGCTTTGTGGGACAAATGAAGCAAAACAAAGTTAAAACATTATTTGTTGACAGTGGGATTTGAACCCACGCCCTTTCGGACCAGAACCTTAATCTGGCGCCTTAGACCAACTCGGCCATATCAACTTGTTGTTTAATAAACCAAAACAACGCAATTCACACACAGACTTATGTAAGTATATTTTTCAAAAGGCTTAGCAAATAGACATTACCTGTTACTTTTGCATGCATGTTCCTTTAAAATGTGAAATTTTATTTTAATAACTAACATTTTTTATTACTATTTTTAACTACATATCTACTACAGGTTGGACTCATATAACTTTTTTTTCTTCTTTTTCTTTAGATATTTATGCCTACAAAGATAATTAAACTATTTTATTTTAATTTTTCATGTACAAATATTTTAAACCAAAAATAAAATACTAGTTAATAATTAAAAAATAGCTTTCATACCTTATCTTTAAAAACAATGTAATACTATTTTTAAAAGACTGCATATGTAAAAGAAATATTATTTTTTATTTTATTGACATGTGTTACGTTTGGAAAATAAAAATCATATGAGTATATACAAAAAGCATACAAGTATATAAGAAAAAACATATGTACGATTCTTTCCTTGTTTTTTTCTAATAAAAAAAAATTCTTTTAAAAAATTAGTTAGTTGGACATACTAATTATATTTTTTTTTAATATGCTCTAAAATAATATGTGTTCTTGGATTAAAAATAAAATATTTTTTAAACTTTTAGTTACATATTAATAGGAATAAAAATATTGATAATAATTAGTGTGTTCGTTGAGGATTGGGGCCCTCATGCCTACATATCTTCATAGTTCCGTAGTTCATGAAATTAATAGTAAGAGATGAAATGAGGTGTTTGCCTAAGCACAGGGACTGACAAGGCAAACAAAAAAGAAAATGGGTTAACGATCATGCATCAAAGTGAACAAGAATCTAAATAGAAATGTCATGATCATGAATTTTTTTAATTAAGAAGTGGGTTAATGACTAAAATTCAATTAAAATTAAATTAAGCTCCAAAAATCAACCATTTTATTTTTCAAAGTATTTTCAAAGTTAAAATCAATTAAAATCTAATTATATTCTAATTGCTAAACATGCATCTTTATTATCTTCTAAACATGAATCAAGGATTAAATAAATCACCATGCCGTTTTTTATTCCTAATTTTCTTATGGTAAAAAATGTATTAAAACAATTAAAACTAATGGGAAAAAATAACAAAAGAAAAAGATAAAAACTAATGAAACCAAGGGTGCATGAGGCAAAGTCAGGGTGCCAATAGGAAACGGGGAGTTGGGCCCTCAAGAATATAGGCCTAATCGCTGCAAGTCAAATAGAATGTGGGGTATGGCCCTTTGGACAACGGTGCGTGCAATAATACATCATGGGCCAAGGATGCTGAGGCCCATTAGATATGAATCATGTATTAGGGGTGGTGCATAGTCAGAAACAGGGTACAAGGATCTAATTACACGGGCCAAGGGCCTTTAGGACCATCAAATCCACAAGAGAATGGAAATTCATGTTTCACTCAAATCAAACACGTTCATATCAACCTCTCTTCAATCTTGAGTCCTTGGCCTTTAAAGGGCGCCTCCTCCGCACCAAAAATCGCCTCCGGAGGCGGAGGAGGGCCAACCACTTCAACTTAGGCATCAAACAAATCGTCCCAAGGTCCTCATTCTGAATCCAATCTCAATTCCTTATGATTCCTAACCAACAACCCAAATCAAACTTAAAACCCACAAGAACCCTAAATGGAAGTTCATAAATTAAACTCCACTGTGTAGGAATCAAACCCTAATTCAATAGGTCTTTGGTTCCCCAGACTCCAAATCACGTGAGGGTAATAAGAATTAGGTCAAATATAAATAAATCCTACCTCTACAGACGAAGCTTCTGACTTCGAAGGTGGAACGCGCAACGAATTAGAAATCTTTAAAAACTCTTCAAATCTGTAAGTGCTTCGAACCTTCAATCCTTATATGATTTTTTGTGTTCTTGCCCTTATACTCCTTCTTGTTCTTTCTCAATTTCCCTTTATTGTGATGTGTTACGTTGTAATTGAGAGTGATGAGAGAGTAGTGAGAAATGCAGTGAGGATGAGAGAGTGATGAGACTGAGAGTGAAGGAATTCTGAGGGAAACTGGGTGATTGATTTGTTGAACCCCGAAACTGATTATTGAAGATGGGTTTTATAGCAATTCAATCTTAACAAAGCTTAAATCTATTAAGCTATTGATGTTTCAATTCAGTTGGTTGTGTTAACTCTGTTAGCTATCAAAATTGATAAGAGTTAGTTGTTCAAAAATATGTTAGTTAGGGTTAGTTGTTATGATAGTTGGTTAGGCTAGTTAGTTTTAGGTTAGTTAAAAATTAGTTAGGTTGTTATTTGTTGTGAATTAGTTAGATGCTACGATGTTGTTAGTAGTTCAATGCAATTAGTTTAATGATGCAACCACTTTAGTGAAATGTTAGTAATGATGTTATTGATTTTCAAAAATGATTGCTTTCTCTTGAAGATGTAACGACTGATGATGATTGAATTTGAATGTAATAACTTGTACACTTTTATTTAGATGCAATGCAATCCTATTGAATTGTCTACTATATGTATTCATTGAATGGCCTGCTATATGCATTTATGGCTGGAAATGCTACTGCAGTGGTTTACTTGTTATACTTGTAGAACTTAGGGTTGTATGTCATGTATGCTTATTGTTTGTTAATTGACCTGTTTGAATTCAAGTAAATGAACCCTGTTATGAACTACAACTGTTGTTAGTGTATGAACATGACTGTTAATAATGCATTAATGGATTTGGCTGACTTAAATTGTTACACTCATATTCATGTTTGCAAGTCCCTTTTGAAATGATACTGAGTTGATATGAGTTTTGTTCTGCAAAATGTGATAAAAGCAAAAGCATATGTAGGTTGTTAGAACAAAAGTTTGGATGTGGTGTTTTGAATGCCGTGAGTATATAAAAAAAGCATACAAGTATACAAGAAAAAACATATGTACCAATTATTTCTTTATTTTTTTATAAACTATTTTCTTTCAAAAAACTAGTTAGCTAGGCATACTGATTTTATATATACTTTTTTTAACATGCTCTAAAATGATACGTTTTCTTGAATTAAAAATAAAATATATTTTAAAATTTTAGTTACACGCTAATAGGAATAAAATTATTCAATGAATGATCTTGTTGCTTACGTCTTTCCATTAAAGTGAGTTTCTAATAGGGGTGGCAAAACGGGCTCGGCCCGCGGGGCATGCCCGTTTTGCCTGCACTTTTGTGCGGGGCGGGCCAAGGATTTAGGCCCTCACCCTCAAATGTGTCCGCCCCGCCCCGCCCCGTTTTTTTCGCGGGCTTTTGCGGGCACGTGTATGTACATAAATTTTTACATTTTTAGGCTTAAAGAGTGCAGTGCCCGCGGGCTTTCCCTGCCCCGCCCTCACTTTTTTGCGGGGCGGGTCTAAGTTTTAGGCCCGCATCCTCAACTATGACCGCCCCACCCCGCCTCGTTTTTTTGTGGGCTTTTGCGGGTGGGCCTAAACGGGGCGGGCATGCCCGTTTGCCACCCCTAGTTTCTAACGTGTAAAACGCATTAACAAACATCAAAAAATTCAAAATTTTAAACAATCACAATTCAAAAGTGTCACACTAGAAAATATCATTCTCAACTAACTCTTTTCAACCCTCGACAAACACCGACTCAAATTTACAACATCGAATTGTCCACAACGTGTAAAATGGACTAACAAATATAGAAAATCAAAATTTTAAATAATCGAACTACCAGAGATCCAACATCATCTTCCCACATCACAAGTGTCACTAGAAATGATCCTTCTCAAATGACTCTTTCTAACCCTAGACGAACACTGACTATAATTTTCAACATTGAATCGGCCAAAACGTTCAAAATGGACTAACAAACATAAAAATTAAAAAATTTAAACAATCAGACTCTCGGAGGTCCATCATCACCTTCTCAGATTATAATTCACAAGTGTCGCACTAGAATGGGTCCTTCTAAACTGACTATTTCCAATCCAGGATGAACACTGACTTAAATGTTTTACATCGAATTGTCCACAACATGTAAAATGGACTAACAAACATAACAATTCAAATTTTAAATAATTAGACTCTCGGAGGTCCAATATAACCTTCCCAAATCAGACATCACAAGTGTAACACTAAAAAAGGTCATACTCAACTGACTCTTTTCAACCCTGGACGAACACCAAATCGATTTTCAACATCGATCCGTCCATAAGCGTAAAACTGACTAACAAACATAGGAATTCAAAATTTTAAACAACGGGACCCTCAGAGGTCCACAATGACCTTTCCAGACCCCAATTTTCAAATGTCACACTAGAAAGGGTCCTTCTCAACTGACTTTTTCCAACTCTGAACGAACACCGACTAGATTTGCAACATAGGACTATCCACAACATGTACAATAAACTAACAAACTTAGAAATTCAAAATTTTCAATAGTCGGACTCCCGGATGTCCACCATCACATTCTCATATTATAATTTACAAGAGTCACACTAGAAAGAGTCCTTTTAAACTGACTATTTCCAACCCTAGACTAACACCGACTCAAATTTTCAACATCGGACTATCCACAATGTCTAAAATGAAATAACAAACATAGAAATGCAAAAACTTAAACAAAAATAATCTTTGAGGTCCAACATCACCTTCTCGAGTCACAAATCACAAGTGTATCACTAAAATGGGTCCTTCTCAACTGACTTATTCCAACCCTGGACGAACACCGACTCGATTTTTCAACATCGAACCATCCACAATATGTAAAACTGACTAACAAACATATAAATTCAAGATTTTAAAAAATATGACTCCTGAAGTGTTAGTGTAAGCCCTAGAGGCCAATACTTTTGGTACTTGTATCGAATTATTTATTAATAATAAAAGGCTTTTTCTTTATTATGTTTGTCTAATAAAGTCTCTAGAATAGATAGTCCGTTTAATGTATCAAGTATGACTTAATCATGAGATCAAATTAAACATAAGGACACTATTCTTACAGTATCCATAGTCGAGCTTCATTGTGAAGTGGGATAACATTAAAGCATTAAGACTATTATGTATATAGACTGATGATCATATCTCATGGATCATGGATAAGGAGTTATCAAGTCTTAAACATAGGTATGAATATTAAGAGTAATATGTATACTGGATTGACCCGCTATGAGAATACTATATAGAATGTTATGCAAAGTGTCATAAGTTATTCTCATGGTGATAATGGTGTACACCACCCTTCGACCTGAAATCACTATGGACCCTAGATGTAGAGTCGCCATCTGTCGCATCTAGAAAAATACGATTCCTCGCGATGGTCGCGGAAAAAATTAATGTTCGAACAGAGTCGCCACCGAACTTTATTTATCCCAATGAAGGAATAGGAAAATATCGATAAAACCTTTGAAAGATGGAATAATGGTCATCGCAACCATATTTGGGATCGGGAGTGGATTACGTAAGGGGAAGGTATTAGCACCCCTTACGTCCGTTGTACTCAACGGGAACCTTTTAGTTCTAATTTGCGTTTCGAGTGTTAATTTATGTTTGTTTGTTATATTTGGGTTATAAAATATTAAAAATAGAAGTGGATGAGAACCTCAGAAAGGGAAAGGGGAGGGTTTTTTATTAGTGTGCTCGCGAAGATACAGCAATCTCCTGCCTACGTATCCTTATGGTATAATAAGGAAATCAGAGCATTCGTAGTTCGGGGAACTACGGTTGGTTGGTGTTTTTTAATGAACAACTGTTTAGATCACATCCTAAAGGCTAAACGGTGGCTTTTCTACTCTCGGCGGAGGCTTAAGCATTGGTTTGTTGTGCGCATTAGAAAGGATTAACATTGTTCTTTCTGAAAAGAGTTTTGGTTGGATGACGATTACTCGGATAGTCGAGTAAGACAACTCGTATCCTAACAGTCGGGAAAGGGAATAGAAGACTCTAGACCGCTTTCTTTTTCATCCTTAATTATAGAAAGGATTTGATAATAATTAAAGTGTTTTTGAATGGATGACGAATACTCGGATAATCGAGTAAGACAACTCGTATCCTAATAATCGGGAAAGGGAGTAGAAGACTCTAGACCACTTTCTTGTTTCATTTGAGTGATTATGAAAATTGGTTTGTGTATGGTTGATGTATTTTAGAATAAACGGCAAGTACTTGAATGGCTGAGTAAGACTACTCATATCCAAGCATTTGAGAAGAGGAATTGAAAACTCAAGACCATCTTCCTTTTCGTATAGTTTTGATTGAGAATGATTTAACTTATGGTTTAAGTTGGTGGAAAGATGACAATTGTTCGACTGACCGAGTAAGAGAACTCGTATTCAAACAATTGAGGAGAGAAGTTGAAAACTCAAAGTCATCTCCTTTTTCATTTCATTGTCATGAAAGTGTTTTGATTTAATCGGGATTTGGAAGTTTGTAGAGGAACGACAATTATTTGACTAACCAAGTAAGAGAACTTGTATTCAAATAGTCGAGGAGAAAAATTGAAGACTCAAAGTTATCTCCCTTTTGATTTCTTGTTATAAAAGGATTTGATTTGTTTGTACTTAAATGAATTATAAATGACGACCATTTGACTAACCGAGTAAGAAAACTCGTATTCAAATAATCGAGGAGAGGAGTTGAAAACTCAAAACCATCCCCCTTTTCATTTTCAAATGGAGTGTTGTTTAGATGTGATTAAGTATTTTAATTTAACTTTCGATGTCGGATCGAGGTTTTAAAATTTGCATTCTTGTGAATGAATTGAATTTATTTGGTGAATAATCGATTAATTAAAACCGAATAGGTCTCATTGTAAGAAAGCCCAAGAGTAAGCCATGTGAGGTTGATGGCGATGCTTTTTCAAGCGATCGACATACAAAGGCATTTAAAATGGGCTCGACTTTGAATCGAGAAGTTCTATTTATTTTTAAAAAATTGGTTTGAATTGATGGCATGAGAATTATAATCTTTTTGTATCTTTTAAGTCTTTATCATTTTTAGGTTCATTTTAAGATGAGATGAAGAATGTACAATGATATAGCATAAAACGAAGTAAAGTAAATACACAAAATAAATAAATATTAGAAGCGGGATTTAAAAGAGTTAGATGTTAATTGCGGAAATTAAAAAATTAGAGTTAATCGTTAAATGTTAGGTGTTAGTTGAAATCAACATGAAATAACAAGAGAATTGCAATAAAATGTTAAATCTAAAACAAATAACTAAAGTTTAAACAATTAACAAAAGTATCATTAAATTAAAACTCAAAACAATATTAAACAATCGAAAATCTCAATTCTAAACTATTATCCAAAATATTAATTTTAAAATACTAATAAAGATTAAATTCTAAAATCATTCTAAATTACATTAAAATTATAAAACAATTCTAAATCACCTTATAATTCTAATTAATCTACAATTGTTTCTAAAAAAAGAAATCTAATTAAATTCTAAAATATTTTCAAAGATTAAATTCTAAAATCATTAAAAAATTCTAAAACAATTCTAAATCACCTTGTAATTCTAATTAATCTACAATTATTTCTAAAAAAAGAAATCTAATTAAATTCTAAAATATTTTCAAAGATTAAATTCTAAAATCATTAAAAAAATTCTAAAATAATTCTAAATCACCTTGTAATTCTAATTAATCTACAATTATTTCTAAAAAAAGAAATCTAATTAAATTCTAAAATATTTTCAAAGATTAAATTCTAAAATCATTCTAAATTAAATTAAAAATTCTAAAATAATTCTAAATCACCTTATAATTCTAATTAATCTACAATTATTTCTAAAAAAGAAATCTAATTAAATTCTAAAATATTAACAATGATTAAATTTTAAAATCATTCTAAATTAAATTAAAATTCTAAAACAATTCTAAATTACCTCATAATTCTAATTAATTTACAATCATTTCTAAAAAAAAAAAACTAATTAAATTCTAAAATATTAACAAAGATTAAATTCTAAAATCATTCTAAATTAAATTAAAATTCTAAAACAATTCTAAATCACCTTATAATTCTAATTAATTTACAATCATTTCTAAAAAAAGAAAACTAATTAAATTCTAAAATATTAACAATATTAACAAAGATTAAATTTTAAAATCATTCTAAATTAAATCAAAATTCTAAAATAATTCTAAATCCCTTTATAATTCTAATTAATCTACAATCATTCCTAAAAAAGAAATCTAATTAAATTCTAAAATATTAACAAAGATTAAATTCTAAAATCATTCTAAATTAAATTAAAAAATCTAAAATAATTCTAAATCACTTTATAATTCTAATTAATCTACAATCATTCCTAAAAAAAAGAAATCTAATTAAATTCTAAAATATTTTTCTAATTAACATTCTAAAACAACCAGTTTGGGCCTAAAAAGAACCAACCAATCGTATTGGGGGTATGGATAATGAAGTGGGGTGTATCTATTGATTGGGCCCAAAACTCATAAAAATGAATCAACCCATCCTGTGTGTTTCTTCTTCCTATCATATTTTAAGTAAATAAATAAAAATAATAATAATAATGGTAAATGAAAAAACAATATCAAACACTCCAAAGTTACACGTCACAAATTAGGTTTGCAGAGAGTGAGAGTAAAATGGGATAGGAAATGAGAGAAGGAGAAAAACGGACCTCCACAACGGCGTGAGCGAGAGTACGGCGGCGTGAACGAGAGTACGGTGGTGAAGGCCGTTATTGGCGGCGGCAAATGGTTGTCGGAATGGTGGAGGTTGCGCCGGTGAGGATGGTGTTATGGTGGATGGAAATCGGGTTAGGTTTTTCTGAATCGAGAGAGGGTCGTGGGAGATTGTCGTGGTCGTGGCTTGAAGATGGAACGCAAAACGACGATGCTCGAGTCGAAAGATGAAGAGCGGAAACGAATCAATTCCGAAAAGGTATTGTCGAGTTTTTTTGCTTCTCTCTTATGCTTCTATTATTTCTTTTCTTTCCCAACTCTATCTCTCTTCTTCTCCTTCGGTTACTGATCGATTCGTGAGTCGTCGGTGAAGGATTACTGAGCGTCTCCGTTTCTGTTATTCTTGTTGTGTTCTTTAGTTTTTTTTTGAAAAAAAAAATCTCTGTTGTGTTTATGTTGTTCTTATTGTGTTTGCTGTTCTTGCTATGCGTTTCTGGTTTAAGGTTTTTTAGAAACAAAATGCTATCTTGTTCTTGTTGGGTTTGCTGTTCTTGCTGTGTTTTGCTGTTGGTTCTTTAGGATTTTTCCTGAAAAATTACCGTGTGGTTCTTGTTTGTTTCTTTTCGAGAAAAATATTTTGCTCTCTTGTTCTTGATGTTTTCACACTCTGTTATCTTCTTCATGTTTATGAAGAATTTTAAGTCTTAGAAAAACTTCCCCCTTTTTCGAATTTCTCATCCCAGATTATATGGGATTTGGTTTGTTCTGTTTTACGCTAATGTCAAAAGTGCTTTTTGGATGTTTAGGTTAACCTTATGGATAAAGTTTTAATCTGAGTAATTTTTTAGTTGTTTTTCAGTTCTCTAAGTGCTTTTGAAAAGTGCTTCTGAAAAGTGCTTTTAAAATAAGCTCTTTTTGTTCTCTGCAGATTACAACTCTGAAGTGACTCGATGAAGGTGGCTTGTAAGAATGCCAAACTTGGAGGCGCGCTAGTCTTGGTCACTAACAACACTTTTTTTTCATTTAATTAGAAATATAATTATTTAAGTTTTTTTTAAAGACAAATGTGTATATTTGGATTTATCTGTAACTTATTAAATTAAAGCTAATAGCCATTGTAACTTGTTGGATTTGAAAAGAATTGAATTATTAAAGTGTATTTGGGCTATTTGCAATTTGTTGGATTTGAAGTCTCATGGCAATTAATAACTATGTATTCAACCTTTTAAACTTTCAAAATTTAACTCAATATTTATTCATGCTAATCAATTTCAACCTTTTTTTTTTAAAACAATTCACTTTTAACTTAAGTATAATGACTTAATCTAAAGAACAACATAATTCTAACTTAGGTACAAAGAAACTAAATATAGTGAGTTTATTTAAAAACAACACAATTCTATTTTAAATACAAAAATCTAAATATGGAACTTTTAATTTAAAAACAACACAATTCTATTTTAAATACAAAAATCTAAATATGGAACTTTTAATTTAAAAACAACACATATTCTAATTTAAATACAAAAATCTAAATATGGGACTTTTAATTTAAAAACAACACATATTCTAATTTAAACACAAAAATCTAAATATGGGACTTTTAATTTAAAAAGCAACACAATTCTATTTTAAATACAAAAATCTAAATATGGAACTTTTAATTTAAAAAACAACACAATTCTATTTTAAATACAAAAATCTAAATATGGAACTTTTAATTTAAAAACGACACATACATGTTTCTAAAAAAATGCAAATTTAATTTGGGAACCCATGAAGAACTTAGAACTTGGTATAAATATTTGGGATGTGTAAATAGACTAGTAATAGTGATCATAGAAATAATAACATGGCTCTTAATACTTACTAATAAAAACATAGTTTTTTTGGATTAGTAATGTGAAAAGATTCAAACCACATTTTAGATTATGAACACGCTTACGCAAATGGATCTTTGAAACAAAGAGATCTCATGGGTAAACCACAAATGGCCAGACAAAATTGGGGTATGACAGTTGCCCCTATTTAATTACCTTGAACCGGTAAGTGATAATGACAGTAGTCTTTACGCATTCACGGTGGGAGATAATTAAATACAAGAAGACCCAGATTTTGTCCTAGGAAATGAAAGGAAGAAAATGTAGGAAGAAAATGCGGTGAGAAATGGCAAAAGACAATATCCCACAGTAAAATGGAACTGTCAAGACTTTCTAGGAGTCGTTAGAACAGTATCTTGGACATCATAATCGAGATATGTTAGCAATGGAATGACATCCCTAGCTAAATCTCAAGATTTTTCAGGATGCTAGAGCAGTGTAAAGAAAATCTGGCATGAGACTCTTCATATCGATGAAGCAGCATCTCAACAGTAAAAGTAAGATTCTCTGTATCGAGTCGAAACAACATCTTATATGATAGAATTAAAATATTCCAGTAAGGGAAAATACTTTAATTGAATCTAAGACTCTCCGAGGATATTAGAGCAGTATCTCTAAAAAATCTGAAATGAGACTCTTCATATTGACAAAGCAGCATCTCCAACAGTAAAAATGAGATTCTCTGTATCGGGTCGAAGCAGCAACTTATATGATAGAATTAAGATGTTCCAGCAAGGGAAAGATACCTTAATTGAATCTAAGACTCTCCGAGGATATTAGAGCAGTATCTCTAAAAAAATCTAAAATGAGACTCTTCATATTGATGAAGCAGCATCTCAAACAGTAAAAATGAGATTCTCTGTATCGGGTCGAAGCAGCAACTTATATGATAGAATTAAGATGTTCCAGACAAGGGAATGATACCTTAATTGAATCTAATACTCTTCGAGGATACTTAGAGCAGTATCTTTAAAAATATCTGAAATGAGACTCTTCATATTGATGAAGCAGTATCTCAAACAGTAAAAGTGAGATTCTCTGTATCGGGTCGAAACAACATCTTATATGATAGAATTAAGATATTCCAGCAAGGGAAAAATACCTTAATTGAATCTAAAACTCTCCGAGGATACTTAGAGCAGTATCTCTAAAAAAAATCTGAAATGAGACTCTTCATATTGATGAAGCAGCATCTCAAACAGTAAAAGTGAGATTCTTCAGATAAATGAAGCAGTATCTCGAACGGATGAATGAGATTCTTCATATAAATGAAGCAGTATCTCAAATATTCGTCTGTTGGGGAATTTTTGAAAAGACTCCTTTTGAGGGAGATTTACTAGAAATGCTCTGCAGGGGAAAAAGCTCATAAGAGACTTTTTAGGATAACCTCTGCTCGGGGAGCAATGACTATAAAGAAAAATGCTGGGAATATCATTATTAAAAAGTTGAAAAACGATTTTGTGAGATATAATCCCACGAGCATATGCAGGGTAATAACTTCAATTTGGAATGGGGAATGTCCGAGACATATACGAATGACCTTGGATCCTGTTATTTTATATTTGATTTTGTATAATGTCCCATCTTAGGTGGGAAATCCAGGCGTGTAATGATGCATGGGATGTATGCAAGTATGCAATTTTCGCTGGGGATATTTGGCTGTGCATGTAGGAGTGCAAATGGTTTTTATTTTGCTGAAATTCCCATTTTGTGGGAGTGTTATGCATGAGTATGCTGATGATTGATATGACTGTGTTTTTTTGAATTCCCTTGTTTGGCAGGAAATTATGCATGAAATGATGCCTGTGATGCATGTAGGAATGCAACTGGGTAATTGGATATGCCTCAGTTAAGACATTTCGCTTTAAGGTATGATGCCAACAGTATGGATTTTTTATCATTGGGGCGATCAATGGAGATCAAATTTTAATGCCCCTGCTAGGTGGTTTGGGGAATATATTTGGGTTGTTCCGAATCATTGAAAGGTTCAGACTTTTCAACACGCGATACTCCGTCCATGATTTATCAATGTTTCTGTTGGAAATGTGGTGGAGCCTTGCCCCAGTCTGGCTATACCATGAGTACATTTATGAGAGATATGAATCAGTAGTTGAAAGGAACATAACCGTCTGCAATCAGTCCTGCACCTTTATGAAAGACAAGAGTGAATCTTGGGGACTAAAGGATTCGTCCGCTTACTGTTTCAAAAGTAATCTTACCACTTTATTAAAACATGCGTTTTATTTTCTCCAATAGTTAAAAAGTGATGTTTATCAAAAACAAAAGGTTCTTTGCAAACAAACAGATAAAATAAAAAATGATTTGGGCACACTTTGTTGAGAAAAATTCTCTTTTATTGATTTGACCCTTAAATGGGTGATTGTACATAAAGACGCAATTCCTTAATGAGGTAATTGTTGTGCATAGAAACAAAATGGCAATGAGAATTGAGTTCTTATTGAGTTTCCACACTGCTATGATCCTTATGTATTTGATAGCCCGATCACTTTGCTTTTGAAAAGTGAAGTAGATCGATTCTTTGTCTTCGAGGGTATGTTAGATGTCTGCAAGTACAACTTTTTGCCTTAGAATTAATCCCTAACTTTTGCCTGGACCGCCCTTTTGGGTTTTTGATCCACCGGGATACCCTTTCTTGCCTGAGTCGCCCTTTCGGGTTTTCAACTCAGCGGGTCAAATTCTTTTATTTTTATCCCTATTTTTTGCCTGGATCGCCCTTTCGGGTTTTCGATCCACCGAGATAGCCATTTTTTTTTGCTTAAATCGCCCTTTCAGGTTTTCGATTTAGCGGCTTTTATTATTCCACTTTTTTAGGCGAAGTACTTTTTAACAGCATCAGCGTTGGTGGGAAGCGGCAACTCATCACCGTCCATAGTTGCTAGAATTAGAGCGCCTCCGAAAAAGGCTCTAACCACCACAAATGGGCCTTCATAATTTGGTGTCCATTTCCCTCTAGAGTCTTTGTGAAAGGGCAAAATTTTCTTCAGTACTAAATCTCCCTCTTGAAACACCCTGGGACGAACTTTCTTGTCGAATGCCTTTTTAAGACGCCTCTGATAGAGTTGACCATGACCTAACGCTTTCAAGCGTTTTTCCTCAATAAGGTTGAGCTCGTCGTACCTTGATTGAACCCATTCTGCCTCGTCTAACTTAGCCTCCATCAATACTCTCATCGATGGGATCTCCACCTCTATAGGGAGAACTGCTTCCATACCATATACCAAGGAATAAGGAGTTGCCCTTGTTGAAGTTCGTATCGACGTGCGATAGCCATGTAACGCAAAAGGTAACATCTCGTGCCAATCCTTGTACGTAATAACCATCTTCTGGATGATTTTCTTGATATTTTTATTTGCAGCCTCAACAACCCCATTCATCTTAGGTCGATAGGGTGATGAGTTATGGTGCTCGATCTTGAATGTTGCGCATAACTCGTCCATGGTCTTGTTATTAAGATTGGACCCATTATCGGTGATGATTTTGTTGGGAATACCATATCGACATATGATGTTATATTTCAAGAAACGGGCGACTACGTGCTTTGTGACATTCGCGTAAGACGCGACTTCCACCCATTTGGTAAAATAATCTATGGCCACCAAGATAAATCTGTGTCCATTTGACGCTTTGGGTTCTATCATTCCAATCATGTCGATGCCCCACATAGAGAAAGGCCAAGGTGATGCTATGGCATTCAGCGGGGTAGGCGGTACATGTATTTTGTCAGCATAGATTTGTCACTTGTGACATGTTCAGGTGTAATGATAATAGCCGGTTTCCATCGTCAACCAGTAGTAACCTGCCCATAGAATTTTCTTGGCCATGGCATGCCCATTGGCGTGCGTACCGAAAGAACCTTCGTGCATGTCCCTCATAAGCTGATATGCTTCATGTTTGTCCACACACCTTAACAAAACCATGTCGTAGTTTTGCTTGTACAATACCTCTCCATTCAAGAGGAACTTGGATGCCAACCTCCGGAGGGTCCTTTTGTCAAGACTGGAAGCCTCTGCCGGATACTCCCTCTTCTCTAGATATTGTTTGATATCAAAGAACCAGGGTTTACCATCTGGTTCTTCTGCTGTCGTCAGGCAATGAGCAGGTTCGTCAAAACGCCTAATCTCAATATGAGGCTGATGGTTGGGCCATATTAATTTGTACATGGAAGCCAAAGTTGCTAAGGCATCTGCCATATGATTCTCTTCTCGAGGAATATGAGAGAAAGTGATTTCGTCAAACTTTGGGAGTAGCTTCAGCACATAACCCCGATATGGAATTAGGTTAGCATGTCTTGTTTCCCAATCGCCTCTGATTTGATGTATGACTAGAGCGGAGTCCCCGAACACTTCTAGTATCTCGATCTTAAACTCAATAGCTTCTTCCAACCCTAGTATGCAAGCTTCATACTCGGCCATGTTATTTGTGCAGGTAAAACAGAGCTTTGCGGTGAATGGCATATGGAAATTCTTGGGAGACATCAGCACTTCCCCAATTCCATGGTGTAGCACCTCAAATTTGCACCTACCATTATACATACATTTTCATATTAGGTCATAGCATGTCATGATCCATTGCATAGCATTTGCATTGTTCCTCAGTTGCCTCAAGTGCAAACAGTCAAGAATTAGGTCAAACTAATCTCCTGATCAGTCAACCAAGCAAGCAAAGGAATTTCTCATTGAATCAAGGCCTTGGGGTTTGTCCGACAAGTTCACATGACTTGGAGGTCTATTTGAAGAGTTCATGTCAAGGGTTGAAGGCTCAGAGGTCAGCAGTTCATACACAGACAGTCAAAAACCCTAGAAAAGTCAACTGTCAGTCAAGGCAATGGTTGGTGGTCATTCTTGTGGAATTTGGGCACCATGGTTAATAATCAAGAGTTCATACAACTTGGGACATCATTTGAAGTCAAATTCTCAAGGAATTAGGGTTTGGAAGTCATCAGTCAATGCACAATTAGACCAAAACCCTAATAGTCAACTGTTGGTCAACTGTCCATTTAATTAGTGATTTGATGATTGGATTTGGTTTGTGAGAGCTCATTCATGTCCAAATAGTCATCATATATCATGCCAAACACCATCATGGAAGAATTTGAAGCCAGATCATGAATTTCCCAAAACGGAAACTGGGCCTGTAACTGAAACCTGCCATAAATGGAAAGTTTTGATCCTCAAACTTACATCATGATACAAGCCTCAAATGAATTTTTGCCCAACATGAAAGTTGAAGATCTTGTTCTCCCATTTCCAAAAAGTCCTAGAACTCTCAATTCCCATGTGTGGTTGGCAAGTTATGATCGAATCGATTTCAAAAAATCTTGAACTTCAAAGGGCCATATCTCCCAAACCGTTTGGCCAATTTTGGTGGGGTTTTTTCCTACAAGTCACATTTGATCCCCTCTTTCCAAAAATATAAGTTTCATAAGCCAAAACTTCACCAATCAAAATGGCATATTTTGACCTTTTTCATTTAAATGGAAGTTTGACCAAGAGTTGACTTTTTGACTCAAACATTTTTTCAGCATTTGGCCAATTGGGACAGCTCATAAATGTCATTTAGAAGGTGTTTGCAAGGTCAAATTATGCAGCCCATGTGAATATTGCTTGGTTGCTTGAATTGTAAGAAAGTACCATTTAACCATACTTGCACCATACTTGTCCATGCCTTGCCTTGTACCTCAAAAGGACAGCATTATGCAGCAACTTTTTCTGTCATTAGAGCCTCACTTACAGCCTAAAATTAATAGCAAAACAAAGAACCATGCTTAGTTGCTTAAGAATTGGAAAAAGGACATGTTTGTACCATACTTTCACAACCATAACATGTACTGTCCATGACAGAATTTTTCCCCCAAATTTTCTGTCACATTTCCACACAAGACAAGGGCATGGCTGGTACTGTCACAGAAAAGGCTACAAACCACACACCATTGGCATTTCTCTTCAAAAAGGACCTGTCACCATACTGCAGAAAGGGAGGGAACACCTTGGCAATTACACCTGGCTGTGCAATTCAGAGAGGACCAATACCATGCCATGTACTACAGCAGAATTGAGGCCATTCCTCCTGTCATGACAGTAGTGGCAATAGGGGCAGCAAACACAAAACCACTTGGCCAAGGCAAGGGAGAAGGCATGCTGATTAAAAGGAAAGACTTTGCAACAAAAAAAAAAAAACTAGCATTTTGCATCTGATTTTTTTCTTCTGTCAAAAAACCATTAGCCACCAAAAAACACTTTCACTCATATTTTTCCAACCAAAGCCCTTGGCCACTCTTGAAAAACCTGCACAGCATCCATCAAAACCTGGCCCTGCTAATCACATTCTACAACTACATAACTGTATTCATCGAGAGAGGGTTGGCATTTTTTTTGCAATTCCTGTCAAAAGGGAACCTGGCCCTCACTTTTCTGCCAACAAACTTGCTAGCAGCATACCACTATGCACCATCCCTGCCACAAGACATCTCACAAACCACCATGCTTTTTCTGTCAACAAGCATAATAGACCATACATTGCAGCAGAAGAAAAAGACAAAGCCTTAGTATGGACCAAAATAATTTCCAAACCTTGCTTTGTCTTGCTAACAACTGCAACCAACATAACACTGCAGCAGTTGGGATTTAAGATCGAATGGAGCAAGTTTGAGCTCAACTAACTTCATCATCCACCACTTGGAGCTTGGACTTTTGACTGTTTGAGCTGAATCCTCCAAAACATTGTTGCATCTCAGCTTTTCTGCAGAAGTCAAGTAATTTTCTGCCCCTTTGTTTTGTTAAATTGTTGCATGTTTTGGAAAGATCTTCGGATGCTGAATTCACTGATAGCTTTAGTTTTGAGATTGGTTGATTCTATCAAAAGATATGCTGATTCAAAATTTAGTGCTCATGTTGTTTTTTGCTCGAATCCTGTTTGTTCATGTACTTTGATGAAAAGGAATAGTGGATTAGGCATGTATGATGTTTAAGGATCACATTGCGATGTTCATTTATTGTTTCTGTGCATTTTGTTTTAAGCACATGAATGCATTTTGCTGCTGTTAAACCTTATGAACATGCCTAGAGAATCCAGGTGAACCATGTTAAATGTTGTTTGCGTGTTATTTTGGATTTTCAATTGCTTTGGTTTTGCTTGAGAATGCTGAATGCTATGGCTGCCAAGACCTAAATGCATGAGCTCTGCCCAGAAATTCCATGCGATGTGTTTTGTTTGTTTGTTAACTACTGTTGTTTAGTACTGATGATTAATGGCCAGGCTTAATTATTGAGGTTTATTCATTGATTCATGTTTGGATGTTGATGATACAATGTTGAAGGCCATGCTGCTAAAATCCTGCAGCTGTACTGCATATGTCCAGAAAATCAATGATTTGTGTTTGTCATGTTTGGTTATGGCCACTTGATTGTTGCATTGATTATTATGTTAACATGTTGCAATGCCTTGCTGTATTAGAAACCCTAGCATTCCCTGAATTTGCATGAAGTTTGGATTGTTGTGTGTTACTGAATGATTTTGTTGGAACACTAATGCCATGCTGTTTGATTGGGTTTGTTGGAATTTTGTTTTGCTGATGAAGTTACATGTGCTGTCATGCTGATTAAACCATGCTTAACCCTTGCTCAAGACCACACTCTCTCTCAAAGCCTCACCCTGCTGTGCATTTTAAGGGGACTGTCAAGAGAACTTCCAAAAGTACAAACCAACCACACCTTTGGCACTGCATCCCCAAGACTTTACAAGCACAACAAATTAACCTGGCCATGAAAAACCAGTCAAGAACCTCACCCTGCCATCCTGCATCTTAAAAGCCTTAAAAAACACCTGAACCTAACTTGCCATGCTTTCACAATCCAATACACCCTTTTGAAACCTTGCAGCAACCTTCATTGAATAACCCTGTCATAACACTGCAGCAGGAGGTTTGTTAATCACCTTACCCTCATTTGGCCATTTTTCTAACAGAAACTTGGCTTTTGCTTAACATCAGCCCTCCCCTCATTTTCTGCCTTGCCAACCTACACAACCAACTTCACATTTACACACACTTCACCCTTGGCACTGCACCATTTCCCTGTCAAAACAAACCAGTAGCATAGCCAACCCTATTTTGCCTTGCTAACCAACAAAACCTTGTAATCTCTAAAACCACCTAACTGCATTTTGGCCATGTTTCAAAAGCTTGCTAGCAGCAAGCCAACCATTCACCTTGCCTTGCATTCCCTTTCCTGTCTAACACAAACCAACTACAGCAGACCAAGAAAAACCCCTCCCACTTACAAGACTCACCATGAACCAAACATAACTTAACCTTGCTTGACCTCATATCAAAACAGACCTCATTTGGCATTTTACAAGGAAAAAACCTGAGCTTTGCATTTTGTGCTAAAGAACCCTGCTAGCCAACAAAGAACTTAAACCTGCCATTGCTTCTCACCACTTCTAAACACACAAAGAACAAAAGCCTGGCTTGGGATGTCACAGTCAAAACTGCAGTAACATCCACCACAATCAAAGACCAACCCTTGCTCATGCATTCATTTCATATCTTGCACTTTCAAAAACCAGTCCAAACTCACAAAAGGAACCAAAAAAAACTTTGCTTTGATTGAGACAACATTTCTTCAGGCACAACTAACCACTATCACACACAGTAAAAAGCATTGATTCATCTCATTCCTAAAAACCACTTTTGGCTATTTCTCAAACAACAGTCAAGAGACTCCAAAGAGGCTAAACCTTGCCTTGCCTAAACATCAACTAAGCTTGAGGCACACCTGTTTTGAGCCCAAATCATCAAATGACAACTGTGTCACCATGGCCCTGCTGATTTGGTGATTTTTTCGAGTTCCACCATTCCTGAAACTATTGCATGCTTTAGTTAGATCACACCATGCTAATCATTTTGAAATTTGAATCACATAAAATGGTTGAGTATGCTAGGAGATTTCTTAATTTGAAAACTGATGTATGAATGTATTTGTTTTCGATTCATGAGGGTTATTGTGTTTTAAGGAAAATAATGCTTGGATTATTAATGTATGTTGCATGTTGATGAGATTGGTGTACTCAATTTCTGTTTCTGGTTGAATTTTTTGTGGTCGATGATGATGCTCTGCTGTTTATGAACCCTAATCCCCATTTTTCCAGAATTTCCTCCCCATTTTCGTGTTACTGTGCCATCCCCCCACTAGCCAATGAAAACATTCCATTTACTGCCCAAAACGACTGTGTTTTGTTAAGTGGATCCAAATATTACAAAAATGCCATTCTTGCTTCATTTATTTCACATTTTTATAACCAATCTTTCAAAATTCATAACTTGCTCATTTTTGATCCAATTTGAATGGGATTTTTTGTGTTGTGTTCATCTTGATCTCTACTTTTTTATCATTATTTCTACAGAATTTTTGGATGGTTGGTTTTTAAATGGCCTTAGGGTTTATGACATGTGACCAAATTTTGTACATCTTGCCAAAACATTTGTGAAATGATGATACTTTATCCAATGGCTCCCAATTTTTTTGTGCTTAAACTAGACACATTCATGGTGATTTTGGTATAGAGTTTGTACATTTATCATTTGTGGTTTGTGAGTTATGATTTTTTTGAATTAGGATGTGACAACTTGTGTCACACCATTGATGACCAACTTCATGATTTTCATTACCATGCTTCTTGACCTCCAAATGACTTGATTTTTTGCATGAGCCTACTCTTGTATGTCTAGTTGACTTGTGAATTTTCTTGGATTTAATTGAACTATTTTCCATTTGTTTGAGATTTTTCTTCCCTGCCTAGTCAAATGTTGACTTTGTGTGACACATGTTCCCACTTCATTTGTGAAATTCTCATACTCTATTAGATGGACATGAAATTTTGCATGAGATAACTAGACATCCTCATCTTTGCCATGGCTTTAGTCCCATTCATTTATCATACACCATTCTTGACTTATGATTTTTCTAAGTTGATGCATGTTTGGTTGACTTCATTGAGCATGTTCAAATGAGCTTTGACTTTCTGATTTTCATTGACTGCCTTCCACTTGCCCAAATGGGATGAAATTTGACATGCTTACCATGCTATGTGTTAGGTTTGATCATGATTTATTTGGTGATTTTTGGAAAATGTTTTGATTGGTTTTGAGTCAAGTCTTTCTGTTGACTTCTATGGGTTTCTGTTTGATCTAATTGGTTCATGAAATGATGATAGTGATTGGTATGGATGTGAATCCAATTGGTTGTGTTTCCTAATTGTTTAAACATGATTTTGGATACTTGCCCCTTGCTGTTTGAACTTTCCCATTCACTTTTGACCCTAGGCTTGCCCTAGTGGTCCTGTTACTCACCTTTGAGTTTGTGATTTCAGGTTGACCATCAAATGGCCATTGAGACCAATTCTTTTGACTGAGCTTGGTTAAATATCATTGTCTAACCTCTTGTTTTTTATAGGTGGCTTGGCTCACATGCCATAGGCCTTGTGCCTTGCACATCCATGTGCCTCCAATTAACTATTGTGGTCTGTTTCTGTCTGTTTTGTTTGAAGCTGCATACTAACATCTGCTTGACTGTTTCAGGTGTTTTAGTTGCTTAGTTCCCTTGTGAACTTTTTGCTTTGCTTTGCTTGTATAAGCAATTTGCATTGAGGTATGCCTCCTTTACTTCATGTAGTCTGGAAGACCTGGCCTGTTACTTGGCCAGGCAACTGTCTGAAGTCCTCCTTAAGAGGCAATGTTTGTGGATGTTTACTTTTGTCCTTGCATAGAGTCAAAGTCCTCCTAAGTGAAGAGGCAATTGGTGGAAGGTAGGGATATGCAATCTATCCCCCACTATTCAGTGTGTCATCTGCTTTGCTCACACCATTGTGTTGATGCATTGCAGATACAAACCCAAGATCTTGTACAACTGTACAGTTGAGTCAGTTTAAATGTGTAGAGGGGTTCCCACTTTCTGAACCCACACGTTCTTGTCTTGAGCTCTCCCAGGCCAGGGATAAGAGCTGTGAGGTCTCATCCTCACTTCATCCTTTCATCTGCCTCACCTTAGCCCCTCAATGGCAAGGTTAAGAGCAACATTCACCCAGTTCCAGAGGTTTGTTTGTCGAGGTTGATATGACCCCTTGACTAAAACCTAACCCTTGTTTGAGCCACTTGTTTGTGTATAGTGTGTGCTATCTGTGCTTGTAGGATTGTTTGACTTGCTTCCTGTGCAAGTTAGGATTGTTTGACTTGCTTCCTGTGCAAGTTAGGATTAGTTTAGACTTGCTTCCTGTGCAAGTAGGTTTTGCTTGGCTTGCTTCCTGTGCAAGTTAAGTGTGTGTGTGGCTTGCTTCCTGTGTGAGCCATGCTTAGGATAGGTTGGCCCTTGTGCCATTTAGCTAGAAACCTTAACTTAGGGATGATTTGCATGATAACATCTAGGCTCGAGTCGTAGTCTCCCTAGTTGTGTCTCCCTCTGTTATCTGGTTAGGCTAGATCCTTGTCCCTGCGTAGGGGAACTACATCGCCCTGATCTTCATACCAGATGAAGTATGTAGGCAGGAGATTGAGCTGATCTCTCCGGGCGCCCTTTCTTTCTTTTGTGTGTGTTGTCTGACAGTTGCTAGGCTCGAGTGCCTGACCCCTTAGCAATTTGTTGTCTGTTTGTTTGAATGCGTGCTTGACAGTTATAGGCTGAGTCCCCGACTCCCTATCAACCTGTTGTGTTGTTGTGTGCTTGGAAGCCGATGCAAGTCCATCGAGTGGCATTTGGGTTCCAGTGTGTGTGTGTTTTGGTTCGGATGCTGATGTAAGTCCAGCAATTGGCATTCAGGCTCCACGTTTGCCTTTTTGTGTGTGTTTTGGTTCGGATGCTGATATAAGTCCAGTGATTGGCATTCAGGCTCCACGTTTGCCTTTGCCTGTGTTTGTTTGTGTGCGTGTTAGCCGAGCTACGAATGCTCTGATTCTTCTCTCGTCCGAGAAGATACGTATGCATAGGATGCGATATCCTAGCGAGCATGTGTCGTCTCCCCAGTCCGAACTACTTGGACTCTGATGTCTATGCCTGATAGACTAAGTAGGCCCAGGATGCAACATCCTGCCGAGTCCAGTTTCAGTCAGTCTCTTTCGTTTCTTTCAGCCAGTGTGTGTGAATATTTGAGCAGTGTTTAGCAACCAATTTTCCTTTCTAGTGTGCGTGGATCCCGTAGAGTACTACGGATGCGTAGGGGTGCTAATACCTTCCCTTCGCATAACCGACTCCCGAACCCATTCTCTTTGGTCGCGAGACCATGTTCTTTCCAGGTTTACTCTGAGCGTTTCCTTTCCCTCTTTTGGGATAAATAACGCACGGTGGCGGCTCTGTTGTTTCTTGTTTTCCCGCCGGTTTTTCGCGCGATGCGACAGCTGGCGACTCTGCTGGGGATATAGAGAAGTTGACCTATGCTGGTCCATCTTCCCTAAGCGAGTCTCTCCTAGCGCTCTCTAGGATTAGGGTTTTGGTTGCTTTTGCTGTGTTTATCTATTGCATTCATTATTTATTGTTTGCATTCGTTGTCTATTGTTTGCATTTATATTTGCATTAATGTTTGCATTTATTCATCTGTTCACCTGGCTGGTTGTTTGTTTCTCTCTGTGTGGGGGGAAGAGTCAGTTGAGGTAAAAGGTCCAATACCCAGACCATGAGTGCAATCTAGGATACCTAGGAATAGAGTGATTCATGGGAAGCGGGTGGTATGGCGCCACTTAGCGGAACATTGATATCACGAGCAGTTCAGACCCTGGTGGGATGTTGTCGTTACATACTTCGGGTGTGTATATGATAGTATTCTGCGAAAGGTTATTTATGCTGCGTTTCTCTCAAGCTTTACCCTGGCCTAGACTACACCCGTGAGTAGGGAAGGTTTTTTCATTATTACAGGTACCGTTGGTGACTCGGTTCTGTTGGTGACTTGGTTCTGTTGGTGACTCTAGTTCAGACAACAGTTTTCGGTTGACCTTAAGTTGGATTTGAGTTCCGAGTTTTGACTGAAGCTTCGACCTAGTGATCAGAGATTGCACAACCAGCCAGTCCAGTCTGCATCATGTGCATCATAGCATATTTATTTTTCAAAAGAAACGCATTGAAAAAAAAAAAAAAAAAAAAAAAATCAAAAAAAAAAAAGAGAAAAGAAAAAAAACTAATCCCTGCATGCATATCATTTCTCAGGTACATTCCAGAGTTTGTCTACTGATAGAGATGGCAACAGTCTCAGAGCCGAAGCGGAAGACCTGTTCCTACAGCTTTCATCGTGAGCCGTTGACTTCACTGATTGAGTTGGGTAGCTTTGTGACAGATGATCGTCTGAAGAGTTTCGTTAGACAGTATGGAGATATCTTGACAGTGCTGAAGACAGTAGTTGATCCGGTGCCGTTACAGACTCTTCTACAGTTCTACGACCCAGAGCTTCATTGTTTCACTTTCCAGGATTATCAGTTGGCGCCTACTCTCGAGGAGTACTCTATTCTGTTGGGTGTTCCTATCCAGCATCAGGTTCCTTTCTTGGATGTGCCCAAGGAGGTTGATTTCAGAGTTGTTGCCAGAGCTCTCCACTTGGGTATCAAGGAAGTCAGTGATAGTTGGAAGTCCAGTGGGGATGTTGTAGGATTGCCTTTGAAGTTTTTGTTGAGGGTAGCTAAAGAAGAAGCAGAGAAGGGGAGTTGGGAAGCCTTTCATGCTCAGTTGGCCGTCATGATATATGGGATCGTCTTGTTTCCGAGTATGCCGAATTTTGTTGACTATACTGCAGTCAGTATTTTCATTGGAGGAAATCCAGTTCCTACTCTATTGGCTGACACTTACTATGCTATTCACAGTAGGCATGGTAAGGGTGGGGCTATCAGGTGTTGTCTCCCACTTTTGCTCAGATGGTTCTTGTCTCTTCTGCCAGTCAGTGGACCTTTTGTGGATGCTCAGAGCACGCATAAGTGGACTCAGAGGGTTATGTCTCTTACTTCCTATGATATCAGGTGGCAATCTTACCGGATGGATGTGCGTAACGTCATTATGAGCTGTGGAGGATTCCGTAATGTACCACTCATAGGGACTAGGGGTTGCATCAATTACAACCCGGTTCTTTCTCTTCGCCAGTTGGGGTTTGTGATGAAAGGAAGACCACTTGAGGCTGAAGTAGCTGAGAGTGTGTATTTTGAGAAGAAGAGTGACCCAGCTAGATTGGAGCAGGTAGGGAGAGCTTGGAAGTCTATTGGTGTGAAGGATGGATCCGTCTTAGGGAAGAAGTTTGCCATAGCCATGCCCGATTACACTGATTGGGTCAAGAAGAGAGTAGAAACTTTGTTGTTACCCTACGATAGGATGGAGCCGTTGCAAGAGCAACCACCCTTAGTTCTCGCTGATAGTGTACCTGCTGAGCACTATAAGCAAGCCCTGATGGAGAATCGTCGGTTGAGAGAGAAAGAGCAAGACACTCAGATGGAACTATACAAAGCTAAGGCTGATAAGCTGCACTTGGCCCATCAACTCAGGGAAGTGCAAGGAGAGGATGCTAGCAGAGCACGGAGCAAGAAGAGATCATATGAGGAGATGGAATCCATGTTGGATGCAGAGCATAGGGAGTGTTTGAGGTTGCAGAGAGCAGAAGCCAGTTATCAGAAGAAGATCAGAGACTTGGAGAAGCAACTCAGAGACAAAGATGCTCAGTTGGAGAAAGAGATGGAGTTGAGACAGAGATCAGAGGACCACCTTGGAGGAGAAGTCTTGGAGCTCAGAAGACAGTTGAAGGAGAAGATCATCCCTCTACCAGATTGTTCAGAATGCTCACTGTTGATCGACCAGTGCCATTACCTGAAGACCCTCATTCCAGAAGACCGTCTGTCTTAGTTTGTATCTCTGATTGTATTTTGTTGAGAATCACCTCCAGGCTTGTTGGATGGGATTCATTTGCGTGTAAGCCATCTCTTGGATCTTTTTGTTGAGAATCACCTCCAGGCTTGTTGGATGGGATTCTTTTTCTTTGTACGTTGTTTATTCAGATATTCTGTTGACATTGGTTGTATGCCTTTTATCCTTATGTATATATAAGGATGTCAGTATTTCCCTGTATCTGTTTGCTCTCTTGTTGCTGCAGGTTGCCATCTTTTCAGGATGGGTCAGGCTCTTTGAATGCCTGAGAAATGAGCATATCATGTGCATCATACGCATCATTTGCATCATACTCATATCATTTTGCATAACAGGTATTCTTGATCGTGACTTCTCACTCTGGTTCCTGTTCAGGCAGGATAGCTGATCAACGTCCGCACCGCTACTCAACAAGACTGAATCAACAGAGAAGTATGGATCAATTTCAAGCTGAGTTGGCTGAGATGAAGGCTAGCATGGCCCAGTTTATGAATATGATGCAAGGGGTTGCGCAAGGTCAAGAAGAGCTTCGAGCTATGGTTCAGAGACAAGAGGCTGCAAATCCACCGATCAACCATGCTCCGCCAGAGGGAGGTCCAGTCAATGATAACAATGTTGCTGCTGCTGTACCCGTCAACAACTATGCTGTAGGTGATGAATTGGGGGGTATTCGAATCAACGGTCAACCTATTGTTCCAGATGCCGCTAATGCCAGAGTAGTCCGTGCTCCGGCCCGTAATCCTGTTCCGATTGTTGACAGACAAGAGGATATGTTCTCTCTGCTCAGTGAAGACGAAGACGTTCTGGGAAGGGTTAATGAGAGAGACCGTAAAGTTGAAGCTCTTGCTGAGAAGATCCGTGCTATGGAAAGTCAGAATTCTCTCGGTTTTGATGTTACTAATATGGGATTGGTTGAAGGTTTGAGAATCCCTCACAAGTTCAAAGCACCGTCCTTCGACAAATACAACGGTACTTCTTGCCCTCGCACCCATGTGCAGGCCTACTACAGAAAAATCTCTGCGTATACCGATGATGAAAAGATGTGGATGTATTTTTTCCAAGATAGTCTATCTGGGGCCTCTTTGGACTGGTACATGGAATTGAAGAGAGATTCGATCCGATGCTGGAGAGATCTGGGTGAAGCGTTCCTCAGACAGTACAAACATAACATGGACATGGCGCCTAGCCGGACTCAGCTGCAGAGTCTATGTCAGAAATCCAATGAAAGCTTCAAGGAGTATGCCCAGAGGTGGCGTGAACTGGCTGCTAGGGTTCAACCCCCTATGCTGGAGAGGGAGTTGACAGACATGTTTATCGGTACTCTTCAAGGTGTGTTTATGGACCGGATGGGGAGCTGCCCGTTCGGTAGTTTTTCTGATGTTGTCATTTGTGGAGAAAGGACTGAGAGTCTAATCAAAGCTGGTAGGATCCATGATGCTGGTTCCTCGTCTTCATTAAAGAAACCCTTCTCTGGGGCACCTCGCCGTAGAGAAGGAGAGACCAATGCTGTACAGCACAGAGGGGGTGTGTACAGAACAAATGCTAACAGAGATCAATATCGTCCAGTAGCTGCAGTAACTATTCCGGCACCTCAACCTCGTCAACAACAACAAAGAGTTCAACAACCGCAACAGCAACAACAACAACAGCCACGTCCTTATCAGCCCAGACAGAAATTGCAGGCTGATAGAAGATTTGATCCTCTGCCCATGTCTTACACAGAGTTATTACCCGAACTACTCAAGTTAGGGATGATTGAGTTGCGTACAATGGCTCCGCCTACAGTGCTGCCTCCTGGCTATGATGCTAATGTTAGATGTGACTTTCATTCTGGGGCACCAGGCCACCATACTGAGAAGTGTCGAGCTCTCCAGCACAAGGTTCAAGATTTGATCGATGCCAAGGCGATCAACTTCGCTCCAGTGCCCAACGTCGTAAACAACCCTATGCCTCAGCATGGTGGGCATAGAGTGAACAATATTGAAGGGAAAGAAGCTGAAGATCTGGTTGTTAATGTTAATGATGTTCAGACTTCTCTGCTAGTTGTGAAGGGTCGTTTGCTGAATGGGGGTGTCTACCCGGGCTGTGATGAAGATTGTTTGGGCTGTGCAGAATCTGAGAATGGTTGCGACCAGTTGAGGACCGGTATCCAGGGTATGATGGATGAAGGTTGTTTGCAATTCAGTAGGGCTGTGAAAGATCGTGGAACAGCGTCAACTATCACCATTTACTTTAAACCGTCTGAAGAACGTGGACAAAGAATTGTCAGTACACCTGCAGCAAATGGTACCCCAGTTACCATTCCCGTGCCTGTAACCATCGGTGTTCCAACTACTATCGTTGCGTCTGAAAGAAGGGCTGTTGAGAATAGTAGAGCTGTGCCGTGGAAGTATGATAATGCTCACCGCAGTTACAGAAGGGCTGAAGGTCAGACAAGACCAGTGAATCAAACTCCAGTGACAATTGGTGTACCGAATAGAGTTCCTACAAGTATTGGTCCGGCTGTGGATAATGTAGGGGGTCCAGGAGGTTTTACCAGAAGCGGTCGTCTGTTCGCACCGCAGCCTTTGAGGGACAATAATGCTGAAGCTCTCGCCAAAGCGAAGGGTAAGCAAGCTATGGTTGAGGAAGAGCCTGTTCAGAAAGAAGCGCCCGAGGGGTCATTTGAGAAAGACGTGGAGGAGTTTATGAAGATAATCAAGAAGAGTGACTACAAGATTGTAGACCAGTTGAATCAAACTCCGTCCAAGATTTCTATACTTTCACTGTTGATGTGCTCTGAGGCACATCGTAATGCCTTGCTGAAGATGTTGAATCTGGCTTACGTGCCTCACGAGATTTCTGTCAATCAACTGGAGGGCGTAATGGCCAATGTGAGCACCAGGCATGGTGTGGGTTTCACCAACTTGGACTTACCACCTGAAGGGCGAAACCATAACAAAGCCTTGCACATCACCATGGAGTGCAAGGGGGCAGTGTTGTCTCACGTATTGGTAGACACCGGGTCGTCGCTGAATGTGTTGCCTAAGCAGATTCTGAGGAAGATTGATGCGGAAGGGTTTGTGCTTAATCCCAGTGATCTGATCGTTCGTGCTTTCGACGGATCCAAACGTTCTGTGTGTGGAGAAGTTACCTTGCCTGTGAAGATAGGTCCTGAGGTTTTTGATATCATCTTCTATGTTATGGACATCCAGCCCGCCTACAGTTGTCTATTGGGGCGTCCATGGATTCATGCAGCAGGGGCAGTCTCGTCAACTCTCCATCAAAAACTCAAGTATATCTGGAACGGTCAGATTGTGACAGTATGCGGTGAAGAAGAGATCCTGGTGAGTCATCTATCCTCGTTCAAATATGTTGAGGTGGATGGCGAGATCCACGAAACCTTATGCCAGGCGTTTGAGACTGTGGCTCTTGAGAAAGTGGCGTACGCTGAGCAGAGGAAGCCGGGTGCTTCAATCACTTCTTACAAACAGGCTAAGGAGGTTGTTGATTCTGGCAAAACTGAAGGCTGGGGCAAGATGGTGGATTTGCCGGTTAAAGAAGACAAATATGGTGTTGGTTATGAGCCTCTCCGAGCAGAGCAGAATGGTCAAGCGGGTCCGAGTACCTTTACCAGCGCTGGGCTGATGAATCATGGTGACGTCTCCGCAACCGGTATTGAAGACTGTGGCAGCGATTGTGATTTGGACAACTGGGTTCGCCCGTGTACACCAGGGGGGTCTATCAACAACTGGACGGCTGAAGAAGTGGTTCAAGTTACTCTTCTGACAGAGTAATTTTCTGTTGTTTTGTCATTTTGCATGAAAATCCTACGTTCTGCCCAAGGCGTAGTGATTCATTTTGTAGGGCCTCATCATGTTTTAATGATTATCATTAATGAAGGACATTTTTTGAACAAACTTTGTGATCCCTGTCTTTCTATTTTTTCTGTTTTCACTTTTTTCAAAAAAAAAACAATAAAAATGGCAATGTTTTTTTATTTTTGTGACTTCTTGAACTCTTTTTCTAAAAACAAAGCATTAAACATGCAGAAGCGATCTTATGGCATTCACTATGAACAGTCCTGTTATGGCTCAGTATGATTTCGATAATCCCATCTACCAAGCCGAAGAGGAGAGTGAGGAAGACTGTGAACTCCCTGCAGAATTGGCCAGACTACTGAAGCAGGAGGAGAGGATCATCCAACCTCATCAGGAGGAGTTGGAAACCATTAATTTGGGTACTGAGGACGACAAAAGAGAAATCAAGATTGGGGCTACTTTAGAGGACTCTGTCAAGAAGAGGCTGATTGAGATGCTGAGAGAATATGTGGAGGTATTCGCCTGGTCATACCAAGATATGCCTGGTTTAGATACAGACATTGTGATGCATCGATTACCTCTTAAGGAAGGATGTCCTTCGGTTAAGCAGAAGCTCCGTAGAACAAGTCCTGACATGGCGACTAAGATCAAGGAAGAGGTTCAGAAGCAGTGGGATGCAGGTTTTCTGGCTGTTACAAGTTATCCGCCGTGGGTGGCCAACATCGTTCCTGTGCCGAAGAAGGATGGTAAAGTCAGAATGTGTGTCGATTACCGGGATTTGAACAGAGCAAGTCCGAAAGATGATTTCCCATTACCTCACATTGATGTATTGGTTGATAATACGGCTCAATCCTCGGTATTCTCTTTCATGGATGGTTTCTCCGGATATAATCAGATCAAGATGGCGCCAGAGGATATGGAAAAGACGACATTCATTACACCTTGGGGCACGTTCTGCTATAAGGTGATGCCATTTGGGCTGAAGAATGCTGGTGCTACCTATCAGAGGGCAATGACGACTCTTTTTCATGACATGATGCACAAAGAAATTGAAGTGTACGTAGATGATATGATCGCGAAGTCGCAGACAGAAGAGGAGCACCTGGTTAATTTGCAGAAGCTGTTTGACCGGTTGAGAAAGTTCAGACTGAGGTTGAATCCGAACAAGTGCACGTTTGGAGTGAGATCCGGGAAGCTCTTAGGCTTCATTGTCAGTGAGAAAGGGATTGAGGTTGATCCAGCTAAAGTCAAAGCTATTCAAGAGATGCCTGAACCGAAAACGGAAAAGCAAGTCCGTGGGTTTTTAGGGAGATTGAACTACATTGCAAGGTTCATATCTCATCTAACTGCTACATGTGAACCAATTTTCAAACTGCTTAGAAAGAATCAAGCGATCAAGTGGAATGATGATTGTCAGAAAGCTTTTGACAAGATTAAGGAGTACCTACAGAAACCTCCAATCCTTATACCTCCAGTTCCAGGGAGACCTTTGATAATGTACCTGTCAGTGATTGAGAACTCGATGGGGTGTGTATTGGGACAGCATGACGAGTCTGGTCGAAAAGAGCATGCCATATACTACCTTAGCAAAAAGTTTACCGACTGTGAAACAAGATATTCACTGCTCGAGAAAACTTGCTGTGCTTTGGCCTGGGCTGCTCGCCGACTGAGACAGTATATGTTGAACCATACTACCTTATTGATTTCTAAGATGGATCCAATAAAGTACATCTTTGAGAAACCAGCTCTCACCGGACGTGTTGCCCGTTGGCAGATGATTCTAACAGAGTATGACATTCAGTACACGTCACAGAAGGCCATCAAAGGTAGTATTCTGTCAGACTACCTCGCCGAACAACCGATTGATGACTATCAGCCTATGATGTTCGAATTCCCTGACGAAGACATCATGTATCTCAAGATGAAAGATTGCGAAGAGCCTCTTGTCGAGGAAGGACCGGATCCGGATGACAAATGGACACTGATGTTTGATGGGGCTGTAAATATGAACGGTAACGGTGTTGGGGCAGTGTTGATCAATCCCAAAGGTGCTCATATACCTTTTTCTGCCAGATTGACGTTTGACGTCACCAACAACGAAGCTGAGTATGAGGCTTGTATCATGGGGATAGAAGAAGCCATTGATCTAAGGATCAAGACCCTTGATATATTTGGAGATTCCGCTCTAGTGGTCAATCAAGTCAATGGAGATTGGAATACGAACCAGCCGCATTTGATTCCGTATAGAGATTACACCAGAAGAATACTGACGTTCTTCAAGAAGGTGAAGTTGTATCATGTCCCCCGGGATGAGAATCAAATGGCTGATGCCTTGGCTACTTTGTCGTCTATGATCAAAGTTCATTGGTGGAATCATGTGCCACATGTTGCGGTGAATCGACTCGAGAGGCCTGCGTATGTGTTTGCAGCCGAGTCTGTTGTGGGTGATGAGAAGCCGTGGTATTATGACATCAAGAACTTCCTCAAGACGCAGGAGTATCCTGAAGGTGCGTCGAAGAATGACAAGAAGACCCTGAGAAGGCTAGCTGGAAGCTTTTATTTGAATCAGGATGATGTGTTGTATAAGAGAAACTTTGACATGGTCTTGCTCAGATGCGTGGACAGACCCGAGGCAGACATGTTAATGCAGGAAGTTCATGAAGGTTCCTTCGGTACTCATGCCGGCGGACATGCAATGGCTAAGAAATTGTTGAGAGCGGGTTATTACTGGATGACTATGGAATCCGATTGTTTCAAGTATGCTCGGAAGTGCCATAAGTGTCAAATCTATGCTGATAAGGTGCACGTACCACCAAGCCCTCTGAATATCATGAATTCGCCTTGGCCGTTTGCCATGTGGGGCATTGATATGATTGGGAAGATTGAGCCTACTGCTTCGAATGGACATCGCTTCATCCTGGTTGCGATTGACTATTTCACCAAATGGGTAGAAGCAGCTTCTTATGCTAACGTTACCAAACAAGTGGTTACCCGGTTCATCAAGAAGGAAGTTATATGTCGCTATGGAGTTCCTGAGAGAATCATCACTGATAATGGCTCGAATCTCAATAACAAGATGATGAAAGAACTTTGTAAAGATTTCAAGATTGAACATCACAATTCTTCTCCTTACAGACCGAAGATGAATGGTGCTGTAGAAGCGGCAAACAAGAATATCAAGAAGATTGTACAGAAGATGGTCGTTACGTACAAGGATTGGCATGAGATGCTGCCTTTCGCTTTGCATGGGTATCGTACCTCAGTACGTACGTCGACCGGGGCAACCCCTTACTCCCTTGTGTATGGTATGGAAGCTGTCCTACCTGTTGAAGTGGAGATTCCTTCTCTGAGAGTTTTATTGGATGTCAAGCTGGACGAAGCCGAGTGGATTCGAACAAGGTTTAACGAATTGAGCCTTATCGAGGAGAGACGGTTAGCAGCTGTATGCCACGGACAGTTGTATCAGAGAAGGATGAAGCGAGCCTTTGATCAGAAAGTGCGTCCTCGGACATATCAGGTCGGTGATTTAGTTTTGAAGAGGATCCTCCCTCCCGGTACAGATAACAGGGGCAAGTGGACTCCTAATTACGAAGGTCCGTATGTTGTGAAGAAGGTCTTCTCCGGTGGAGCCTTGATGCTTACAACTATGGATGGTGAAGATTTTCCGTCTCCTGTTAACTCAGATGTAGTCAAAAAATACTTCGCATAAATTGACCCGCTGGACAAAAAGAATAAAGAGTCCAGGCAAAAAATGGGCATCCCGACGAACCAAAAAACAGAAAAAAAAGGTTCGGGCAAAAATTAGGGATAAAATGAAAAAATTCGTACACCCGGTAAGTCGAAAACCCGCAAGGGCGGCTTAGGCAAAAATGGGTATCCCGGTGGATTGAAAACCCGAAAGGGCGATCCAGGCAAAAGTTAGGGATTAAAGCGAAGACTACAGTCTGAGTTGTCTGTACTTCATCAAGCTTTATCGTCTGCCATCTCGAAAGATGTGATCCGTCCAGTCATTCTTCTCAGAAAGCAAGGAGTTGGGAGGAAAACTGATGATCTGTGAGTTATAACAGAATTGGGAAATAGTGGATGCCGTGTTCACATTGCCATTAGGATAGATTTTTCCTTTTGTGCGCAATTACCTCTTTCTAGGAATTGCTTCCCAATGTATTTGCCTCTTCAGGCACATTTTCAATCAATAAAAGTCGTTATTCAGATAAATAGCTTTCTGTTTTTATATTTACTGTTTTGTTTGCAAAATGTCCGAATTTTTTGATAAGCATTGCATATAAAAGACATGAAGGCTACACAATAGCTTGCAGGATGACGAAACATCTGAAAATCATTTTGAATGTTGAGGACACTTGAGCGTATCTTGTCCATGTATCCCCTGGGGGCATTTTGTTGTTTCTTTTTCAGATTGGCATCTGTGAGGACGTTCCCTCAGTAGATATTTTCCCCAAGCAAGTTTGGAAGCTACCAGAGCTATGTTCCCCCCGCGAAGACGTCTGTGGATAGTGCTTTCTATTCCCCAACAGATCTAAGGATTGCCCATCCCCAGCCGACCTGTATTTGCCGATTTCCTCCCCGAGTGAGGCAGGTTCATTGAAATTTATCTCCAGCATTTATCCTACCTGTGGACTGAAGGATATCCCTAGCAGAGTTTACTCTTCCCCAGCAGCAAGTGCTATTCTTCAACAAGAATGTGAAGTCGCTTTACCATTCCTCAAGCCGAGTTCCCCGCAGAGTATTTCCCCAAGAGGAGTCTCCCCACAGAGTCAGAGTATCTGATCATCTCGGCTCCCTAGCCGGGGTTCATTTGCATTTTGCATGTAGTAATCATTGCATCCTCAAACTGCGTAGCATTCCCATTCAAATATGGAGCATTACGCCATAGAAAAATTCAAACATATGCATTCATGTGTTAACCACATCAGACTGTATCCCCGGCAGAGGCGGATCATTTCATTCAACATCAGCACAGCAAGTCTGCTACAGTTGCTCTTGACAGCATTCAGATTTGTTTATTCCCCACAGAGGTTTATTTCCTCACCCGATGGTGACAGAGGTTTATTTCCTCACCCGATGGTGACGGAAAGTTTGTTTTTCCTCAGTGAGACCCCCAGCAAGTGGTCAACCTTGCCTTGACATATCTCAGATGTCGTTCTTATGATACCAGTAAGTGTCATGCTAGCGCCCGCGTGTGTTTCTTTGTTTGGTGTCGGTAAACGCCATTGTTTCGGTGTCTGTAAACATCGAGTTTTCTCTCCAGTCATCAGTAAATGTCTAGTCATCATTTTTGGTGTCGGTAAACACCATTCCTTCGGTGTCGGTAAACATCGAATCTCACCCAGTCATCGGTAAATGTCTGGTCATTTTTGGTGTCGGTAAACACCATTGTTTCGGTGTCTGTAAACATCGAGTTTTCTCTCCAGTCATCAGTAAATGTCTGGTCAACATTGTTGGATGTCGGTAAACATCATCTTTCGATGTCGGTAAACATCGTGTCCCATCCCAGTCATCGGTAAATGTCTGGTCATTCTTTGGATGTCGGTAAACATCATCTTTCGATGTCGGTAAACATCGAGTCTCATTCCCAGTCATCGGTAAATGTCTGGTCATTTCTTTGATGTCGGTAAACATCATCTTTCGATGTCGGTAAACATCGAGTCTCATTCCAGTCATCGGTAAATGTCTGGTCAATAAAATCAAGATCCCCAGAAGTCGTCGGTAAACGTCTCGTCTGGTATCACCACAAGGATTTTGTTCCTCCCCCAAGTGGAGATGCCATCGGTAAATGGCCCCGTTTTCTTCGATATCGGTAAATATCGGATCCCCAGTTGCAGCAGCCATCGGTAAATGGTCTTGCTGAGTTGACATCGGTAAATGTCGAGTTTCTTCGAAGCCACCATCGATAAATGGTCTTGCTTTCCTTTTACATCAAATCTGTTTCCCAGCAGCCATCGGTAAATGGTCGTGCTGAAGTTGATATCGGTAAATATCAAAGTCCCAGTTTTAACCATCGGTAAATGGTTTTGCTTTTCAGAAGTTTGTTTTCCCCAGCCGCCATCGGTAAATGTTCGTGCTGAAGTTGATATCGGTGAATATCAAGTTTCCAGTTCTCCAACCATCGGTAAATGGTTTTGCTTTTTTCTGAAGCTGTCATGCAGGTTGTCATCGGTAAATGACGTGGTTCTTTTGTATCATATCCAGTACTGTGCAAATTCTACGGTTCTTTGGTATTCAATCCCTGTTTACCCAGAAAGTCTGACAGCCGTTGCTCTCATCCATTCGGGTTCCCAGCTGATTGAATAGGGGCAGCTGTAGCACCTCAAATTTGCACCTACCATTATACATACATTTTCATATTAGGTCATAGCATGTCATGATCCATTGCATAGCATTTGCATTGTTCCTCAGTTGCCTCAAGTGCAAACAGTCAAGAATTAGGTCAAACTAATCTCCTGATCAGTCAACCAAGCAAGCAAAGGAATTTCTCATTGAATCAAGGCCTTGGGGTTTGTCCGACAAGTTCACATGACTTGGAGGTCTATTTGAAGAGTTCATGTCAAGGGTTGAAGGCTCAGAGGTCAGCAGTTCATACACAGACAGTCAAAAACCCTAGAAAAGTCAACTGTCAGTCAAGGCAATGGTTGGTGGTCATTCTTGTGGAATTTGGGCACCATGGTTAATAATCAAGAGTTCATACAACTTGGGACATCATTTGAAGTCAAATTCTCAAGGAATTAGGGTTTGGAAGTCATCAGTCAATGCACAATTAGACCAAAACCCTAATAGTCAACTGTTGGTCAACTGTCCATTTAATTAGTGATTTGATGATTGGATTTGGTTTGTGAGAGCTCATTCATGTCCAAATAGTCATCATATATCATGCCAAACACCATCATGGAAGAATTTGAAGCCAGATCATGAATTTCCCAAAACGGAAACTGGGCCTGTAACTGAAACCTGCCATAAATGGAAAGTTTTGATCCTCAAACTTACATCATGATACAAGCCTCAAATGAATTTTTGCCCAACATGAAAGTTGAAGATCTTGTTCTCCCATTTCCAAAAAGTCCTAGAACTCTCAATTCCCATGTGTGGTTGGCAAGTTATGATCGAATCGATTTCAAAAAATCTTGAACTTCAAAGGGCCATATCTCCCAAACCGTTTGGCCAATTTTGGTGGGGTTTTTTCCTACAAGTCACATTTGATCCCCTCTTTCCAAAAATATAAGTTTCATAAGCCAAAACTTCACCAATCAAAATGGCATATTTTGACCTTTTTCATTTAAATGGAAGTTTGACCAAGAGTTGACTTTTTGACTCAAACATTTTTTCAGCATTTGGCCAATTGGGACAGCTCATAAATGTCATTTAGAAGGTGTTTGCAAGGTCAAATTATGCAGCCCATGTGAATATTGCTTGGTTGCTTGAATTGTAAGAAAGTACCATTTAACCATACTTGCACCATACTTGTCCATGCCTTGCCTTGTACCTCAAAAGGACAGCATTATGCAGCAACTTTTTCTGTCATTAGAGCCTCACTTACAGCCTAAAATTAATAGCAAAACAAAGAACCATGCTTAGTTGCTTAAGAATTGGAAAAAGGACATGTTTGTACCATACTTTCACAACCATAACATGTACTGTCCATGACAGAATTTTTCCCCCAAATTTTCTGTCACATTTCCACACAAGACAAGGGCATGGCTGGTACTGTCACAGAAAAGGCTACAAACCACACACCATTGGCATTTCTCTTCAAAAAGGACCTGTCACCATACTGCAGAAAGGGAGGGAACACCTTGGCAATTACACCTGGCTGTGCAATTCAGAGAGGACCAATACCATGCCATGTACTACAGCAGAATTGAGGCCATTCCTCCTGTCATGACAGTAGTGGCAATAGGGGCAGCAAACACAAAACCACTTGGCCAAGGCAAGGGAGAAGGCATGCTGATTAAAAGGAAAGACTTTGCAACAAAAGAAAAAAAAACTAGCATTTTGCATCTGATTTTTTTCTTCTGTCAAAAAACCATTAGCCACCAAAAAACACTTTCACTCATATTTTTCCAACCAAAGCCCTTGGCCACTCTTGAAAAACCTGCACAGCATCCATCAAAACCTGGCCCTGCTAATCACATTCTACAACTACATAACTGTATTCATCGAGAGAGGGTTGGCATTTTTTTTGCAATTCCTGTCAAAAGGGAACCTGGCCCTCACTTTTCTGCCAACAAACTTGCTAGCAGCATACCACTATGCACCATCCCTGCCACAAGACATCTCACAAACCACCATGCTTTTTCTGTCAACAAGCATAATAGACCATACATTGCAGCAGAAGAAAAAGACAAAGCCTTAGTATGGACCAAAATAATTTCCAAACCTTGCTTTGTCTTGCTAACAACTGCAACCAACATAACACTGCAGCAGTTGGGATTTAAGATCGAATGGAGCAAGTTTGAGCTCAACTAACTTCATCATCCACCACTTGGAGCTTGGACTTTTGACTGTTTGAGCTGAATCCTCCAAAACATTGTTGCATCTCAGCTTTTCTGCAGAAGTCAAGTAATTTTCTGCCCCTTTGTTTTGTTAAATTGTTGCATGTTTTGGAAAGATCTTCGGATGCTGAATTCACTGATAGCTTTAGTTTTGAGATTGGTTGATTCTATCAAAAGATATGCTGATTCAAAATTTAGTGCTCATGTTGTTTTTTGCTCGAATCCTGTTTGTTCATGTACTTTGATGAAAAGGAATAGTGGATTAGGCATGTATGATGTTTAAGGATCACATTGCGATGTTCATTTATTGTTTCTGTGCATTTTGTTTTAAGCACATGAATGCATTTTGCTGCTGTTAAACCTTATGAACATGCCTAGAGAATCCAGGTGAACCATGTTAAATGTTGTTTGCGTGTTATTTTGGATTTTCAATTGCTTTGGTTTTGCTTGAGAATGCTGAATGCTATGGCTGCCAAGACCTAAATGCATGAGCTCTGCCCAGAAATTCCATGCGATGTGTTTTGTTTGTTTGTTAACTACTGTTGTTTAGTACTGATGATTAATGGCCAGGCTTAATTATTGAGGTTTATTCATTGATTCATGTTTGGATGTTGATGATACAATGTTGAAGGCCATGCTGCTAAAATCCTGCAGCTGTACTGCATATGTCCAGAAAATCAATGATTTGTGTTTGTCATGTTTGGTTATGGCCACTTGATTGTTGCATTGATTATTATGTTAACATGTTGCAATGCCTTGCTGTATTAGAAACCCTAGCATTCCCTGAATTTGCATGAAGTTTGGATTGTTGTGTGTTACTGAATGATTTTGTTGGAACACTAATGCCATGCTGTTTGATTGGGTTTGTTGGAATTTTGTTTTGCTGATGAAGTTACATGTGCTGTCATGCTGATTAAACCATGCTTAACCCTTGCTCAAGACCACACTCTCTCTCAAAGCCTCACCCTGCTGTGCATTTTAAGGGGACTGTCAAGAGAACTTCCAAAAGTACAAACCAACCACACCTTTGGCACTGCATCCCCAAGACTTTACAAGCACAACAAATTAACCTGGCCATGAAAAACCAGTCAAGAACCTCACCCTGCCATCCTGCATCTTAAAAGCCTTAAAAAACACCTGAACCTAACTTGCCATGCTTTCACAATCCAATACACCCTTTTGAAACCTTGCAGCAACCTTCATTGAATAACCCTGTCATAACACTGCAGCAGGAGGTTTGTTAATCACCTTACCCTCATTTGGCCATTTTTCTAACAGAAACTTGGCTTTTGCTTAACATCAGCCCTCCCCTCATTTTCTGCCTTGCCAACCTACACAACCAACTTCACATTTACACACACTTCACCCTTGGCACTGCACCATTTCCCTGTCAAAACAAACCAGTAGCATAGCCAACCCTATTTTGCCTTGCTAACCAACAAAACCTTGTAATCTCTAAAACCACCTAACTGCATTTTGGCCATGTTTCAAAAGCTTGCTAGCAGCAAGCCAACCATTCACCTTGCCTTGCATTCCCTTTCCTGTCTAACACAAACCAACTACAGCAGACCAAGAAAAACCCCTCCCACTTACAAGACTCACCATGAACCAAACATAACTTAACCTTGCTTGACCTCATATCAAAACAGACCTCATTTGGCATTTTACAAGGAAAAAACCTGAGCTTTGCATTTTGTGCTAAAGAACCCTGCTAGCCAACAAAGAACTTAAACCTGCCATTGCTTCTCACCACTTCTAAACACACAAAGAACAAAAGCCTGGCTTGGGATGTCACAGTCAAAACTGCAGTAACATCCACCACAATCAAAGACCAACCCTTGCTCATGCATTCATTTCATATCTTGCACTTTCAAAAACCAGTCCAAACTCACAAAAGGAACCAAAAAAAACTTTGCTTTGATTGAGACAACATTTCTTCAGGCACAACTAACCACTATCACACACAGTAAAAAGCATTGATTCATCTCATTCCTAAAAACCACTTTTGGCTATTTCTCAAACAACAGTCAAGAGACTCCAAAGAGGCTAAACCTTGCCTTGCCTAAACATCAACTAAGCTTGAGGCACACCTGTTTTGAGCCCAAATCATCAAATGACAACTGTGTCACCATGGCCCTGCTGATTTGGTGATTTTTTCGAGTTCCACCATTCCTGAAACTATTGCATGCTTTAGTTAGATCACACCATGCTAATCATTTTGAAATTTGAATCACATAAAATGGTTGAGTATGCTAGGAGATTTCTTAATTTGAAAACTGATGTATGAATGTATTTGTTTTCGATTCATGAGGGTTATTGTGTTTTAAGGAAAATAATGCTTGGATTATTAATGTATGTTGCATGTTGATGAGATTGGTGTACTCAATTTCTGTTTCTGGTTGAATTTTTTGTGGTCGATGATGATGCTCTGCTGTTTATGAACCCTAATCCCCATTTTTCCAGAATTTCCTCCCCATTTTCGTGTTACTGTGCCATCCCCCCACTAGCCAATGAAAACATTCCATTTACTGCCCAAAACGACTGTGTTTTGTTAAGTGGATCCAAATATTACAAAAATGCCATTCTTGCTTCATTTATTTCACATTTTTATAACCAATCTTTCAAAATTCATAACTTGCTCATTTTTGATCCAATTTGAATGGGATTTTTTGTGTTGTGTTCATCTTGATCTCTACTTTTTTATCATTATTTCTACAGAATTTTTGGATGGTTGGTTTTTAAATGGCCTTAGGGTTTATGACATGTGACCAAATTTTGTACATCTTGCCAAAACATTTGTGAAATGATGATACTTTATCCAATGGCTCCCAATTTTTTTGTGCTTAAACTAGACACATTCATGGTGATTTTGGTATAGAGTTTGTACATTTATCATTTGTGGTTTGTGAGTTATGATTTTTTTGAATTAGGATGTGACAACTTGTGTCACACCATTGATGACCAACTTCATGATTTTCATTACCATGCTTCTTGACCTCCAAATGACTTGATTTTTTGCATGAGCCTACTCTTGTATGTCTAGTTGACTTGTGAATTTTCTTGGATTTAATTGAACTATTTTCCATTTGTTTGAGATTTTTCTTCCCTGCCTAGTCAAATGTTGACTTTGTGTGACACATGTTCCCACTTCATTTGTGAAATTCTCATACTCTATTAGATGGACATGAAATTTTGCATGAGATAACTAGACATCCTCATCTTTGCCATGGCTTTAGTCCCATTCATTTATCATACACCATTCTTGACTTATGATTTTTCTAAGTTGATGCATGTTTGGTTGACTTCATTGAGCATGTTCAAATGAGCTTTGACTTTCTGATTTTCATTGACTGCCTTCCACTTGCCCAAATGGGATGAAATTTGACATGCTTACCATGCTATGTGTTAGGTTTGATCATGATTTATTTGGTGATTTTTGGAAAATGTTTTGATTGGTTTTGAGTCAAGTCTTTCTGTTGACTTCTATGGGTTTCTGTTTGATCTAATTGGTTCATGAAATGATGATAGTGATTGGTATGGATGTGAATCCAATTGGTTGTGTTTCCTAATTGTTTAAACATGATTTTGGATACTTGCCCCTTGCTGTTTGAACTTTCCCATTCACTTTTGACCCTAGGCTTGCCCTAGTGGTCCTGTTACTCACCTTTGAGTTTGTGATTTCAGGTTGACCATCAAATGGCCATTGAGACCAATTCTTTTGACTGAGCTTGGTTAAATATCATTGTCTAACCTCTTGTTTTTTATAGGTGGCTTGGCTCACATGCCATAGGCCTTGTGCCTTGCACATCCATGTGCCTCCAATTAACTATTGTGGTCTGTTTCTGTCTGTTTTGTTTGAAGCTGCATACTAACATCTGCTTGACTGTTTCAGGTGTTTTAGTTGCTTAGTTCCCTTGTGAACTTTTTGCTTTGCTTTGCTTGTATAAGCAATTTGCATTGAGGTATGCCTCCTTTACTTCATGTAGTCTGGAAGACCTGGCCTGTTACTTGGCCAGGCAACTGTCTGAAGTCCTCCTTAAGAGGCAATGTTTGTGGATGTTTACTTTTGTCCTTGCATAGAGTCAAAGTCCTCCTAAGTGAAGAGGCAATTGGTGGAAGGTAGGGATATGCAATCTATCCCCCACTATTCAGTGTGTCATCTGCTTTGCTCACACCATTGTGTTGATGCATTGCAGATACAAACCCAAGATCTTGTACAACTGTACAGTTGAGTCAGTTTAAATGTGTAGAGGGGTTCCCACTTTCTGAACCCACACGTTCTTGTCTTGAGCTCTCCCAGGCCAGGGATAAGAGCTGTGAGGTCTCATCCTCACTTCATCCTTTCATCTGCCTCACCTTAGCCCCTCAATGGCAAGGTTAAGAGCAACATTCACCCAGTTCCAGAGGTTTGTTTGTCGAGGTTGATATGACCCCTTGACTAAAACCTAACCCTTGTTTGAGCCACTTGTTTGTGTATAGTGTGTGCTATCTGTGCTTGTAGGATTGTTTGACTTGCTTCCTGTGCAAGTTAGGATTGTTTGACTTGCTTCCTGTGCAAGTTAGGATTAGTTTAGACTTGCTTCCTGTGCAAGTAGGTTTTGCTTGGCTTGCTTCCTGTGCAAGTTAAGTGTGTGTGTGGCTTGCTTCCTGTGTGAGCCATGCTTAGGATAGGTTGGCCCTTGTGCCATTTAGCTAGAAACCTTAACTTAGGGATGATTTGCATGATAACATCTAGGCTCGAGTCGTAGTCTCCCTAGTTGTGTCTCCCTCTGTTATCTGGTTAGGCTAGATCCTTGTCCCTGCGTAGGGGAACTACATCGCCCTGATCTTCATACCAGATGAAGTATGTAGGCAGGAGATTGAGCTGATCTCTCCGGGCGCCCTTTCTTTCTTTTGTGTGTGTTGTCTGACAGTTGCTAGGCTCGAGTGCCTGACCCCTTAGCAATTTGTTGTCTGTTTGTTTGAATGCGTGCTTGACAGTTATAGGCTGAGTCCCCGACTCCCTATCAACCTGTTGTGTTGTTGTGTGCTTGGAAGCCGATGCAAGTCCATCGAGTGGCATTTGGGTTCCAGTGTGTGTGTGTTTTGGTTCGGATGCTGATGTAAGTCCAGCAATTGGCATTCAGGCTCCACGTTTGCCTTTTTGTGTGTGTTTTGGTTCGGATGCTGATATAAGTCCAGTGATTGGCATTCAGGCTCCACGTTTGCCTTTGCCTGTGTTTGTTTGTGTGCGTGTTAGCCGAGCTACGAATGCTCTGATTCTTCTCTCGTCCGAGAAGATACGTATGCATAGGATGCGATATCCTAGCGAGCATGTGTCGTCTCCCCAGTCCGAACTACTTGGACTCTGATGTCTATGCCTGATAGACTAAGTAGGCCCAGGATGCGACATCCTGCCGAGTCCAGTTTCAGTCAGTCTCTTTCGTTTCTTTCAGCCAGTGTGTGTGAATATTTGAGCAGTGTTTAGCAACCAATTTTCCTTTCTAGTGTGCGTGGATCCCGTAGAGTACTACGGATGCGTAGGGGTGCTAATACCTTCCCTTCGCATAACCGACTCCCGAACCCATTCTCTTTGGTCGCGAGACCATGTTCTTTCCAGGTTTACTCTGAGCGTTTCCTTTCCCTCTTTTGGGATAAATAACGCACGGTGGCGGCTCTGTTGTTTCTTGTTTTCCCGCCGGTTTTTCGCGCGATGCGACACATGGCCTATTGCATTTGAGGCACCATCAAACATGAGCATCCAGCCTGCTCTTGGCTCGAGGCTTTCCTCTAGTTCGGAGTCTTCAACATCCTTAACAGCCATGATGTCCTCATCTGGAAAGTCAAATTTCAAAGATTGGTAATCCTCCAGTGGTTGGTGAGCAAGATGGTCTGCTAGTATGCTTCCCTTGATCGCTTTTTGTGTAACATATTGGATATCATATTCTGACAACAACATCTGCCATCGAGCAATCCTACTAGTAAGAGCTGGTTTCTCGAACATGTACTTGATGGGATCCATTTTAGATACCAGCCAGGTTGTGTGAGTTAGCATGTACTGCCTGAGGCGCTTAGCATCCCATGTGAGTGCACAACAAGTCTTCTCGAGTAATGAATATCTGGTCTCACAATCATTAAATTTCTTGCAGATAATAGATGGCATGCTCTTTTCTACCAGTCTCATCTTGTTGTCCCAATACACAACCCATGGATTCATCGAGCACGGTTAGATACATGATGAGAGGTCTTCCTTCGACAGGGGGCATTAGAATCGGTGGCTCTTGCAAGTATTCCTTGATTTTATCAAAGGCTATCTGACAATCCTCATTCCACTCCGCGCCTTGATTCTTCCTTAGAAGCTTGAATATTGGTTTTCATGTTGCAGTGAGGTGAGAAATAAACCTGGCGATGTAATTTAGTCTCCGTAAGAAACCACGAACCTCCTTCTCAGTCTTTGGTGCAAGCATGTTCTGAATGGCTCGAACCTTGTTAGGATCTACTTCAATTCCCTTTTGGCTTACAATAAAGCCTAAAAGCTTTCCAGATCGAACCCCAAAGGTGCATTTATTAGGATTAAGTCTCAACCTAAACTTCCTCAGACGTGTGAATAGTTTCTCCAGGTTGGTGATGTGCTCTTCTTCTGTCTGGGATTTGGAAATCATGTCATCGACATACACCTCGATCTCTTCATGAATCATGTCGTGAAAGAGAGTCACCATGGCACGTTGATATGTTGCCCCAGCGTTTTTTAAACCAAACGACATTACTTTGTAACAAAAGGTGCCCCAAGGAGTAATGAACATGGTCTTCTCCATGTCTTCGGGATCCATCTTAATTTGGTTGTATCCTGAGAAACCATCCATGAAGGAAAACACAGAGAACTGAGTTGGGTTATCCACTAGTACATCAATGTGAGGTAATGGGAAATCGTATTTGGGACTAGCTCTGTTTAAGTCTCGGTGGTCTACGCACATGCAGACTTTTCCATCTTTCTTCGGCACCGGTACAATGTTGGCAACCCATTGTGGGTATTTAGCGACTTCCAGGAAACCAGCGTCAAACTGCTTTCTCACCCCTTCTCTGATCTTGAGAGCCATATCTGGTCGAGTTCTTCTTAGGTTTTATTTGACAGCATGGAATTTCTCTTTAAGGGGAAGCTTGTGGGTCACGATGTCAGTGTCTAATCCGGGCATGTCTTGGTATGACCAAGCAAACACGTCGTCATATTTGTGGAGGAGCTCTATCAGTCTTGTCTTCACCGTATCTTGAAGCACTACGCCTACCCTTACTTCTCTCTTATCTTCTTCTGTCCCCAGATTGATAACTTCAACGTCTTCCTGGTGTGGTTGAATAACCTTTTCTTCTTGTCTGAGTAATCTGGCCAACTCTTCAGGGAGTTCTCAATCTTCCCCCACTTCGTCTTCAGCTTGGTAGATTAGACAATCAAAGTCATATTGGACCATAGCAGTGTCGTTATCAATGGTCTCAGTGGTGTTTCTGCATGTTATGATTTATGCAGTTTATTTAGAAAGTGCGTGCATAAAAATTGATTGCCATTTTCGTAAATAGATCAAAACGAAAGAAAAGGAACAAAAATTTGAATGCAAAACGTCATTTCATTAATGATAAAAACTCTTGAAAAAGATAAAGGAGGCCCTACAACATGCCACTGTGCCTTGGGCAGAGCACATGGTTTTGTCTAAAAATGATAAAATTACTTTTGAAATATTTGGGGAACTTCCACAGCCTTCCAGTTTATTAGTTCTTCATTAGGTGCAACTTGACGCATCCAGCTGGACACCCCCTCCTTGCGGTCTTCTTCACTGATCATTGCCACCTGCTTGCCAAAGATGTGGCCAGCGCTGGTGAATGTAACAGCCCAAACTGCTTTCAGGATTACCGACTGACCCCACAAACCAACACGGGTCTTTTCAGCATGCTTTTTCCTCACTCACATGCTTTCCGAGAAACTTCCCAGAAGGTCACCCATCCCAATACTACTCCAAGTCAAGCACGCTTAACTATGGAGTTCTTATTGGTCAGGCTACCGAAAAGAAGATGCATCTTGTTGGTATAGGTAGTACCAATTAATCCTTATAAGCCTTCATTCAACCATGCAGTCCCATACCTGCATAGTCTTAGGATCCCTCTCATTCCGATGTGAATTCGGTTTTTCCCCTCGAAGCTGCTAGGAGTGTCTCATTGTCATGCATCATGCATCAACAACCACTCCCTCGCCCTCGGGTGTCACATGTAACCACTCTTCGGCCTCTCCGACCTCGGGTGTTACATGCCCACCAACTTCCGCTTGGTTCGTCCCCGAACCACATCGTACTGGGAGAGGTTTGGCTCTGATACCATTTGTAACAGCCCAAACTGCTTTCAGGATTACCGACTGACCCCACAAACCAACACGGGTCTTTTCAGCATGCTTTTTCCTCACTCACATGCTTTCCGAGAAACTTCCCAGAAGGTCACCCATCCCAATACTACTCCAAGTCAAGCACGCTTAACTATGGAGTTCTTATTGGTCAGGCTACCGAAAAGAAGATGCATCTTGTTGGTATAGGTAGTACCAATTAATCCTTATAAGCCTTCATTCAACCATGCAGTCCCATACCTGCATAGTCTTAGGATCCCTCTCATTCCGATGTGAATTCGGTTTTTCCCCTCGAAGCTGCTAGGAGTGTCTCATTGTCATGCATCATGCATCAACAACCACTCCCTCGCCCTCGGGTGTCACATGTAACCACTCTTCGGCCTCTCCGACCTCAGGTGTTACAGTGAACGTTTTCTCCATAGAAGGAATCTTCTCTTTGTCAGATTGGTTACCAACTTCGTGTGATGATGGGTCATACCCCAAGCCAAACTTGTCTCGTTTCTCTTTCAATTCCACCACTTTGCGCCAATCTTGTGCATCTTCACTTTCCATAACAGTTTTAGCTCCTTGCCATGAGGCCATGGATGGTCCGGATTTCGGGACCTCCACGGTCTGTTGAACGGCCATCATGTTTACCACTTCCAGGGATTGGAATGGTGTCTCAGTGATTTCGCCATCCACCTCGATATATCGAAAAGATGTTAAGTGACTGACCAAGATATCTTCGTCTCCTCCAACCACAATCATTTTGTCATTTGTAATGAATTTTAGTTTTTGGTGCAGAGTGGAGGTGACAGCACCTGCGGAGTGAATCCAGGGTCTCCCAAGTAGGCAACTTAAACCAGGATGTATATCCATGATCTGGAATGTGATATTAAAAATAGTTGGACCTATCTTGGTTGGTAAGTCAACCTCTCCTATCACTGCTCGCCTTGAGCCATCAAATGCTTTTACGATTAGGGTGCTAGGCTTCATACTTATCCCTTCCACTGGCAGCTTTATCAAATTCATCTTTGGCATGACGTTCAAGGAGGAACATGTATCTACCAACACCCTTGACAGTATAGTATCCATGCACTTCAAGGAGATGCGGAGAGCCTTGTTATGGTTCTTTCCTTCAATCGGTAGTTCGTCATCATTAAAACCCAAGAAATTTCCAGTAGTCACACAAGCTATCACATCATCAAACTGTTCTATTGTTATGTCCTTGGTGATATGAGCGACGCTTAATACCTTCAACAGCGAATTCCTGTGCGCTTCTGAGTTAAGTAGGAGAGATAACATGGAAATTTTGGAAGGTGTTTGGTTTAGCTGGTCCACCACCTTATAATCGCTTTTCTTGATTATTCTCAAAAACTCCTCAGCCTCCTCACGAGTGACACCAGCTTTAGAAGACAGGTGCATGTCTTGCATCCCCTGATTAGGAATGGGGATCTGGACAGCAGCCTCCTTCCCTTTAGCTCTCTCAGAAGTAGTGCAGCGTCTTCGGCAGTTCTTGGTGCGAATACCCGGCCACTACACGTCATTCCTGTTGGCCCCACAATTGAAGTGACATTTGGTTCGTTAATCATTAAAGGTTTATCTTCCTGCCCCTGCTTAAAAGCTCTGAGCTGATATATCCATGGGACTGCCTTCTCATCTTTATATTCAAATGGTGCTGGGAACTCTATCACCAACGGGCTTATAGGTATTTCTACTTTGATCTCATCATAAGGAATATCTACCACGACTATCTCTTCCTGACGCTTGCTCTTGACACGGTAAGTTATTTGTAACTCGCCTCGATCCAGCATTTGTTGTATAAAACTCCTTGACTCTTCATTATTCTCTTCCTCAACCAGCTCTTCCGGGATCATACCACTCTTCAGCAATTGTGCTCCTATCATGGTGATAGGGGTTTGAATTTCTTCAACCTTGCGGATCAATTTGCCTTGATCACTCTCCTCAATGGCACTGACGGAAGCATCCTTATGCGTTGGCATAGGGTTGGTGTTCACGTTCGGGCATCTTGGAGTGAAAGAAACGGCTTTGGCTTCGATCAAGTCTTGTACTCGATTCTGAAATGCGAAACAGTTTTCCAAAGTATGACCAGGTGCTCCCATGTGAAATTCACAATAGGCATTAGCGTCGTATCCAGGTGGATATGGAAAAACAGCTGGTTTTAACTCCCTCGATGTTAGAAGGCCCTCCTTCTGCAGATATGGGAATATCTGACTATAAGGTACTGGTAGAGGATCAAGTTGTCTTCTTGGAGGTCTTGGCTTGAATTGTCTTGGTGGTGCGGTATTTTGCTGATGATGATGTTGTTGATGTTGTGGTTGATACATTTGTTGTTGCTGCATTGGCTGTTGATAGGGTATAGGTACCACGACGGTGACTTAACCATATGAAGCTTGTTGCTTCCCTTTATAGTTCCTGGATATGGCGTTTGTTTTACCTTCTCTTTTCCTTGGGAAGCCTCCAGAATATTTCTTTGGTGTGCTAGATGCTGTCACCGCTCTAGGAATCTTTCCATCCCTTAACCCCTTCTCTATGGGTCCTTCAAGGTGTCCACAAATATCCCGCTCATTTCCTTCTCAAACAATGGTGGCTCTACCTGAGCAACCAACTCTCTCCACCACTGGGCGTATTCTTTGAATGACTCACTCTCCTTCATAGCCATTCCTTGCAACTGCATTCGGTCGGGTGCCATATCTAAGTTGTATTTATACTGACGGAGAAATGTGTCAGCCAAATCCTCCCAACTTTGAATTCGCCCCTGTTCTAAACTCATATATCATCTTAGAGATGCTCCACTCAAACTGTCTTGGAAACAGTGTACGAGTAGTTTGTCATTTTCGGTATGAGCAGCCATTTTCCTGAAGTACATCACTAAGTGACTTCTTGGACAAGTCTGTCCTTTGTATTTCTCGAAATCAGGGGTTTTAAATTTAGCCGGGATGACTAAATTCGATACCAAACGCATGTTCATGGCAGAAGCACCGAAGATGTTGTTTCCTTCTATGGCTTTGATTTTCTTTTCCAGGGCACGGAGCCTATCTGCAGCAGGATCTGAAAGTATCTTAGGCTTTGGTTGATCAGGCATATAGAATGCATCATACTGGTCATCTCCAATTTCGGATCCATGATGAGTAGACGTATCAGAAGGTTCTGCACGGTCTCCTCCTACCGGTATCTGAACCAATCTCTTCTTGGTGGGGACGTAACTTTCGTCTTGGGGATTCGGACCTGGCACGCCATCATTTCTTTTTGCCCTAGCTTCTTCCTCCTCGCTCCTCTCTCTTTGAGCGATCGCAAGCATTGTCTCTAATAGCTGATCCATCTTCTCCTGGATTGTATTGATGTCTGTCCTCATGGTAACCTGGTTGGCCTCAACTTGTTCTAATGTCATCTTGTATTTGCTTCGCGTCTCGTACCGATGTTGATTAGTCAGTGTGGCTGGATAAAGGGTAAAAAGGTTGGGTAAGTTTTTGATTTTCATGAAGTGTGATTGTCATACCCCAAAATTTGCCCGTTAATATTACAAGGCATTTTTCAGGCACCAACTTATTTTGCAAGGCCCTGACATTAAAGGAACAAAAGTCCAACTCACAACAGGCCCAATCCAGAAAATGGCCCAGACTAACTTGCTCGCTAGGCGAGCAATTCCTTCGCCTAGAGAACCCCTCGTTATGACACTCGCCCTAGCGAAGCGCCAGATCCAGAAAAAGCCCAAACTAGCTGGCTCGCTAGGCGAGCAATTCCTTCGCCTAGCGAAGCTTGCGAATATCAGAATTTCTGGGCTTCATTCTGAGCCCATTAGGTCATAACAAGAACATTATAAATAGCCAAGCTTCAGTCACGAAAAAGGGGAAGAAAAACGGAGACAGGAGAACGGAAACGGAGAAAGGAGAGCCCTAGCAAGCAAACCCTGATACTCACTGGAGGCAAACCCTGAAAGAACTCGGCGGCACCAAGGTCTATCTCTGCCCAATTCAATCCGATTTGCCGATTCGAAGTCACAACTCAGTTGCTAACAGGTTTACATTGCTATTATTGTCTTATGTTCTTAATTTGCATATGACTTTATGATTAGATTTATGAAATATCTTAAGTTTGGCATGTGAACTTTAGTATGTACCTGCATACCTTAAATGATTAACCATATAATTGCAGTAATGAAATCCATAACGCATAAAATTGGTTGGGATTGTACTGATATCAAATTCAAAACCAGCAGCCGCTCACTAGCACATCGCTAAGCGAGTCGGTAGCGAGTACTCGCTAGGCCTTCGCTAGGCGAAGCAGGGGCGAACGAGACAGTGGCTGTTTCATTTCCTTGTTGTTCTATCTTATGTTTGTCTAATCATGATTTATTATAATTCTGCATCATTTGGCCAGAGATTATGACTGCTGTGTTGTAGTGCAATTTTCAATTGTACTTTACTTTGATGCTCTAACCCGTGTGCTGAATTGTGTAAAGGTTTACATATTCCCGAGGAAATGGCCGGCTAGGTATTCCACTTTATGTGTGGGATACCCTTATGGAGATTTACCCTGAATTACTCAACTGATTTTAATGTATTAATTTCATGGCGAAGATCCACCCTAATGGCTTAATTGATCTTAATGTATTGATTTTAATATGGACCTAATTACCTAATTGATTATGGCTATCTAATTAATTATAACACTTTGCCTTTAAATAAGTGATCTTGGACCTCTCTTTTGTTACCCTACGATTACAGTATTATGGTCATGTCCCGCGAATATGGGGATACACTTAGCAAAGACCCTTCGGTTAAATCATCATAGTCCCTCGAATGTTGCCTTTGTCCCTCGATGACCCTTCGGTGTAGCCTACGGTTAAATGATGATAGTCCCTTCGAATGCTAAGGTATCCTCACAACTGTTGCCTTCAATGACCAATCGATGACCCTACGATGACCCTTTCATATACAAAGGATAAAACTACTTACTTCTCAATAGTAAGGACAGTTTTACCCTCATAAGGATAGGAAACGTCCGGAAGGACCTCGGACAAGTATAACCCTTAATTGCTCATTCATAACCTAAAATACTTTTCACACCTCACACATTTCCAAACTATTTTTCTAAACTATTTTCAAAACTAAATGAGATAACCACTTTGTATACATTCATACAAGAATCATTACAAAGTTAAATTCTCCTTTTCAAAACATTTCCTATACAGTTCTCAAACACTTTTTCCAACTAGAAAAACATAAATGATTGAGCAATTAAGAGCCCATGGATAACCATGGATACGAAGGGTGCTAACACCTTCCCTTTGTATAATGTACCTCCCGAACCTAAGAATCTAAATTAAGGTCTTTCCTGTTCTTTTCCACCTTTCCTTATTGGATAAAAGAAAAGTCGGTGGCGACTCTTGCTAACCGCGACATTGCGATTAAAAACACAATTAAAGTCAGTTCACCGTATGACAGTGATGCATTGAAGATGCGAATGTTATGCATATTTTATTTCCAGGGAGTCATTCGAGTTTCATTAGTTGTTAGTAATTCGAAGAAACAAAAAATACTTAGAATAGCAATAATGGAGTAATTTTTAAACGTCATTCATTCCAATACATAACATAGAGGTCCAAAAAGGTCATAATTCAAAAGTACATTTGTTAAAGAAACAAAATACAAGACATAAGCAAATTAAACAACTGGCTTTCTGGCCTGAAGCTCTTCTAGTTCCTCATTGAATCTCTTCAACAACCCTTTGCAGAGCAGCACAAAATTGATTATGGCTGGAGGAGTGCTATCTTCTTTCAACTCTTCGACTGCGTCTCTCAACCTCCATGGCAATTCTTTAGCTGCCCAATTACAGAATCCTACTAGCCCATCGAGTTTTGCACGAAACTTATCCATGTCCCCTTGTAAGAAGTCTATGGTCTTCTTAAAGGATTCATAATCTTCAATCACATAGTCTCGCTCTTTCAACCATATGGAGTTGTCCTGGTGTAATGACTCTAGCTGGTTCTTTCCAAAGTTGATTCTGTATACAGGGTGCATCTGAGAGACCAAGTTACACAAATTCTTTAGATCGGGATCCTTGAACTTGAAGGAGTAAATGTTCCTTTTGCTCGATTCCATGTTTCTTGAATTTCTGCAACTCATGATACTCAGATTCCTTGGAAATAAAATAGTATGAATGTTATGCTATGAATGATATTATGCGTGCCACATGTAGGTTAATATACAGGTCGTGTGAGTGGATATTCTTGGTTACTAAACAAAACCCTTTTGGTAGAATGCTAAAGGTAAAAAGTTCCCAAAGTCATCAATCAATATCTAGGAAAGTTATTGTCATGATGAAAACTCATATGCAAATATCATCCCCAAACAAAGTTTCGTCTGGGTGAGGCCTTCGTATGGTCCCAAAGAGGAAAACTCCTAGTGGGCCCATACTACACAACTCTCGAGTCCAAGGTTCTAATAAGGTTCTCAGAGTCATAGATCGAGGTTGGGAATACCACTGTAAGGTAGTAATACGCCCAAGGGATCTCATCTGATTGGGGCTTTCGTATTAACCTAATAAGTCTGAGACTTTTCAGGTAAATACTACATAACCACCGGATATAATGGGTTAAAAGGTCCCTAGAGTCATTGATCCAACTTGAGAATACTATCATCGTGACGAAAACTCGTCGGGCAATAATATTTCAAGAGAATCTCCTCCAGGTGGGGTCTTCGTTTCTTCCCAACAAGGAAGACTCCTTGTGGGCGCCCACTACGCAACCACCAACTTAACCTTATGGTTTTTCTCAGACTTGGGTGGAGAGCCTATCTCACAAAGTATCACCAACCATAGAACCCCAAATAGGACATAATCAATAAATCATAATAATTATAATCATGACAGCATAATAATAACAAAATAAATAACAAACAGATAAAATTAACACACAATACATCAACTGAACTAAGGACAATACTTTGGGTACTTGTATCGAATTATTTATTAATAATAAAAGGCTTTTTCTTTATTATGTTTGTCTAATAAAGTCTCTAGAATAGATAGTCTGTTTAATGTATCAAGTATGACTTAATCATGAGATCAAATTAAACATAAGGACACTATTCTTAAAGTATTCATAGTCGAGCTTCATTGTGAAGTGGGATAACATTAAAGCATTAAGACTATTATGTATATCGACTGATGATCACATCTTATGGATCATGGATAAGGAGTTATCAAGTCTTAAACATAGGTATGAATATTAAGAGTAATATGTATACTGGATTGACCCGCTATGAGAATACTATATAGAATGTTATGCAAAGTGTCATAAGTTATTCTCATGGTGATAATGGTGTACATCACCCTTCGACCTGAAATCACTATGGACCCTAGATGTAGAGTCGCCATCTGTCGCATCTAGAAAAATACGATTCCTCGCGATGGTCTCGGAAAAAATTAATGTTCGAATAGAGTCGCCACCGAACTTTATTTATCGCAATGAAGGAATAGCAAAATATCGATAAAACCTTTGAAAGATAGAATAATGGTCATCGCAATCATATTCGGGTTCGGGAGTGGATTACGTAAGGGGAAGGTATTAGCACCCCTTACGCCCGTTGTACTCAACGGGAACCTTTTAGTTCTAATTTGCGTTTCGAGTGTTAATTTATGTTTGTTTGTTATCTTTGGGTTATAAAATATTTAAAATAGAAGTGGATGAGAACCTTAGAAAGGGAAAGGGGAGGGTTTTTTATTAGTGTGCTCACGAAGATACAACAATCTCCTACCTACGTATCCTTATGGTATAATAAGGAAATCAGAGCATTCGTAGTTCGGGGAACTACGGTTGGTTGGTGTTTTTTAATAAACAACTGTTTAGATCGCATCCTAAAGGCTAAACGGTGGCTTGTCTACTCTCGGCGGAGGCTTAAGCATTGGTTTGTTGTGCGCATTAGAAAGGATTAACAGTGTTCTTTCTGAAAAGAGTTTTGGTCACACGGGGGTGACAAGTTGGATCAATATGTTGGACGTTTTTTTATTGGTTGAGATGTTTTTGGTTGGATGACGATTACTCGGATAGTCGAGTAAGACAACTCGTATCCTAACAGTCGGGAAAGGGAATAGAAGACTCTAGACCGCTTTCTTTTTCATCCTTAATTATAGAAAGGATTTGATAATAATTAAAGTGTTTTTGAATGGATGATGAATACTCGGATAATCGAGTAAGACAACTGGTATCCTAATAATCGGGAAAGGGAGTAGAAGACTCTAGACTGCTTTCTTGTTTCATTTGAGTGATTATGAAAATTGGTTTGTGTATGGTTGATGTATTTTAGAATAAACGGCAAGTACTTGAATGGCTGAGTAAGACAACTCATATCCAAGCATTTGAGAAGAGGAATTGAAAACTCAAGACCATCTCCCTTTTCGTATAGTTTTGATTGAGAATGATTTAACTTATGGTTTAAGTTGGTGGAAAGATGACAATTGTTCGACTGACGGAGTAAGAGAACTTGTATTCAAACAATTGAGGAGAGAAGTTGAAAACTCAAAGTCATCTCCTTTTTCATTTCATTGTCATGAAAGTGTTTTGATTTAATCGGGATTTGGAAGTTTGTAGAGGAACGACAATTATTTGACTAACCAAGTAAGAGAACTTATATTCAAATAGTCGAGGAGAAAAATTGAAGACTCAAAGTTATCTCCCTTTTGATTTCTTGTTGTAAAAGGATTTAATTTGTTTGTACTTAAATGAATTAGAAATGACGATCATTTGACTAACCGAGTAAGAAAACTCGTATTCAAATAATCGAGGAGAGGAGTTGAAAACTCAAAACCATCCCCCTTTTCATTTTCAAATGAAGTGTTGTTTAGATATGATTAAGTATTTTAATTTAACTTTCGATGTCGGATCGAGGTTTTAAAATTTGCATTCTTGTGAATGAATTGAATTTATTTGGTGAATAATCGATTAATTAAAACCGAATAGGTCTCATTGTAAGAAAGCCCAAGAGTAAGCCATGTGAGGTTGATGAAGATGCTTTTTCAAGCGATCGACTTACAAAGGCATTTAAAATGGGCTCGACTTTGAATCGAGAAGTTCTATTTGTTTTTAAAAAATTGGTTTTAATTGATGGCATGAGAATTATAATCTTTTTGTATCTTTTAAGTCTTTATCATTTTTAGGTTCATTTTAAGATGAGATGAAGAATGTACAATGATATAGCATAAAGCGAAGTAAAGTAAATACACACAAAAAAATATTAGATGCGGGATTTAAAAGAGTTAGATGTTAATTGTGGAAATTAAAAAATTAGAGTTAATCATTAAATGTTAGGTGTTAGTTGAAATCAACATGAAATAACAAGAGAATTGCAATAAAATGTTAAATCTAAAACAAATAACTAAAGTTTAAACAATTAACAAAAGTATCATTAAATTAAAACTCAAAACAATATTAAACAATCGAAAATCTCAATTCTAAACTATTATCCAAAATATTAATTTTAAAATACTAATAAAGATTAAATTCTAAAATCATTCTAAATTACATTAAAATTCTAAAACAATTCTAAATCACCTTATAATTCTAATTAATCTACAATTATTTCTAAAAAAAGAAATCTAATTAAATTCTAAAATATTTTCAAAGATTAAATTCTAAAATCATTAAAAAATTCTAAAACAATTCTAAAACAATTCTAAATCACCTTGTAATTCTTATTAATCTACAATTATTTCTAAAAAAAGAAATCTAATTAAATTCTAAAATATTTTTAAAGATTAAATTCTAAAATCATAAAAAAATTCTAAAACATTTCTAAATCACCTTGTAATTCTAATTAATCTTCAATTATTTCTAAAAAAAGAAATTTAATTAAATTCTAAAATATTTTCAAAGATTAAATTCTAAAATCATTCTAAATTAAATTAAAAATTCTAAAATAATTCTAAATCACCTTATAATTCTAATTAATCTACAATTATTTCTAAAAAAAAGAAATCTAATTAAATTCTAAAATATTAACAAAGATTAAATTTTAAAATCATTCTAAATTAAATTAAAATTCTAAAACAATTCTAAATTACCTCATAATTCTAATTAATTTACAATCATTTCTAAAAAAAAGAAAACTAATTAAATTCTAAAATATTAACAAAGATTAAATTCTAAAATCATTCTAAATTAAATTAAAATTCTAAAACAATTCTAAATCACCTTATAATTCTAATTAATTTACAATCATTTCTAAAAAAAAGAAAACTAATTAAATTCTAAAATATTAACAAAGATTAAATTTTAAAATCATTCTAAATTAAATTAAAATTCTAAAACAATTCTAAATTACCTCATAATTCTAATTAATTTACAATCATTTCTAAAAAAAAAGAAAACTAATTAAATTCTAAAATATTAACAAAGATTAAATTCTAAAATCATTCTAAATTAAATTAAAAATTCTAAAATAATTCTAAATCACTTTATAATTCTAATTAATCTACAATCATTCCTAAAAAAAGAAATCTAATTAAATTCTAAAATATTTTTCTAATTAACATTCTAAAACAATCAGTATGGGCCTAAAAAGAACCAACCAATCGTATTGGGGGTATGGATAATGAAGTGGGGTGTATCTATTGATTGGGCCCAAAACTCATAAAAATGAATCAACCCATCCTGTGTGTTTCTTCTTCCTATCATATTTTAAGTAAATAAATAAAAATAATAATAATAATGGTAAATGAAAAAACAATATCAAACACTCCAAAGTTACACGTCACAAATTAGGTTTGCAGAAAGTGGGAGTAAAATGGGATAGGAAATGAGAGAAGGAGAAAAACGGACCTCCACAACGGCGTGCGCGAGAGTACGACGGTGTGAACAAGAGTACGGTTGTGAAGGCCGTTATTGGCGGCGGCAAGTGGTTGTCGGAATGGTAGAGGTTGCGCCGGTGAGGATGGTGTTACGGTGGATGGAAATCGGATTAGGTTTTTCTGAATCGAGAGAGGGTCATGGGAGATTGTCGTGGTCGTGGCTTGAAGATGGAACGCAGAACGACGATGCTTGAGTCGAAAGATGAAGAGCGGAAGCGAATCAATTCCGAAAAGGTATTGTCGAGTTTTTTTGCTTCTCTCTTATGCTTCTGTTATTTTTTTTCTTTCCCAACTCTATCTCTCTTCTTCTCCTTCGATTAATGATCGATTCATGAATCATCGGTGAAGGATTACTGAGCGTCTCCATTTCTGTTATTGTTGTTGTGTTCTTAGGTTTTTTTTGAAAAAAAAAAATCTCTGTTGTGTTTATGTTGTTCTTGCTATGCATTTTTGGTTTAAGGTTTTTTAGAAACAAAATGCTATCTTGTTCTTGTTGGGTTTGCTGTTCTTGCTGTGTTTTGCTGTTGGTTCTTTAGGATTTTTCTTGAAAAATTACCGTGTGGTTCTTGTTTGGTTTTTTTCGAGAAAAATATTTTGCTCTCTTGTTCTTGATGTTTTCACACTCTGTTATCTTCTTCATGTTTATGAAGAATTTTAAGTCTTAGAAAAACTTCCCCCTTTTTCGAATTTCTCATCCCAGATTATATGGGATTTGGTTTGTTCTGTTTTAAGCTAATGTCAAAAGTGTTTTTTGGATGTTTAGGTTAACCTTATGGATAAAGTTTTAATCTGAGTAATTTTTTAGTTGTTTTTCAGTTCTCTAAGTGCTTTTGAAAAGCGCTTTTAAAATAAGTTGTTTTTGTTCTCTGCAGATTACAACTCTGAAGTGACTTGATAAAGGTGGCTCGTAAGAATGCCAAACTTGGAGGTGCGCTGGTCTTGGTCACTAACAACACTTTTTTTCATTTAATTAGAAATGTAATTATTTAAGTTTTGTTTTTTAAAGACAAATGTGTATATTTGGATTTATCTGTAACTTATTAAATTAAAGCTAATAGCCATTGTAACTTGTTGGATTTGAAAAGAATTGAATTATTAAAGTGTATTTGGGCTATTTGCAATTTGTTGGATTTGAAGTCTCATGACCATTAATAACTATGTATTCAACCTTTTAAACTTTCAAAATTTAACTCAATATTTATTCATGTTAATCAATTTCAACCTTTTTTTTGAAAACAATTCACTTTTAACTTAAGTAATGACTTAATCTAAAGAACAACATAATTCTAACTTAGGTACAAAGAAACTAAATATAGTGAGTTAATTTAAAAACAACACAATTCTATTTTAAATACAAAAATCTAAATATGGAACTTTTAATTTAAAAACAACACAATTCTATTTTAAATACAAAAATCTAAATATGGAACTTTTAATTTAAAAACAACACATATTCTAATTTAAATACAAAAATCTAAATATGGGACTTTTAATTTTAAAACAACACATATTCTAATATAAACACAAAAATCTAAATATGAGACTTTTAATTTAAAAAACAACACAATTTTATTTTAAATAAAAAAATCTAAATATGGAACTTTTAATTTAAAAAACAACACAATTCTATTTTAAATACAAAAATCTAAATATGGAACTTTTAATTTAAAAACGACACATACATGTTTCTAAAAAAATGCAAATTTAATTTGGGAACTCATGAAGAACTTAGAACTTGGTATAAATATTTGGGATGTGTAAATGGACTAGTAATAGTGATCATAGAAATAATAACATGGCTCTTAATACTTACTAATAAAAACATAGTTTTTTTGGATTAGTAATGTGAAAAGATTCAAACCACATTTTAGATTATGAACACGCTTACGCAAATGGATCTTTGAAACAAAGAGATCTCATGGGTAAACCACAAATAGCCGGACAAAATTGGGGTATGACAGAGTGCCTTATTGCTGATCAAACATTGTCCGTAACTGGATGACCATAAAGACAGTTGATGGGTACTCCACGAAGCATGCTAAGGGACATGAGTGACCTAGATGGAATTTGCCCATCATGCGTAACAGGATAAATGTCTATGAGCCCAATATTGAACTGGACAAGGATGACACGGTCTATGCCTTGTGTTCAATATAAACATAAGGGAAAAAGGGTAATTGTACACATAAGTATTATCACAAAAGGATTTGTCAGATCACGTGACATTTTTCGTGTCTTGGGTAGCAGTGATGTGTTGCTAGATACCGCTCACTGTTTATTATGTTAAATACGTGATTTAATATAATTTCCAATGCCGCGAATACCTACAGGGTCACACACAAAAGGACGGGTTAATGAGAGATAGAGTAACTAAGGAATACCGTAATGTACGGTGCCATTAAGTGAATTGTAGAACATCGTAAGGTACGGTGTACTTAAGTAGAATACGAAATATGGTAAGGTATCACGCGCTTAAGTGATTTTGGCATATTATAAGATATGGGCCACATACACTTGAGTGGGCTTTTTAGCTTGCATCCCATATAAGTGGTTCTATAAATAGAACCCTTGTGTAGAAGCATTTGTGCAGTTGAAATTTTGTTTCTCTCTCTCACTCAAAGCCTTCATTCGTAGCAGCTAGCACTAAGATTGAAGGAATTCGTTCGTGTGGACTGAGTAGAGGCATTGTCATCGTTCAACGTTCGTGATCGCTCTGTAGATATGCATCAAAGGTTACAATCACCACAAGAGGTAACGATTTTGTCACTGATCATGCCCATTCGTAAGGATCACTAAAGGAGAAATTTTAAATTCCGTTGCATTTTGGATCGCTCTTTTCCTTCATGGAGGTCAACCATCACCCTGCTCGTCATAATTCACAAGTGTCACACTAGAGAGGATCCTTTTCAACTGACTTTTTCCAACTCTAGACGAACACCGACTCAAATTTCAACATCGTACCGTGAATAATATGTAAAGTGGATAAACAAATATAGAAATTCAAATTTTAATAATAGGACTGCTGGAGGTCCATCATTACCTTTCCAGATCATAATTCGCAAGCCTCATACTAGAAAAGGTCATTCTCAAAGTACTCTTTTTAACCCTGGACAAACAACAACTTGAATTTTGAAGGTTCGGGAAACACAAGAAAAGGGCATTGAATTGGGTTTCAAATATGACAATTTTTCATGACTCTAAAACAATAGCAACAATGATAAAAATGACAAGGTATTTTTATCTTGGTTCACCATTAACGAGGTTAATTCAGTCTACATGCCATAGTGATTTTTCTTTCTCAACAGGACTTAATCCAATAATCAAACTGATTACAGTCTCAAACACTACCCGTCAATGACTTCTCAAAGATTATGACTACACTTAGTCCCTTAAAGAACTACAACTTAAAGACTATCTGTCAATGACTTCTTGAGGCTTCTAACTAAAACCCAGTCCCTCAAGGAATTTAACAATTGTTAAATACAATATTTATGTTTATAAAATTGCTTCTAAATAAGCAGACAACACATTGATAATCAAACTTCACACTTAAGAATATATGAAATTAAGTTCTAGGTGTTTATTTCAATTTCTCTTTCTTGTTCTTGATTTTATCTTATTGAAATTCTTTCAGCATGAAGTTCGTCATTTTAGTGCACCAATAGTTATCTTTCATACTTCCTTTGTCCTCTTTATACAGATGAAGAATAAGATCGTTGGAGAATATAATTGAAAACTTCTTCAAATCCAAACTGTAATAGTTGGTATGAGATTCAGCCGTAAATCATGGGCAGTGGAGATAAAATATTTTATAGCCATTTGTAGTACTATCCTTTTGATTTTGCCACTTAACTTATAATATATTCTTAGAATATTCATTCATTCATTTTCTCTAAATCATTGGTTTCATATATGAGATGTTTTGAAGCTTGATTAGAGTTCAGAGCATTGAGGATAGACTTCAGAGTCTAGAGAATATGAGACTTTAATTTATCAGAGTACATCTGGGTTGTTTACTTCTAAAGCATTCACTGGAATATCCAGAGGTTGACTTTAGGTTTAGAACTTCTTCATATTATCACTTTGGTTCAGATTCTGATGATATCTAAAGTCCAGAGTCTTTATATCCAGAGTCCATAGTCTCTCTTATCCATAGTCCATGGTTTCTCAATCCAGAGTCCAAAGTCTTTTTTATCCACAGTCGAGAGTCTTATTTTACTCATCTTTGATCAACGTCTGGCTTGTTCAGAGTCTTCTCTATTCAAGATATGGCTTGTTCAAAGTCAACTCTATTCAGTATCTGACTTGTTCAAATTTTACTTTGTCCAACTTCTAACTTGTTTAGAGTTTTCTTTATCTAGCTTTTGACTTGTTCAAATTTTGCATACTGAACAAACTATTAGAGTATAAAATTGTTCTTTATACTCTGTTATCATAAAAACTCAAGGATAATAGATATAGAACCAAATTTTATTCTAACATAAATTTCAACATAGGATCATCTAAAACATGTAAAACGAACTAACAAACATAAAAATTAAAAAATTCCAACAATCAAACTTATTCACAAGTGTCACAATCTAGAGTAGGAATTTCTCTTACTAGAACTTCCGAGCATGGTTTAATTCTAAAAAGTTTAATCTTGATTGTAAGACCTAATGACCAACATATATTGAAACTAACATTTATAGAGATAGAAATATGATGACATGGATTCTAACCGAGGACTTCGTATAAAATATCCTCACAATCAAACTAATAGACCGTAACGACAAGTACAAAGAGTACAATTTTATAATGATATATTTTTTTGTTAAATTATTTTAAATATGATTAGTTCTATATATATATATATATATATATATATATATATATATATATATATATATATATATATATATATATATATATATATATATATATATATATATAATAAATTACTAATTTCTTTTAATATTTTTTAAATAATACTAATAATTTTAAAATTAAAATAAAACATATAATTTTGATAATAAGTGAAAGTGGTAATTTATTATATAAAGCACTATAAATCTATTATTGTATTTGAGAAAAATATAAATATAAAATTATTTATTCTTTTGTTAGATCAATTTACAATATTTGCTTGATTATGTGTGTCAATTTATGGTAAAATTTTGACTTTATAAGTTTAAAATATATTGTTCAAATTTCACTCTGAACAATTGTTAGATAGTTATTAGTCATATTTTAAACTATTAATCATATTTTAAACTATTAATCAAATTTTTCAAAGATTTTCACTCTGAACAATTGTAAAATAGTTATTAGTTTTACTATTTTAAATAATATTTTTTTATATAAAAAAATAAAGTTTTATATTAATAGTCGATCTAACTTGATTAAATATATTAACTCGACTTACACTCTTTAAATAATTAAAAACTTGGGTTAATTCAAGTTTCCAATTAAATTAAATTTTTAACAAAAAGAAATAATAAATATAAATATAATTTAATTTTGAAATAAAATGATTTATTAATATTAGTTTAACCTTAGATATAATAAATATATTAATAGTTCATTTTAATACATTTAAAAATATCAAAGTAAAATCTTTGAAAAATTGTTATAAAAAATGGCATTTATATATTAATTGAAAGTTTAAAGTGGAGCAACACATGTGGAATTGTAATTGTTTGTGTCAAAGCAGTACTTTCGGAAGAGTCTGGTGTCGTTGAAATGTTGTGTGTCAAAATTGTGTGAGTATCGAAGTCTCAAGGAGTTAGCCTCGACATGGATTTGGTTTTAAACATAATTTTGTAGTGTTGGCAGACTTAGGTATTTTGGACTTCTGTTTTTGGACTTTGCTTAGGAAGCAAGCAAGTAAAATCTATAAATAGGGAGTAACCCCTATTATTGTAAACACTTGAATTTTGTAGTTGCAAAAGAATAAAGAATCACAGTTTGTGAGCAGAGAGGAACTCTACAGAAAATTCATCTTCTTCATTCTCTCGATAAACCCTAACTTTTTTCTTCTCAATTCAATCTTTTTTTCTTGTTTTTCGTCACCATTGTGCAGCGATATAATCTTGCAACGAAGGTTGGTTGATTCACTCGAGTGAAGAGTGAAGAATAAGAGGGAATTGGATCAATGCAATTGAATCTTGTTCATAAATATTGATTCGGAATTACTCAAAGTCTTGTGTTTAATTTTAACATCTGGTATCTAGAGCATTGGCTGAGCGATTCTTGGAAGCATAACATGATGAATCATCCGAACAGACATTTTTCGGCGAGTTTCTCAATTATGAAGAATCAAAATTACGAGAATTGGTGCAAGAAGATAAAGGTTGTCTGTTGCTATCTAGGTCTTTGGGATCTTATGAAATAGGGAATGACACCACTTGCAATAAACACGACAGATGAAGAAAAAGATGCACACAAAGAATTGAAGAAGAAAGACTATAAAGCTCTCTTTATAATCCATCAATATGTTGATTCTTATAATTTTTAAAAGGTTAGTGATGTTGAATTAGAGAAATAAGCATGGGAAATTCTTGAAAAATCTTTTGGAGGTGGAGAGAAGGTGAAAGAGGCGAGGTTACAAATTCACAAAAGAACGTATGAATTGCTTCAGATGGAAGACAATGAAAGCATAACTAATTTTTTCACTAGGATTATAAAACGGGTGAATCAAATCAAGGTATGTGTGGAAGTGTTGACATAAAGATCAGTTGTTTCAAATATCTTGAGGTCATTGGCTCCAAAGTTCGAGCATATGGTAGTAGCCATAGAAGAGTCGAAAGATTTGTCAATATTGATAAACGAAGTGCTTTGAGGGATGATTGAATCTCATGAATAAAGAATGGCTAAAAGAGATCCAGGCAAGTCGGAGACTTATGTGGTTTTGCAGGCGCAATCAGTAAGAGAAAAGAATAGCAAAGGGAAATGGCTCGACAACAAAGGTAAAGAAGGATACAACAACTCGACTAGTCGAAATCAACAAGAAGGAGGTTGGTCGAATCAGAGAAGACCCTCATACCAAAGACACCAAAGAGGTGGTGGTGCAGGTAGAGGAAGAGGTGGTGGTCGAAAACATGACAAGAGTCACATTCAGTGTTTCTTTGACTCAGAATGCTCATCACACATGACTGGAAGGAAATATTGGCATTTTCAAAGTCCAATTATTATTAACACCATTTCAAAGTCCATTTTTTTTACCGAAATTCATTGCCAAAAAGAGTCCAATTGTCAATAGCACTCTTAAAGTCCAGTTATCACTAACATCAAAATCAAAGTTCGATTGTTACCAACATCCATTCTCTAAATTCAATTGTCATTAGTGCTTAAAGTCCAGTTGTCACTGGCATCATTATCAAAATCCAATTGTTATTGGTACCCAAAGTCTGGTTGTCACCGACATTATTTCAAAAGTCCAATTATCATTGGCATCTTTAAAATCCAGTTGTCACTTGCATTAATTATAAAGTTCAATTTTCATTGGCAACCATTTCAAAATTCAATTATCATTGTTATCTAATGTCTAGTTTTTATCGACATCATTTACAAAGTCCAATTGTCATTTTCATCTTTAAAATCCAAATTTCCCTTACATTAATTTCAAAGTCCAATTTTCATTGGAATCCATTTCAAAATCCAATTGTCACTGGTATCCAAATTTCGATTGTTACCAACATCATTTGCAAAGTCCAATAGTCATTGTCAGCATTTTCAAAACCCAATTATCATTGGTACATAAAGTTCAGTTGTCACTGACATCATTTTTAAAGTCCAGATGTTATCGACACTTATTTTATACATCCAATTATCATTGGTTCCTAAAGTCTAGTTGTCACTAGCATTAAGTCCAAAGTCCAGTTGTCATTGGCATGTTTAAAGTCCAGTTGTCACTGATATCATTTTTCAAGTCCAATTTATTTTTGGCATCATCCGTTAGAGGCCAGTTTTTATTACTGATGTATACAAGTAAAGTCCAATTTTGTCTGGCGAGAAAGAAAAAGAATAACTTGTTTCTACAGAGCTACTCTCTACTCTCAAACTAAGATTTTATATTCAACTGCACTTATGTGTTGTGTTACTACCAATAATAGATATCACTCCCTATTTATAGGTTGAGTTTGCTTGCTCCCTAAGCCAAACTCCAACCAGCATAATTCAACTAAAATTACAAAATAAGTCTAAGTCAAAAATCTCGGTTGAGCAATATGCTTCGACATTTTAACTTAAACCCTTCGACCTTCCCTTGCCTCTCTCAAGCAACCTACTTTAACACAAGGAATTACAATTCAACAATTTTATCTTCAACTCATTTTAAGTTTGAATAAATTTTATAAAATTAATTCATTCAAAATCAATTTTATTCAACACATACATACTCAAACCGACAACTTATAACTTACAAAACTATATAACTAAAAACAAGGTTAATAGAAACGAGTTTTAACAACTCATTTTGCCTAAATAAAATTGGCTCGTGAATTCGTATGAGTTTATTTTAAATTAAAACAATATTTAAAAATATATATTAACTTAATTATAAAGTCAAAATATACCAAACCATTATACAAGAAATTTCATGTGCATAAATTTGTATTAAAACACATTAATTATCCCATAAAATCCTATAAATATATCATTTTATCTTTTAAAATAACAAGTTTAAATTATCCCACAAAATCATACAAATATAATTTTTTTTCTTTCAAAATACTAAGATTCTAAGTCATTAAAAATATAAAATAAAAACATAAAGAAAAAATTTATTTTGATTATGGAGAAAAAAAAGAATCCTGGCAAAAAAAACCATTTAGAAATAAAATTGTACAAACAAGCAAATGAAACAATTTTATCCGATTTCATGGAGTTAACTCAATGTAAAATTGATTTTTTTCTTGAATTTATAAGAAAAACAAATTTACCACCATTTTAACATGTTGATCATACCTAAATAAGTAAAATTATACGATTTTACGTCTTAAAAACGACTTTGACAACAATAACTAAAAAAGTTATGTTCAGTAGCCGTTAATTTCTTATAAGCTTATAGTTTTTTTAACAAGTTAAAACATAATTTTTATAAATTATTTCAAGTAATTTATAAGTTATTATTTTTCTATCATTTTAGTTATATTTAACTGTTAATTTTATCAGATACGATATACTACAAATTCAAATGGTTGACTTCTCTAGTATCCACTACTTTAAAAGAAAATAGAATATGCACGACAAGTGTAAAATCATTTATTTTAAACAAAATCAATCACCATTATGTATCATGTCACATCAAATTCTAATTTTTAAGTTAATGGTATAATATGGTTGAATGATAAATTCCTATTAAAATGCATTCAGTGATATCCAACCAGGATATATATATATATATATATATATATATATATATATATATATATATATATATATATATATATATATATATATATATATATATATAATTGACATTAATTTCAAAAGTCTGGTTGTTATCGGCATCCTTTCAAAAGTACAATTGTCACTGACATCTTTAAAGTCAAGTTGTTACTGGCATTAATTACAAAGTTAAATTGTTATTGGCATCCATTTTTAAAGTCCAATTGTCATTGGTACTTTTAAAGTCCGTTTGTCACTAGTATTAATTTCAAAAGTTCGATTGTTACCGGAATCCTTTCAAAATTCAATTGTCATTGGTACTCGAAGTCCGGTGGTTATCGATATCACTTGCAAAAGTCTAATTATTATTGGCATTTTCAAAGTCCAATTGTTATTAACACCATTTCAAACTCCGTTTTTTTACCGACATTCATTGCCAAAAAGAGTCCAATTGTCATTGACACTCTCAAAGTCGAGTTATCACTGACATCAAACCCAAAGTCCGGTTGTTACCAGCATCCATTCTCTAAATCCAATTGTCATTTGTACTTAAAGTCCAGTTGTCACTGACATCATTATCAAAATCCAATTGTTATTGGTACCCAAAGTCTGGTTGTCACCGACATTATTTCAAAATTCCAATTATCATTGGCATCTTTAAAATCCAATTATCACTGGCATTAATTCTAAAGTCCAATTTTCATTGGCATCCATTTCAAAATTCAATTGTCATTGTTATCCAATGTCTGGTTGTTATCGGCATCATTTGCAAAGTCCAATTGTCATTTTCATCTTTAAAATCCAAATGTCACTGACATTAATTCCAAAGTCCAATTTTCATTGGCATCCATTTCAAAATCCAATTGTCACTGGTATCCAAAGTTCGATTGTTACCAACATCATTTGCAAAGTCCAATTGTCATTGTCATCATTCTCAAAACCCAATTGTCATTGGTATATAAAGTTCAGTTGTCACTGGCATCATTTTTAAAGTCCAGTTGTTAGCGACACTTATTTCCTACATCCAATTATCATTGGCTCCCAAAGTCAAGTTGTCACTGACATTAAGTCCAAAGTCCAGTTGTCATTGGCATGTTTAAAGTCCAGTTGTCACTGATATCATTTTCCAAGTCCAATTTATTTTTGGCATCATCCGTTAGAGGCCAGTTTTTATTACTGATGTCTACAAGTAAAGTCCAATTTTGTCTGGCACATTCAGAGATTGTGCTCTGTTGTGTCCTGATGTTTCTTAGAAAGTTGTTTGTATGACTTTTGTTTATAGGAATTCCCTAGAAGATTGAATGATTCTTCTTGTTAAGAAACTCCAATATTTTTGTCTTGGATGAATTCTTTGTTAGGGATCTCCAAAGTATTTTTTTGCATGGATGATTTTCTTGTTAGAAAACTCCCGAGTTTTGTATTAGATGAATTCTTTGTTAAGAATACCCAAAGTTCTTTTTTCCATGGATGATTTTCATGTTAGAAAAGTCTCGAGTTTTGTCTTGGATGAATTTTTTGTTAAGAATCTCTAAAGTTCTTTTTGCATGGATGATCTTCTTATAAGAAAACTCACAATTTTTTTTTTATCTTGGGTGAATTCTTTATTAAGAATCTCCAAAATATTTAATTGGGTGATTTCTTATGAGAAATCTCCAGAACTCTCAGATATATTCTAAGATGTTGGCATGTAATCTCTAACTAGTTGATAAAACTCACTTTGAATATTCTGCAATATTTTCTCCAGTAAATTATCACCCCCAATGAGTCTTTCACCATTTTAAAATATGTTTAAACAATTTAAATTATATAATGACACTTTTTAAATATTTTTTCAGCATTGAGTAAATATGATCATTAGATAATAAAAAAATAAAAAAATATTGGTTTAATTTTGAACATTCATTAAAACACAATAAAAACTTAAATATTGATTGAATTTATTTACATAACGTAACATCTTAAAAGAAATTATACATATAAAAAATGATAAATGCATGTATTATTTATACAATAATATTAACAATTCTTGAAAGTATAAAAAAATTAAAATTAATAAAATCCTATATAATATCAACAATGTCTCAATAAAAATAAATAGGATCGCTTATTATCTATTGAAAAAGAAATTTTATAAAAAAATTAATTACAATAATTTAATAAACGGTTTTACATCTTAAAATATCTAAATTTAAATTATTTATACATAAAAAATAATTTCATAAATACTAATCTCATAGTTCGCTTTAAACCATTGATTGAAAAAAACATTACATTTCATTCTAGCAAAAAGCTATATTAATAATTATAATTTATCCCTATCATTAATATGATAAGATGAGTAACGCATGCTTGACACCTATGGAGGGTAAAGAATAAGGAAGCTTTGTGGGACAAATGAAGCAAAACAAAGTTAAAACATTATTTGTTGACAGTGGGATTTGAACCCACGCCCTTTCGGACCAGAACCTTAATCTGGCGCCTTAGACCAACTCGGCCATATCAACTTGTTGTTTAATAAACCAAAACAACGCAATTCACACACAGACTTATGTAAGTATATTTTTCAAAAGGCTTAGCAAATAGACATTACCTGTTACTTTTGCATGCATGTTCCTTTAAAATGTGAAATTTTATTTTAATAACTAACATTTTTTATTACTATTTTTAACTACATATCTACTACAGGTTGGACTCATATAACTTTTTTTTCTTCTTTTTCTTTAGATATTTATGCCTACAAAGATAATTAAACTATTTTATTTTAATTTTTCATGTACAAATATTTTAAACCAAAAATAAAATACTAGTTAATAATTAAAAAATAGCTTTCATACCTTATCTTTAAAAACAATGTAATACTATTTTTAAAAGACTGCATATGTAAAAGAAATATTATTTTTTATTTTATTGACATGTGTTACGTTTGGAAAATAAAAATCATATGAGTATATACAAAAAGCATACAAGTATATAAGAAAAAACATATGTACGATTCTTTCCTTGTTTTTTTCTAATAAAAAAAAATTCTTTTAAAAAATTAGTTAGTTGGACATACTAATTTTATATTTTTTTTTAATATGCTCTAAAATAATATGTGTTCTTGGATTAAAAATAAAATATTTTTTAAACTTTTAGTTACATATTAATAGGAATAAAAATATTGATAATAATTAGTGTGTTCGTTGAGGATTGGGGCCCTCATGCCTACATATCTTCATAGTTCCGTAGTTCATGAAATTAATAGTAAGAGATGAAATGAGGTGTTTGCCTAAGCACAGGGACTGACAAGGCAAACAAAAAAGAAAATGGGTTAACGATCATGCATCAAAGTGAACAAGAATCTAAATAGAAATGTCATGATCATGAATTTTTTTAATTAAGAAGTGGGTTAATGACTAAAATTCAATTAAAATTAAATTAAGCTCCAAAAATCAACCATTTTATTTTTCAAAGTATTTTCAAAGTTAAAATCAATTAAAATCTAATTATATTCTAATTGCTAAACATGCATCTTTATTATCTTCTAAACATGAATCAAGGATTAAATAAATCACCATGCCGTTTTTTATTCCTAATTTTCTTATGGTAAAAAATGTATTAAAACAATTAAAACTAATGGGAAAAAATAACAAAAGAAAAAGATAAAAACTAATGAAACCAAGGGTGCATGAGGCAAAGTCAGGGTGCCAATAGGAAACGGGGAGTTGGGCCCTCAAGAATATAGGCCTAATCGCTGCAAGTCAAATAGAATGTGGGGTATGGCCCTTTGGACAACGGTGCGTGCAATAATACATCATGGGCCAAGGATGCTGAGGCCCATTAGATATGAATCATGTATTAGGGGTGGTGCATAGTCAGAAACAGGGTACAAGGATCTAATTACACGGGCCAAGGGCCTTTAGGACCATCAAATCCACAAGAGAATGGAAATTCATGTTTCACTCAAATCAAACACGTTCATATCAACCTCTCTTCAATCTTGAGTCCTTGGCCTTTAAAGGGCGCCTCCTCCGCACCAAAAATCGCCTCCGGAGGCGGAGGAGGGCCAACCACTTCAACTTAGGCATCAAACAAATCGTCCCAAGGTCCTCATTCTGAATCCAATCTCAATTCCTTATGATTCCTAACCAACAACCCAAATCAAACTTAAAACCCACAAGAACCCTAAATGGAAGTTCATAAATTAAACTCCACTGTGTAGGAATCAAACCCTAATTCAATAGGTCTTTGGTTCCCCAGACTCCAAATCACGTGAGGGTAATAAGAATTAGGTCAAATATAAATAAATCCTACCTCTACAGACGAAGCTTCTGACTTCGAAGGTGGAACGCGCAACGAATTAGAAATCTTTAAAAACTCTTCAAATCTGTAAGTGCTTCGAACCTTCAATCCTTATATGATTTTTTGTGTTCTTGCCCTTATACTCCTTCTTGTTCTTTCTCAATTTCCCTTTATTGTGATGTGTTACGTTGTAATTGAGAGTGATGAGAGAGTAGTGAGAAATGCAGTGAGGATGAGAGAGTGATGAGACTGAGAGTGAAGGAATTCTGAGGGAAACTGGGTGATTGATTTGTTGAACCCCGAAACTGATTATTGAAGATGGGTTTTATAGCAATTCAATCTTAACAAAGCTTAAATCTATTAAGCTATTGATGTTTCAATTCAGTTGGTTGTGTTAACTCTGTTAGCTATCAAAATTGATAAGAGTTAGTTGTTCAAAAATATGTTAGTTAGGGTTAGTTGTTATGATAGTTGGTTAGGCTAGTTAGTTTTAGGTTAGTTAAAAATTAGTTAGGTTGTTATTTGTTGTGAATTAGTTAGATGCTACGATGTTGTTAGTAGTTCAATGCAATTAGTTTAATGATGCAACCACTTTAGTGAAATGTTAGTAATGATGTTATTGATTTTCAAAAATGATTGCTTTCTCTTGAAGATGTAACGACTGATGATGATTGAATTTGAATGTAATAACTTGTACACTTTTATTTAGATGCAATGCAATCCTATTGAATTGTCTACTATATGTATTCATTGAATGGCCTGCTATATGCATTTATGGCTGGAAATGCTACTGCAGTGGTTTACTTGTTATACTTGTAGAACTTAGGGTTGTATGTCATGTATGCTTATTGTTTGTTAATTGACCTGTTTGAATTCAAGTAAATGAACCCTGTTATGAACTACAACTGTTGTTAGTGTATGAACATGACTGTTAATAATGCATTAATGGATTTGGCTGACTTAAATTGTTACACTCATATTCATGTTTGCAAGTCCCTTTTGAAATGATACTGAGTTGATATGAGTTTTGTTCTGCAAAATGTGATAAAAGCAAAAGCATATGTAGGTTGTTAGAACAAAAGTTTGGATGTGGTGTTTTGAATGCCGTGAGTATATAAAAAAAGCATACAAGTATACAAGAAAAAACATATGTACCAATTATTTCTTTATTTTTTTATAAACTATTTTCTTTCAAAAAACTAGTTAGCTAGGCATACTGATTTTATATATACTTTTTTTAACATGCTCTAAAATGATACGTTTTCTTGAATTAAAAATAAAATATATTTTAAAATTTTAGTTACACGCTAATAGGAATAAAATTATTCAATGAATGATCTTGTTGCTTACGTCTTTCCATTAAAGTGAGTTTCTAATAGGGGTGGCAAAACGGGCTCGGCCCGCGGGGCATGCCCGTTTTGCCTGCACTTTTGTGCGGGGCGGGCCAAGGATTTAGGCCCTCACCCTCAAATGTGTCCGCCCCGCCCCGCCCCGTTTTTTTCGCGGGCTTTTGCGGGCACGTGTATGTACATAAATTTTTACATTTTTAGGCTTAAAGAGTGCAGTGCCCGCGGGCTTTCCCTGCCCCGCCCTCACTTTTTTGCGGGGCGGGTCTAAGTTTTAGGCCCGCATCCTCAACTATGACCGCCCCACCCCGCCTCGTTTTTTTGTGGGCTTTTGCGGGTGGGCCTAAACGGGGCGGGCATGCCCGTTTGCCACCCCTAGTTTCTAACGTGTAAAACGCATTAACAAACATCAAAAAATTCAAAATTTTAAACAATCACAATTCAAAAGTGTCACACTAGAAAATATCATTCTCAACTAACTCTTTTCAACCCTCGACAAACACCGACTCAAATTTACAACATCGAATTGTCCACAACGTGTAAAATGGACTAACAAATATAGAAAATCAAAATTTTAAATAATCGAACTACCAGAGATCCAACATCATCTTCCCACATCACAAGTGTCACTAGAAATGATCCTTCTCAAATGACTCTTTCTAACCCTAGACGAACACTGACTATAATTTTCAACATTGAATCGGCCAAAACGTTCAAAATGGACTAACAAACATAAAAATTAAAAAATTTAAACAATCAGACTCTCGGAGGTCCATCATCACCTTCTCAGATTATAATTCACAAGTGTCGCACTAGAATGGGTCCTTCTAAACTGACTATTTCCAATCCAGGATGAACACTGACTTAAATGTTTTACATCGAATTGTCCACAACATGTAAAATGGACTAACAAACATAACAATTCAAATTTTAAATAATTAGACTCTCGGAGGTCCAATATAACCTTCCCAAATCAGACATCACAAGTGTAACACTAAAAAAGGTCATACTCAACTGACTCTTTTCAACCCTGGACGAACACCAAATCGATTTTCAACATCGGTCCGTCCATAAGCGTAAAACTGACTAACAAACATAGGAATTCAAAATTTTAAACAACGGGACCCTCAGAGGTCCACAATGACCTTTCCAGACCCCAATTTTCAAATGTCACACTAGAAAGGGTCCTTCTCAACTGACTTTTTCCAACTCTGAACGAACACCGACTAGATTTGCAACATAGGACTATCCACAACATGTACAATAAACTAACAAACTTAGAAATTCAAAATTTTCAATAGTCGGACTCCCGGATGTCCACCATCACATTCTCATATTATAATTTACAAGAGTCACACTAGAAAGAGTCCTTTTAAACTGACTATTTCCAACCCTAGACTAACACCGACTCAAATTTTCAACATCGGACTATCCACAATGTCTAAAATGAAATAACAAACATAGAAATGCAAAAACTTAAACAAAAATAATCTTTGAGGTCCAACATCACCTTCTCGAGTCACAAATCACAAGTGTATCACTAAAATGGGTCCTTCTCAACTGACTTATTCCAACCCTGGACGAACACCGACTCGATTTTTCAACATCGAACCATCCACAATATGTAAAACTGACTAACAAACATATAAATTCAAGATTTTAAAAAATATGACTCCTGAAGTGTTAGTGTAAGCCCTAGAGGCCAATACTTTTGGTACTTGTATCGAATTACTTATTAATAATAAAAGGCTTTTTCTTTATTATGTTTGTCTAATAAAGTCTCTAGAATAGATAGTCTGTTTAATGTATCAAGTATGACTTAATCATGAGATCAAATTAAACATAAGGACACTATTCTTACAGTATCCATAGTCGAGCTTCATTGTGAAGTGGGATAACATTAAAGCATTAAGACTATTATGTATATAGACTGATGATCATATCTCATGGATCATGGATAAGGAGTTATCAAGTCTTAAACATAGGTATGAATATTAAGAGTAATATATATACTGGATTGACCCGCTATGAGAATACTATATAGAATGTTATGCAAAGTGTCATAAGTTATTCTCATGGTGATAATGGTGTACACCACCCTTCGACCTGAAATCACTATGGACCCTAGATGTAGAGTCGCCATCTGTCGCATCTAGAAAAATACGATTCCTCGCGATGGTCGCGGAAAAAATTAATGTTCGAACAGAGTCGCCACCGAACTTTATTTATCCCAATGAAGGAATAGGAAAATATCGATAAAACCTTTGAAAGATGGAATAATGGTCATCGCAACCATATTTGGGTTCGGGAGTGGATTACGTAAGGGGAAGGTATTAGCACCCCTTACGTCCGTTGTACTCAACGGGAACCTTTTAGTTCTAATTTGCGTTTCGAGTGTTAATTTATGTTTGTTTGTTATATTTGGGTTATAAAATATTAAAAATAGAAGTGGATGAGAACCTCAGAAAGGGAAAGGGGAGGGTTTTTTATTAGTGTGCTCGCGAAGATACAGCAATCTCCTGCCTACGTATCCTTATGGTATAATAAGGAAATCAGAGCATTCGTAGTTCGGGGAACTACGGTTGGTTGGTGTTTTTTAATGAACAATTGTTTAGATCACATCCTAAAGGCTAAACGGTGGCTTTTCTACTCTCGGCGGAGGCTTAAGCATTGGTTTGTTGTGCGCATTAGAAAGGATTAACATTGTTCTTTCTGAAAAGAGTTTTGGTTGGATGACGATTACTCGGATAGTCGAGTAAGACAACTCGTATCCTAACAGTCAGGAAAGGGAATAGAAGACTCTAGACCGCTTTCTTTTTCATCCTTAATTATAGAAAGGATTTGATAATAATTAAAGTGTTTTTGAATGGATGACGAATACTCGGATAATCGAGTAAGACAACTCGTATCCTAATAATCGGGAAAGGGAGTAGAAGACTCTAGACCGCTTTCTTGTTTCATTTGAGTGATTATGAAAATTGGTTTGTGTATGGTTGATGTATTTTAGAATAAACGGCAAGTACTTGAATGGCTGAGTAAGACTACTCATATCCAAGCATTTGAGAAGAGGAATTGAAAACTCAAGACCATCTTCCTTTTCGTATAGTTTTGATTGAGAATGATTTAACTTATGGTTTAAGTTGGTGGAAAGATGACAATTGTTCGACTGACCGAGTAAGAGAACTCGTATTCAAACAATTGAGGAGAGAAGTTGAAAACTCAAAGTCATCTCCTTTTTCATTTCATTGTCATGAAAGTGTTTTGATTTAATCGGGATTCGGAAGTTTGTAGAGGAACGACAATTATTTGACTAACCAAGTAAGAGAACTTGTATTCAAATAGTCGAGGAGAAAAATTGAAGACTCAAAGTTATCTCCCTTTTGATTTCTTGTTATAAAAGGATTTGATTTGTTTGTACTTAAATGAATTATAAATGACGACCATTTGACTAACCGAGTAAGAAAACTCGTATTCAAATAATCGAGGAGAGGAGTTGAAAACTCAAAACCATCCCCCTTTTCATTTTCAAATGGAGTGTTGTTTAGATGTGATTAAGTATTTTAATTTAACTTTCGATGTCGGATCGAGGTTTTAAAATTTGCATTCTTGTGAATGAATTGAATTTATTTGGTGAATAATCGATTAATTAAAACCGAATAGGTCTCATTGTAAGAAAGCCCAAGAGTAAGCCATGTGAGGTTGATGGCGATGCTTTTTCAAGCGATCGACTTACAAAGGCATTTAAAATGGGCTCGACTTTGAATCGAGAAGTTCTATTTATTTTAAAAAAATTGGTTTGAATTGATGGCATGAGAATTATAATCTTTTTGTATCTTTTAAGTCTTTATCATTTTTAGGTTCATTTTAAGATGAGATGAAGAATGTACATGATATAGCATAAAACGAAGTAAAGTAAATACACAAAATAAATAAATATTAGAAGCGGGATTTAAAAGAGTTAGATGTTAATTGCGGAAATTAAAAAATTAGAGTTAATCGTTAAATGTTAGGTGTTAGTTGAAATCAACATGAAATAACAAGAGAATTGCAATAAAATGTTAAATCTAAAACAAATAACTAAAGTTTAAACAATTAACAAAAGTATCATTAAATTAAAACTCAAAACAATATTAAACAATCGAAAATCTCAATTCTAAACTATTATCCAAAATATTAATTTTAAAATACTAATAAAGATTAAATTCTAAAATCATTCTAAATTACATTAAAATTATAAAACAATTCTAAATCACCTTATAATTCTAATTAATCTACAATTGTTTCTAAAAAAAGAAATCTAATTAAATTCTAAAATATTTTCAAAGATTAAATTCTAAAATCATTAAAAAATTCTAAAACAATTCTAAATCACCTTGTAATTCTAATTAATCTACAATTATTTCTAAAAAAAGAAATCTAATTAAATTCTAAAATATTTTCAAAGATTAAATTCTAAAATCATTAAAAAATTCTAAAACAATTCTAAATCACCTTGTAATTCTAATTAATCTACAATTATTTCTAAAAAAAGAAATCTAATTAAATTCTAAAATATTTTCAAAGATTAAATTCTAAAATCATTCTAAATTAAATTAAAAATTCTAAAATAATTCTAAATCACCTTATAATTCTAATTAATCTACAATTATTTCTAAAAAAAGAAATCTAATTAAATTCTAAAATATTAACAATGATTAAATTTTAAAATCATTCTAAATTAAATTAAAATTCTAAAACAATTCTAAATTACCTCATAATTCTAATTAATTTACAATCATTTCTAAAAAAAAAAAAACTAATTAAATTCTAAAATATTAACAAAGATTAAATTCTAAAATCATTCTAAATTAAATTAAAATTCTAAAACAATTCTAAATCACCTTATAATTCTAATTAATTTACAATCATTTCTAAAAAAAGAAAACTAATTAAATTCTAAAATATTAACAATATTAACAAAGATTAAATTTTAAAATCATTCTAAATTAAATCAAAATTCTAAAATAATTCTAAATCCCTTTATAATTCTAATTAATCTACAATCATTCCTAAAAAAGAAATCTAATTAAATTCTAAAATATTAACAAAGATTAAATTCTAAAATCATTCTAAATTAAATTAAAAAATCTAAAATAATTCTAAATCACTTTATAATTCTAATTCATCTACAATCATTCCTAAAAAAAAGAAATCTAATTAAATTCTAAAATATTTTTCTAATTAACATTCTAAAACAACCAGTTTGGGCCTAAAAAGAACCAACCAATCGTATTGGGGGTATGGATAATGAAGTGGGGTGTATCTATTGATTGGGCCCAAAACTCATAAAAATGAATCAACCCATCCTGTGTGTTTCTTCTTCCTATCATATTTTAAGTAAATAAATAAAAATAATAATAATGATGGTAAATGAAAAAACAATATCAAACACTCCAAAGTTACACGTCACAAATTAGGTTTGCAGAGAGTGAGAGTAAAATGGGATAGGAAATGAGAGAAGGAGAAAAACGGACCTCCACAACGGCGTGAGCGAGAGTACGGCGGCGTGAACGAGAGTACGGTGGTGAAGGCCGTTATTGGCGGCGGCAAATGGTTGTCGGAATGGTGGAGGTTGCGCCGGTGAGGATGGTGTTATGGTGGATGGAAATCGGGTTAGGTTTTTCTGAATCGAGAGAGGGTCGTGGGAGATTGTTGTGGTCGTGGCTTGAAGATGGAACGCAAAACGACGATGCTCGAGTCGAAAGATGAAGAGCGGAAACGAATCAATTCCGAAAAGGTATTGTCGAGTTTTTTTGCTTCTCTCTTATGCTTATATTATTTCTTTTCTTTCCCAACTCTATCTCTCTTCTTCTCCTTCGGTTACCGATCGATTCGTGAGTCGTCGGTGAAGGATTACTGAGTGTCTCCGTTTCTGTTATTGTTGTTGTGTTCTTTAGTTTTTTTTTGAAAAAAAAAATCTCTGTTGTGTTTATGTTGTTCTTATTGTGTTTGCTGTTCTTGCTATGCGTTTCTGGTTTAAGGTTTTTTAGAAACAAAATGCTATCTTGTTCTTGTTGGGTTTGTTGTTCTTGCTGTGTTTTGCTGTTGGTTCTTTAGGATTTTTCTTGAAAAATTACCGTGTGGTTCTTGTTTGGTTTTTTTCGAGAAAAATATTTTGCTCTCTTGTTCTTGATGTTTTCACACTCTGTTATCTTCTTCATGTTTATGAAGAATTTTAAGTCTTAGAAAAACTTCCCCCTTTTTCGAATTTCTCATCCCAGATTATATGGGATTTGGTTTGTTCTGTTTTACGCTAATGTCAAAAGTGCTTTTTGGATGTTTAGGTTAACCTTATGGATAAAGTTTTAATCTGAGTAATTTTTTAGTTGTGTTTCAGTTCTCTAAGTGCTTTTGAAAAGTGCTTCTGAAAAGTGCTTTTAAAATAAGCTCTTTTTGTTCTCTGCAGATTACAGCTCTGAAGTGACTCGATGAAGGTGGCTTGTAAGAATGCCAAACTTGGAGGCGCGCTAGTCTTGGTCACTAACAACACTTTTTTTCATTTAATTAGAAATATAATTATTTAAGTTTTTTTTTAAAGACAAATGTGTATATTTGGATTTATCTGTAACTTATTAAATTAAAGCTAATAGCCATTGTAACTTGTTGGATTTGAAAAGAATTGAATTATTAAAGTGTATTTGGGCTATTTGCAATTTGTTGGCTTTGAAGTCTCATGGCAATTAATAACTATGTATTCAACCTTTTAAACTTTCAAAATTTAACTCAATATTTATTCATGCTAATCAATTTCAACCTTTTTTTTTAAAACAATTCACTTTTAACTTAAGTATAATGACTTAATCTAAAGAACAACATAATTCTAACTTAGGTACAAAGAAACTAAATATAGTGAGTTTATTTAAAAACAACACAATTCTATTTTAAATACAAAAATCTAAATATGGAACTTTTAATTTAAAAACAACACAATTCTATTTTAAATACAAAAATCTAAATATGGAACTTTTAATTTAAAAACAACACATATTCTAATTTAAATACAAAAATCTAAATATGGGACTTTTAATTTAAAAACAACACATATTCTAATTTAAACACAAAAATCTAAATATGGGACTTTTAATTTAAAAAGCAACACAATTCTATTTTAAATACAAAAATCTAAATATGGAACTTTTAATTTAAAAAACAACACAATTCTATTTTAAATACAAAAATCTAAATATGGAACTTTTAATTTAAAAACGACACATACATGTTTCTAAAACAATGCAAATTTAAATTGGGAACCCATGAAGAACTTAGAACTTGGTATAAATATTTGGGATGTGTAAATAGACTAGTAATAGTGATCATAGAAATAATAACATGGCTCTTAATACTTACTAATAAAAACATAGTTTTTTTGGATTAGTAATGTGAAAAGATTCAAACCACATTTTAGATTATGAACACGCTTACGCAAATGGATCTTTGAAACAAAGAGATCTCATGGGTAAACCACAAATGGCCGGACAAAATTGGGGTATGACAGTTGCCCCTATTTAATTATCTTGAACCGGTAAGTGATAATGACAGTAGTCTTTACGCATTCACGGTGGGAGATAATTAAATACAAGAAGACCCAGATTTTGTCCTAGGAAATGAAAGGAAGAAAATGTAGGAAGAAAATGTGGTGAGAAATGGTAAAAGACAATATCCCACAGTAAAATGGAACTGTCAAGACTTTCTAGGAGTCGTTAGAACATTATCTTGGACATCATAATCGAGATATGTTAGCAATGGAATGACATCCCTAGCTAAATCTCAAGATTTTTCAGGATGCTAGAGCAGTGTAAAGAAAATCTGGCATGAGACTCTTCATATCGATGAAGCAGCATCTCAACAGTAAAAGTAAGATTCTCTGTATCGAGTCGAAACAACATCTTATATGATAGAATTAAAATATTCCAGTAAGGGAAAATACTTTAATTGAATCTAAGACTCTCCGAGGATATTAGAGCAGTATCTCTAAAAAATCTGAAATGAGACTCTTCATATTGACGAAGCAGCATCTCCAACAGTAAAAATGAGATTCTCTGTATCGGGTCGAAGCAGCAACTTATATGATAGAATTAAGATGTTCCAGCAAGGGAAAGATACCTTAATTGAATCTAAGACTCTCCGAGGATATTAGAGCAGTATCTCTAAAAAAATCTGAAATGAGACTCTTCATATTGATGAAGCAACATCTCAAACAGTAAAAATGAGATTCTCTGTATCGGGTCGAAGCAGCAACTTATATGATAGAATTAAGATGTTCCAGACAAGGGAATGATACCTTAATTGAATCTAATACTCTTCGAGGATACTTAGAGCAGTATCTCTAAAAATATCTGAAATGAGACTCTTCATATTGATGAAGCAGTATCTCAAACAGTAAAAGTGAGATTCTCTGTATCGGGTCGAAACAACATCTTATATGATAGAATTAAGATATTCCAGCAAGGGAAAAATACCTTAATTGAATCTAAAACTCTCCGAGGATACTTAGAGCAGTATCTCTAAAAAAAATCTGAAATGAGACTCTTCATATTGATGAAGCAGCATCTCAAACAGTAAAAGTGAGATTCTTCAGATAAATGAAGCAGTATCTCGAACGGATGAATGAGATTCTTCATATAAATGAAGCAGTATCTCAAATATTTGTCTGTTGGGGAATTTTTGAAAAGACTCCTTTTGAGGGAGATTTACTAGAAATGCTCTGCAGGGGAAAAAGCTCATAAGAGACTTTTTAGGATAACCTCTGCTCGGGGAGCAATGACTATAAAGAAAAATGCTGGGAATATCATTATTAAAAAGTTGAAAAACGATTTTGTGAGATATAATCCCACGAGCATATGCAGGGTAATAACTTCAATTTGGAATGGGGAATGTCCGAGACATATACGAATGACCTTGGATCCTGTTATTTTATATTTGATTTTGTATAATGTCCCACCTTAGGTGGGAAATCCAGGCATGTAATGATGCATGGGATGTATGCAAGTATGCAATTTTCGCTGGGGATATTTGGCTGTGCATGTAGGAGTGCAAATGGTTTTTATTTTGCTGAAATTCCCATTTTGTGGGAGTGTTATGCATGAGTATGCTGATGATTGATATGACTGTGTTTTTTTGAATTCCCTTGTTTGGCAGGAAATTATGCATGAAATGATGCCTGTGATGCATGTAGGAATGCAACTGGGTAATTGGATATGCCTCAGTTAAGACATTTCGCTTTAAGGTATGATGCCAACAGTATGGATTTTTTATCATTGGGGCGATCAATGGAGATCAAATTTTAATGCCCCTGCTAGGTGGTTTGGGGAATATATTTGGGTTGTTCCGAATCATTGAAAGGTTCAGACTTTTCAACACGCGATACTCCGTCCATGATTTATCAATGTTTCTGTTGGAAATGTGGTGGAGCCTTGCCCCAGTCTGGCTATACCATGAGTACATTTATGAGAGATATGAATCAGTAGTTGAAAGGAACATAACCGTCTGCAATCAGTCCTGCACCTTTATGAAAGACAAGAGTGAATCTTGGGGACTAAAGGATTCGTCCGCTTACTGTTTCAAAAGCAATCTTACCACTTTATTAAAACATGCGTTTTATTTTCTCCAATAGTTAAAAAGTGATGTTTATCAAAAACAAAAGGTTCTTTGCAAACAAACAGATAAAATAAAAAATAATTTGGGCACACTTTGTTGAGAAAAATTCTCTTTTATTGATTTGACCCTTAAATGGGTGATTGTACATAAAGACGCAATTCCTTAATGAGGTAATTGTTGTGCATAGAAACAAAATGGCAATGAGAATTGAGTTCTTATTGAGTTTCCACACTGCTATGATCCTTATGTATTTGATAGCCCGATCACTTTGCTTTTGAAAAGTGAAGTAGATCGATTCTTTGTCTTCGAGGGTATGTTAGATGTCTGCAAGTACAACTTTTTGCCTTGGAATTAATCCCTAACTTTTGCCTGGACCGCCCTTTTGGGTTTTCGATCCACCGGGATACCCTTTCTTGCCTGAGTCGCCCTTTCGGGTTTTCAACTCAGCAGGTCAAATTCTTTTATTTTTATCCCTATTTTTTGCTTGGATCGCCCTTTCGGGTTTTCGATCCACCGAGATAGCCATTTTTTTTTGCTTAAATCGCCCTTTCAGGTTTTCGATTTAGCGGCTTTTATTATTCCACTTTTTTAGGCGAAGTACTTTTTAACAGCATCAGCGTTGGTGGGAAGCGGCAACTCATCACCGTCCATAGTTGCTAGAATTAGAGCGCCTCCGAAAAAGGCTCTAACCACCACAAATGGGCCTTCATAATTTGGTGTCCATTTCCCTCTAGAGTCTTTGTGAAAGGGCAAAATTTTCTTCAGTACTAAATCTCCCTCTTGAAACACCCTGGGACGAACTTTCTTGTCGAATGCCTTTTTAAGACGCCTCTGATAGAGTTGACCATGACCTAACGCTTTCAAGCGTTTTTCCTCAATAAGGTTGAGTTCGTCGTACCTTGATTGAACCCATTCTGCCTCGTCTAACTTAGCCTCCATCAATACTCTCATCGATGGGATCTCCACCTCTATAGGGAGAACTGCTTCCATACCATATACCAAGGAATAAGGAGTTGCCCTTGTTGAAGTTCGTATCGACGTGCGATAGCCATGTAACGCAAAAGGTAACATCTCGTGCCAATCCTTGTACGTAATAACCATCTTCTGGATGATTTTCTTGATATTTTTATTTGCAGCCTCAACAACCCCATTCATCTTAGGTCGATAGGGTGATGAGTTATGGTGCTCGATCTTGAATGTTGCGCATAACTCGTCCATGGTCTTGTTATTAAGATTGGACCCATTATCGGTGATGATTTTATTGGGAATACCATATCGACATATGATGTTATATTTCAAGAAACGGGCGACTACGTGCTTTGTGACATTCGCGTAAGACGCGACTTCCACCCATTTGGTAAAATAATCTATGGCCACCAAGATAAATCTGTGTCCATTTGACGCTTTGGGTTCTATCATTCCAATCATGTCGATGCCCCACATAGAGAAAGGCCAAGGTGATGCTATGGCATTCAGCGGGGTAGGCGGTACATGTATTTTGTCAGCATAGATTTGTCACTTGTGGCATGTTCAGGTGTAATGATAATAGCCGGTTTCCATCGTCAACCAGTAGTAACCTGCCCATAGAATTTTCTTGGCCATGGCATGCCCATTGGCGTGCGTACCGAAAGAACCTTCGTGCATGTCCCTCATAAGTTGATCTGCTTCATGTTTGTCCACACACCTTAACAAAACCATGTCGTAGTTTTGCTTGTACAATACCTCTCCATTCAAGAGGAACTTGGATGCCAACCTCCGGAGGGTCCTTTTGTCAAGACTGGAAGCCTCTGCCGGATACTCCCTCTTCTCTAGATATTGTTTGATATCAAAGAACCAGGGTTTACCATCTGGTTCTTCTGCTGTCGTCAGGCAATGAGCAGGTTCGTCAAAACGCCTAATCTCAATATGAGGCTGATGGTTGGGCCATATTAATTTGTACATGGAAGCCAAAGTTGCTAAGGCATCTGCCATATGATTCTCTTCTCGAGGAATATGAGAGAAAGTGATTTCGTCAAACTTTGGGAGTAGCTTCAGCACATAATCCCGGTATGGAATTAGGTTAGCATGTCTTGTTTCCCAATCGCCTCTGATTTGATGTATGACTAGAGCGGAGTCCCCGAACACTTCTAGTATCTTGATCTTAAACTCAATAGCTTCTTCCAACCCTAGTATGCAAGCTTCATACTCGGCCATGTTATTTGTGCAGGTAAAACAGAGCTTTGTGGTGAATGGCATATGGAAACTCTTGGGAGACATCAACACTTCCCCAATTCCATGGCCTATTGCATTTGAGGCACCATCAAACATGAGCATCCAGCCTGCTCTTGGCTCGAGGCTTTCCTCTAGTTCGGAGTCTTCAACATCCTTAACAGCCATGATGTCCTCATCTGGAAAGTCAAATTTCAAAGATTGGTAATCCTCCAGTGGTTGGTGAGCAAGATGGTCTGCTAGTATGCTTCCCTTGATCGCTTTTTGTGTAACATATTGGATATCATATTCTGACAACAACATCTGCCATCGAGCAATCCTACTAGTAAGAGCTGGTTTCTCGAACATGTACTTGATGGGATCCATTTTAGATACCAGCCAGGTTGTGTGAGTTAGCATGTACTGCCTGAGGCGCTTAGCATCCCATGTGAGTGCACAACAAGTCTTCTCGAGTAATGAATATCTGGTCTCACAATCATTAAATTTCTTGCAGATAATAGATGGCATGCTCTTTTCTACCAGTCTCATCTTGTTGTCCTAATACACAACCCATGGATTCATCGAGCACGGTTAGATACATGATGAGAGGTCTTCCTTCGACAGGGGGCATTAGAATCGGTGGCTCTTGCAAGTATTCCTTGATTTTATCAAAGGCTATCTGACAATCCTCATTCCACTCTGCGCCTTGATTCTTCCTCAGAAGCTTGAATATTGGTTTTCATGTTGCAGTGAGGTGAGAAATAAACCTGGCGATGTAATTTAGTCTCCGTAAGAAACCACGAACCTCCTTCTCAGTCTTTGGTGCAAGCATGTTCTGAATGGCTCGAACCTTGTCAGGATCTACTTCAATTCCCTTTTGGCTTACAATAAAGCCTAAAAGCTTTGCAGATCGAACCCCAAAGGTGCATTTATTAGGATTAAGTCTCAACCTAAACTTCCTCAGACGTGTGAATAGTTTCTCCAGGTTGGTGATGTGCTCTTCTTCTGTCTGGGATTTGGAAATCATGTCATCGACATACACCTCGATCTCTTCATGAATCATGTCGTGAAAGAGAGTCACCATGGCACGTTGATATGTTGCCCCAGCGTTTTTTAAACCAAACGACATTACTTTGTAACAAAAGGTGCCCCAAGGAGTAATGAACGTGGTCTTCTCCATGTCTTCGGGATCCATCTTAATTTGGTTGTATCCTGAGAAACCATCCATGAAGGAAAACACGGAGAACTGAGTTGTGTTATCCACTAGTACATCAATGTGAGGTAATGGGAAATCGTATTTGGGACTAGCTCTGTTTAAGTCTCGGTGGTCTACGCACATGCAGACTTTTCCATCTTTCTTCGGCACCGGTACAATGTTGGCAACCCATTGTGGGTATTTAGCGACTTCCAGGAAACCAGCGTCAAACTGCTTTCTCACCCCTTCTCTGATCTTGAGAGCCATATCTGGTCGAGTTCTTCTTAGGTTTTATTTGACAGCAGGGAATTTCTCTTTAAGGGGAAGCTTGTGGGTCACGATGTCAGTGTCTAATCCGGGCATGTCTTGGTATGACCAAGCAAACACGTCGTCATATTCGTGGAGGAGCTCTATCAGTCTTGTCTTCACCGTATCTTGAAGCACTACGCCTACCCTTACTTCTCTCTTATCTTCTTCTGTCCCCAGATTGATAACTTCAACGTCTTCCTGGTGTGGTTGAATAACCTTTTCTTCTTGTCTGAGTAATCTGGCCAACTCTTCAGGGAGTTCTCAATCTTCCCCCACTTCGTCTTCAGCTTGGTAGATTAGACAATCAAAGTCATATTGGACCATAGCAGTGTCGTTATCAATGGTCTCAGTGGTGTTTCTGCATGTTATGATTTATGCAGTTTATTTAGAAAGTGCGTGCATAAAAATTGATTGCCATTTTCGTAAATAGATCAAAACGAAAGAAAAGGAACAAAAATTTGAATGCAAAACGTCATTTCATTAATGATAAAAACTCTTGAAAAAGATAAAGGAGGCCCTACAACATGCCACTGTGCCTTGGGCAGAGCACAGGGTTTTGTCTAAAAATGATAAAATTACTTTTGAAATATTTGGGGAACTTCCACAGCCTTCCAGTTTGTTAGTTCTTCATTAGGTGCAACTTGACGCATCCAGCTGGACACCCCCTCCTTGCGGTCTTCTTCACTGATCATTGCCACCTGCTTGCCAAAGATGTGGCCAGCGCTGGTGAACGTTTTCTCCATAGAAGGAATCTTCTCTTTGTCAGATTGGTTACCAACTTCGTGTGATGATGGGTCATACCCCAAGCCAAACTTGTCTCGTTTCTCTTTCAATTCCACCACTTTGCGCCAATCTTGTGCATCTTCACTTTCCATAACAGTTTTAGCTCCTTGCCATGAGGCCATGGATGGTCCGGATTTCGGGACCTCCACGGTCTGTTGAACGGCCATCATGTTTACCACTTCCAGGGATTGGAATGGTGTCTCAGTGATTTCGCCATCCACCTCGATATATCGAAAAGATGTTAAGTGACTGACCAAGATATCTTCGTCTCCTCCAACCACAATCATTTTTTCATTTGTAATGAATTTTAGTTTTTGGTGCAGAGTGGAGGTGACAGCACCTGCGGAATGAATCCAGGGTCTCCCAAGTAGGCAACTTAAACCAGGATGTATATCCATGATCTGGAATGTGATATTAAAAATAGTTGGACCTATCTTGGTTGGTAAGTCAACCTCTCCTATCACTGCTCGCCTTGAGCCATCAAATGCTTTTATGATTAGGGTGCTGGGCTTCATACTTATCCCTTCCACTGGCAGCTTTATCAAATTCATCTTTGGCATGACGTTCAAGGAGGAACATGTATCTACCAACACCCTTGACAGTATAGTATCCATGCACTTCAAGGAGATGCGGAGAGCCTTGTTATGGTTCTTTCCTTCAATCGGTAGTTCGTCATCATTAAAACCCAAGAAATTTCCAGTAGTCACACAAGCTATCACATTATCAAACTGTTCTATTGTTATGTCCTTGGTGATATGAGCGACGCTTAATACCTTCAACAGCGAATTCCTGTGCGCTTCTGAGTTAAGTAGGAGAGATAACATGGAAATTTTGGAAGGTGTTTGGTTTAGCTGGTCCACCACCTTATAATCGCTTTTCTTGATTATTCTCAAAAACTCCTCAGCCTCCTCACGAGTGACACCAGCTTTAGAAGACAGGTGCATGTCTTGCATCCCCTGATTAGGAATGGGGATCTGGACAGCAGCCTCCTTCCCTTTAGCTCTCTCAGAAGTAGTGCAGCGTCTTCGGCAGTTCTTGGTGCGAATACCCGGCCACTACACGTCATTCCTGTTGGCCCCACAATTGAAGTGACATTTGGTTCGTTAATCATTAAAGGTTTATCTTCCCGCCCCTGCTTAAAAGCTCTGAGCTGATATATCCATGGGACTGCCTTCTCATCTTTATATTCAAATGGTGCTGGGAACTCTATCACCAACGGGCTTATAGGTATTTCTACTTTGATCTCATCATAAGGAATATCTACCACGACTATCTCTTCCTGACGCTTGCTCTTGACACGGTAAGTTATTTGTAACTCGCCTCGATCCAGCATTTGTTGTATAAAACTCCTTGACTCTTCATTATTCTCTTCCTCAACCAGCTCTTCCGGGATCAGACCACTCTTCAGCAATTGTGCTCCTATCATGGTGATAGGGGTTTGAATTTCTTCAACCTTGCGGATCAATTTGCCTTGATCACTCTCCTCAATGGCACTGACGAAAGCATCCTTATGCGTTGGCATAGGGTTGGTGTTCACGTTCGGGCGTCTTGGAGTGAAAGAAACGGCTTTGGCTTCGATCAAGTCTTGTACTCGATTCTGAAATGCGAAACAGTTTTCCAAAGTATGACCAGATGCTCCCATGTGAAATTCACAATAGGCATTAGCGTCGTATCCAGGTGGATATGGAAAAACAGCTGGTTTTAACTCCCTCGATGTTAGAAGGCCCTCCTTCTGCAGATATGGGAATATCTGACTATAAGGTACTGGTAGAGGATCAAGTTGTCTTCTTGGAGGTCTTGGCTTGAACTGTCTTGGTGGTGCGGTATTTTGCTGATGATGATGTTGTTGATGTTGTGGTTGATACATTTGTTGTTGCTGCATTGGCTGTTGATAGGGTATAGGTACCACGACGGCGACTTAACCATATGAAGCTTGTTGCTTCCCTTTATAGTTCTTGGATATGGCGTTTGTTTTACCTTCTCTTTTCCTTGGGAAGCCTCCAGAATATTTCTTTGGTGTGCTAGATGCTGTCACTGCTCTAGGAATCTTTCCATCCCTTAACCCCTTCTCTATGGGTCCTTCAAGGTGTCCACAAATATCCCGCTCATTTCCTTCTCAAACAATGGTGGCTCTACCTGAGCAACCAACTCTCTCCACCACTGGGCGTATTCTTTGAATGACTCATTCTCCTTCATAGCCATTCCTTGCAACTGCATTCGGTCGGGTGCCATATCTAAGTTGTATTTATACTGACGGAGAAATGTGTCAGCCAAATCCTCCCAACTTTGAATTCGCCCCTGTTCTAAACTCATATACCATCTTAGAGATGCTCCACTCAAACTGTCTTGGAAACAGTGTACGAGTAGTTTGTCATTTTCGGTATGAGCAGCCATTTTCCTGAAGTACATCACTAAGTGACTTCTTGGACAAGTCTGTCCTTTGTATTTCTCGAAATCAGGGGTTTTAAATTTAGCCGGGATGACTAAATTCGATACCAAACGCATGTTCATGACAGAAGCACCGAAGATGTTGTTTCCTTCTATGGCTTTGATTTTCTTTTCCAGGGCACGGAGCCTATCTGCAGCAGGATCTGAAAGTATCTTAGGCTTTGGTTGATCAGGCATATAGAATGCATCATACTGGTCATCTCCAATTTCGGATCCATGATGAGTAGACGTATCAGAAGGTTCTGCACGGTCTCCTCCTACCGGTATCTGAACCAATCTCTTCTTGGTGGGGACGTAACTTTCGTCTTGGGGATTCGGACCTGGCACGCCATCATTTCTTTTTGCCCTAGCTTCTTCCTCCTCGCTCCTCTCTCTTTGAGCGATCGCAAGCATTGTCTCTAATAGCTGATCCATCTTCTCCTGGATTGTATTGATGTCTGTCCTCATGGTAACCTGGTTGGCCTCAACTTGTTCTAATGTCATCTTGTATTTGCTTCACGTCTCGTACCGATGTTGATTAGTCAGTGTGGCTGGATAAAGGGTAAAAAGGTTGGGTAAGTTTTTGATTTTCATGAAGTGTGATGCATTGAAGATGCGAATGTTATGCATATTTTATTTCCAGGGAGTCATTCGAGTTTCATTAGTTGTTAGTAATTCGAAGAAACAAAAAATACTTAGAATAGCAATAATGGAGTAATTTTTAAACGTCATTCATTCCAATACATAACATAGAGGTCCAAAAAGGTCATAATTCAAAAGTACATTTGTTAAAGAAACAAAATACAAGACATAAGCAAATTAAACAACTGGCTTTCTGGCCTGAAGCTCTTCTAGTTCCTCATTGAATCTCTTCAACAACCCTTTGCAGAGCAGCACAAAATTGATTATGGCTGGAGGAGTGCTATCTTCTTTCAACTCTTCGACTGCGTCTCTCAACCTCCATGGCAATTCTTTAGCTGCCCAATTACAGAATCCTACTAGCCCATCGAGTTTTGCACGAAACTTATCCATGTCCCCTTGTAAGAAGTCTATGGTCTTCTTAAAGGATTCATAATCTTCAATCACATAGTCTCGCTCTTTCAACCATATGGAGTTGTCCTGGTGTAATGACTCTAGCTGGTTCTTTCCAAAGTTGATTCTGTATACAGGGTGCATCTGAGAGACCAAGTTACACAAATTCTTTAGATCGGGATCCTTGAACTTGAAGGAGTAAATGTTCCTTTTGCTCGATTCCATGTTTCTTGAATTTCTGCAACTCATGATACTCAGATTCCTTGGAAATAAAATAGTATGAATGTTATGCTATGAATGATATTATGCGTGCCACATGTAGGTTAATATACAGGTCGTGTGAGTGGATATTCTTGGTTACTAAACAAAACCCTTTTGGTAGAATGCTAAAGGTAAAAAGTTCCCAAAGTCATCAATCAATATCTAGGAAAGTTATTGTCATGATGAAAACTCATATGCAAATATCATCCCCAAACAAAGTTTCGTCTGGGTGAGGCCTTCGTATGGTCCCAAAGAGGAAAACTCCTAGTGGGCCCATACTACACAACTCTCGAGTCCAAGGTTCTAATAAGGTTCTCAGAGTCATAGATCGAGGTTGGGAATACCACTGTAAGGTAGTAATACGCCCAAGGGATCTCATCTGATTGGGGCTTTCGTATTAACCTAATAAGTCTGAGACTTTTCAGGTAAATACTACATAACCACCGGATATAATGGGTTAAAAGGTCCCTAGAGTCATTGATCCAACTTGAGAATACTATCATCGTGACGAAAACTCGTCGGGCAATAATATTTCAAGAGAATCTCCTCCAGGTGGGGTCTTCGCTTCTTCCCAACAAGGAAGACTCCTTGTGGGCGCCCACTATGCAACCACCAACTTAACCTTATGGTTTTTCTCAGACTTGGGTGGAGAGCCTATCTCACAAAGTATCACCAACCATAGAACCCCAAATAGGACATAATCAATAAATCATAATAATTATAATCATGACAGCATAATAATAACAAAATAAATAACAAACAGATAAAATTAACACACAATGCATCAACTGAACTAAGGACAATACTTTGGGTACTTGTATCGAATTATTTATTAATAATAAAAGGCTTTTTCTTTATTATGTTTGTCTAATAAAGTCTCTAGAATAGATAGTCTGTTTAATGTATCAAGTATGACTTAATCATGAGATCAAATTAAACATAAGGACACTATTCTTAAAGTATTCATAGTCGAGCTTCATTGTGAAGTGGGATAACATTAAAGCATTAAGACTATTATGTATATCGACTGATGATCACATCTTATGGATCATGGATAAGGAGTTATCAAGTCTTAAACATAGGTATGAATATTAAGAGTAATATGTATACTGGATTGACCCGCTATGAGAATACTATATAGAATGTTATGCAAAGTGTCATAAGTTATTCTCATGGTGATAATGGTGTACATCACCCTTCGACCTGAAATCACTATGGACCCTAGATGTAGAGTCGCCATCTGTCGCATCTAGAAAAATACGATTCCTCGCGATGGTCTCGGAAAAAATTAATGTTCGAATAGAGTCGCCACCGAACTTTATTTATCGCAATGAAGGAATAGCAAAATATCGATAAAACCTTTGAAAGATAGAATAATGGTCATCGCAATCATATTCGGGTTCGGGAGTGGATTACGTAAGGGGAAGGTATTAGCACCCCTTACGCCCGTTGTACTCAACGGGAACCTTTTAGTTCTAATTTGCGTTTCGAGTGTTAATTTATGTTTGTTTGTTATCTTTGGGTTATAAAATATTTAAAATAGAAGTGGATGAGAACCTTAGAAAGGGAAAGGGGAGGGTTTTTTATTAGTGTGCTCACGAAGATACAACAATCTCCTACCTACGTATCCTTATGGTATAATAAGGAAATCAGAGCATTCGTAGTTCGGGGAACTACGGTTGGTTGGTGTTTTTTAATAAACAACTGTTTAGATCGCATCCTAAAGGCTAAACGGTGGCTTGTCTACTCTCGGCGGAGGCTTAAGCATTGGTTTGTTGTGCGCATTAGAAAGGATTAACAGTGTTCTTTCTGAAAAGAGTTTTGGTCACACGGGGGTGACAAGTTGGATCAATATGTTGGACGTTTTTTTATTGGTTGAGATGTTTTTGGTTGGATGACGATTACTCGGATAGTCGAGTAAGACAACTCGTATCCTAACAGTCGGGAAAGGGAATAGAAGACTCTAGACCGCTTTCTTTTTCATCCTTAATTATAGAAAGGATTTGATAATAATTAAAGTGTTTTTGAATGGATGATGAATACTCGGATAATCGAGTAAGACAACTCGTATCCTAATAATCGGGAAAGGGAGTAGAAGACTCTAGACTGCTTTCTTGTTTCATTTGAGTGATTATGAAAATTGGTTTGTGTATGGTTGATGTATTTTAGAATAAACGGCAAGTACTTGAATGGCTGAGTAAGAAAACTCATATCCAAGCATTTGAGAAGAGGAATTGAAAACTCAAGACCATCTCCCTTTTCGTATAGTTTTGATTGAGAATGATTTAACTTATGGTTTAAGTTGGTGGAAAGATGACAATTGTTCGACTGACGGAGTAAGAGAACTTGTATTCAAACAATTGAGGAGAGAAGTTGAAAACTCAAAGTCATCTCCTTTTTCATTTCATTGTCATGAAAGTGTTTTGATTTAATCGGGATTTGGAAGTTTGTAGAGGAACGACAATTATTTGACTAACCAAGTAAGAGAACTTATATTCAAATAGTCGAGGAGAAAAATTGAAGACTCAAAGTTATCTCCCTTTTGATTTCTTGTTATAAAAGGATTTAATTTGTTTGTACTTAAATGAATTAGAAATGACGATCATTTGACTAACCGAGTAAGAAAACTCGTATTCAAATAATCGAGGAGAGGAGTTGAAAACTCAAAACCATCCCCCTTTTCATTTTCAAATGAAGTGTTGTTTAGATATGATTAAGTATTTTAATTTAACTTTCGATGTCGGATCGAGGTTTTAAAATTTGCATTCTTGTGAATGAATTGAATTTATTTGGTGAATAATCGATTAATTAAAACCGAATAGGTCTCATTGTAAGAAAGCCCAAGAGTAAGCCATGTGAGGTTGATGAAGATGCTTTTTCAAGCGATCGACTTACAAAGGCATTTAAAATGGGCTCGACTTTGAATCGAGAAGTTCTATTTGTTTTTAAAAAATTGGTTTTAATTGATGGCATGAGAATTATAATCTTTTTGTATCTTTTAAGTCTTTATCATTTTTAGGTTCATTTTAAGATGAGATGAAGAATGTAAATGATATAGCATAAAGCGAAGTAAAGTAAATACACAAAAAAAATATTAGATGCGGGATTTAAAAGAGTTAGATGTTAATTGTGGAAATTAAAAAATTAGAGTTAATCATTAAATGTTAGGTGTTAGTTGAAATCAACATGAAATAACAAGAGAATTGCAATAAAATGTTAAATCTAAAATAAATAACTAAAGTTTAAACAATTAACAAAAGTATCATTAAATTAAAACTCAAAACAATATTAAACAATCGAAAATCTCAATTCTAAACTATTATCCAAAATATTAATTTTAAAATACTAATAAAGATTAAATTCTAAAATCATTCTAAATTACATTAAAATTCTAAAACAATTCTAAATCACCTTATAATTCTAATTAATCTACAATTATTTCTAAAAAAAGAAATCTAATTAAATTCTAAAATATTTTCAAAGATTAAATTCTAAAATCATTAAAAAATTCTAAAACAATTCTAAATCACCTTGTAATTCTTATTAATCTACAATTATTTTTAAAAAAAGAAATCTAATTAAATTCTAAAATATTTTTAAAGATTAAATTCTAAAATCATAAAAAAATTCTAAAACATTTCTAAATCACCTTGTAATTCTAATTAATCTACAATTATTTCTAAAAAAATAAATTTAATTAAATTCTAAAATATTTTCAAAGATTAAATTCTAAAATCATTCTAAATTAAATTAAAAATTCTAAAATAATTCTAAATCACCTTATAATTCTAATTAATCTACAATTATTTCTAAAAAAAAGAAATCTAATTAAATTCTAAAATATTAACAAAGATTAAATTTTAAAATCATTCTAAATTAAATTAAAATTCTAAAACAATTCTAAATTACCTCATAATTCTAATTAATTTACAATCATTTCTAAAAAAAAGAAAACTAATTAAATTCTAAAATATTAACAAAGATTAAATTCTAAAATCATTCTAAATTAAATTAAAATTCTAAAACAATTCTAAATCACCTTATAATTCTAATTAATTTACAATCATTTCTAAAAAAAAGAAAACTAATTAAATTCTAAAATATTAACAAAGATTAAATTTTAAAATCATTCTAAATTAAATTAAAATTCTAAAACAATTCTAAATTACCTCATAATTCTAATTAATTTACAATCATTTCTAAAAAAAAAGAAAACTAATTAAATTCTAAAATATTAACAAAGATTAAATTCTAAAATCATTCTAAATTAAATTAAAAATTCTAAAATAATTCTAAATCACTTTATAATTCTAATTAATCTACAATCATTCCTAAAAAAAGAAATCTAATTAAATTCTAAAATATTTTTCTAATTAACATTCTAAAACAATCAGTATGGGCCTAAAAAGAACCAACCAATCGTATTGGGGGTATGGATAATGAAGTGGGGTGTATCTATTGATTGGGCCCAAAACTCATAAAAATGAATCAACCCATCCTGTGTGTTTCTTCTTCCTATCATATTTTAAGTAAATAAATAAAAATAATAATAATGATGGTAAATGAAAAAACAATATCAAACACTCCAAAGTTACACGTCAAAATTAGGTTTGCAGAAAGTGGGAGTAAAATGGGATAGGAAATGAGAGAAGGAGAAAAACGGACCTCCACAACGACGTGCGCGAGAGTACGACGGTGTGAACAAGAGTACGGTTGTGAAGGCCGTTATTGGCGGCGGCAAGTGGTTGTCGGAATGGTAGAGGTTGCGCCGGTGAGGATGGTGTTACGGTGGATGGAAATCGGATTAGGTTTTTCTGAATCGAGAGAGGGTCATGGGAGATTGTCGTGGTCGTGGCTTGAAGATGGAACGCATAACGACGATGCTTGAGTCGAAAGATGAAGAGCGGAAGCGAATCAATTCCGAAAAGGTATTGTCGAGTTTTTTTGCTTCTCTCTTATGCTTCTGTTATTTCTTTTCTTTCCCAACTCTATCTCTCTTCTTCTCCTTCGATTAATGATCGATTCATGAATCGTCGGTGAAGGATTACTGAGCGTCTCCATTTCTATTATTGTTGTTGTGTTCTTAGGTTTTTTTTGAAAAAAAAAATCTCTGTTGTGTTTATGTTGTTCTTGCTATGCATTTCTGGTTTAAGGTTTTTTAGAAACAAAATGCTATCTTGTTCTTGTTGGGTTTGCTGTTCTTGCTGTGTTTTGCTGTTGGTTCTTTAGGATTTTTCTTGAAAAATTACCGTGTGGTTCTTGTTTGGTTTTTTTCGAGAAAAATATTTTGCTCTCTTGTTCTTGATGTTTTCACACTCTGTTATCTTCTTCATGTTTATGAAGAATTTTAAGTCTTAGAAAAACTTCCCCCTTTTTCGAATTTCTCATCCCAGATTATATGGGATTTGGTTTGTTCTGTTTTAAGCTAATGTCAAAAGTGTTTTTTGGATGTTTAGGTTAACCTTATGGATAAAGTTTTAATCTGAGTAATTTTTTAGTTGTTTTTCAGTTCTCTAAGTGCTTTTGAAAAGCGCTTTTAAAATAAGTTGTTTTTGTTCTCTGCAGATTACAACTCTGAAGTGACTTGATGAAGGTGGCTTGTAAGAATGCTAAACTTGGAGGCGCGCTGGTCTTGGTCACTAACAACACTTTTTTTCATTTAATTAGAAATGTAATTATTTAAGTTTTTTTTTAAAGACAAATGTGTATATTTGGATTTATCTGTAACTTATTAAATTAAAGCTAATAGCCATTGTAACTTGTTGGATTTGAAAAGAATTGAATTATTAAAGTGTATTTGGGCTATTTGCAATTTGTTGGATTTGAAGTCTCATGACCATTAATAACTATGTATTCAACCTTTTAAACTTTCAAAATTTAACTCAATATTTATTCATGTTAATCAATTTCAACCTTTTTTTTGAAAACAATTCACTTTTAACTTAAGTAATGACTTAATCTAAAGAACAACATAATTCTAACTTAGGTACAAAGAAACTAAATATAGTGAGTTAATTTAAAAACAACACAATTCTATTTTAAATACAAAAATCTAAATATGGAACTTTTAATTTAAAAACAACACAATTCTATTTTAAATACAAAAATCTAAATATGGAACTTTTAATTTAAAAACAACACATATTCTAATTTAAATACAAAAATCTAAATATGGGACTTTTAATTTTAAAACAACACATATTCTAATATAAACACAAAAATCTAAATATGAGACTTTTAATTTAAAAAACAACACAATTTTATTTTAAATAAAAAAATCTAAATATGGAACTTTTAATTTAAAAAACAACACAATTCTATTTTAAATACAAAAATCTAAATATGGAACTTTTAATTTAAAAACGACACATACATGTTTCTAAAAAAATGCAAATTTAATTTGGGAACTCATGAAGAACTTAGAACTTGGTATAAATATTTGGGATGTGTAAATGGACTAGTAATAGTGATCATAGAAATAATAACATGGCTCTTAATACTTACTAATAAAAACATAGTTTTTTTGGATTAGTAATGTGAAAAGATTCAAACCACATTTTAGATTATGAACACGCTTACGCAAATGGATCTTTGAAACAAAGAGATCTCATGGGTAAACCACAAATAGCCGGACAAAATTGGGGTATGACAGAGTGCCTTATTGCTGATCAAACATTGTCCGTAACTGGATGACCATAAAGACAGTTGATGGGTACTCCACGAAGCATGCTAAGGGACATGAGTGACCTAGATGGAATTGGCCCATCATGCGTAACAGGATAAATGTCTATGAGCCCAATATTGAACTGGACAAGGATGACACGGTCTATGCCTTGTGTTCAATATAAACATAAGGGAAAAAGGGTAATTGTACACATAAGTATTATCACAAAAGGATTTGTCAGATCACATGACATTTTTCGTGTCTTGGGTAGCAGTGATGTGTTGCTAGATACCGCTCACTGTTTATTATGTTAAATACGTGATTTAATATAATTTCCAATGCCGCGAATACCTACAGGGTCACACACAAAAGGACGGGTTAATGAGAGATAGAGTAACTAAGGAATACCGTAATGTACGGTGCCATTAAGTGAATTGTAGAACATCGTAAGTTACGGTGTACTTAAGTAGAATACGAAATATGGTAAGGTATCACGCGCTTAAGTGATTTTGGCATATTATAAGATATGGGCCACATACACTTGAGTGGGCTTTTTAGCTAGCATCCCATATAAGTGGTTCTATAAATAGAACCCTTGTGTAGAAGCATTTGTGCAGTTGAAATTGTGTTTCTCTCTCTCACTCAAAGCCTTCATTCGTAGCAGCTAGCACTAAGATTGAAGGAATTCGTTCGTGTGGACTGAGTAGAGGCATTGTCATCGTTCAACGTTCGTGATCGCTCTGTAGATATGCATCAAAGGTTACAATCACCACAAGAGGTAACGATTTTGTCACTGATCATGCCCATTCGTAAGGATCACTAAAGGAGAAATTTTAAATTCCGTTGCATTTTGGATCGCTCTTTTCCTTCATGGAGGTCAACCATCACCCTGCTCGTCATAATTCACAAGTGTCACACTAGAGAGGATCCTTTTCAACTGACTTTTTCCAACTCTAGACGAACACCGACTCAAATTTCAACATCGTACCGTGAATAATATGTAAAGTGGATAAACAAATATAGAAATTCAAATTTTAATAATAGGACTGCTGGAGGTCCATCATTACCTTTCCAGATCATAATTCGCAAGCCTCATACTAGAAAAGGTCATTCTCAAAGTACTCTTTTTAACCCTGGACAAACAACAACTTGAATTTTGAAGGTTTGGGAAACACAAGAAAAGGGCATTGAATTGGGTTTCAAATATGACAATTTTTCATGACCCTAAAACAATAGCAACAATGATAAAAATGACAAGGTATTTTTATCTTGGTTCACCATTAACGAGGTTAATTCAGTCTACATGCCATAGTGATTTTTCTTTCTCAACAGGACTTAATCCAATAATCAAACTGATTACAGTCTCAAACACTACCCGTCAATGACTTCTCAAAGATTATGACTACACTTAGTCCCTTAAAGAACTACAACTTAAAGACTATCTGTCAATGACTTCTTGAGGCTTCTAACTAAAACCCAGTCCCTCAAGGAATTTAACAATTGTTAAATACAATATTTATGTTTATAAAATTGCTTCTAAATAAGCAGACAACACATTGATAATCAAACTTTACACTTAAGAATATATGAAATTAAGTTCTAGGTGTTTATTTCAATTTCTCTTTCTTGTTCTTGATTTTATCTTATTGAAATTCTTTCAGCATGAAGTTCGTCATTTTAGTGCACCAATAGTTATCTTTCATACTTCCTTTGTCCTCTTTATACAAATGAAGAATAAGATCGTTGGAGAATATAATTGAAAACTTCTTCAAATCCAAACTGTAATAGTTGGTATGAGATTCAGCCGTAAATCATGGGCAGTGGAGATAAAATATTTTATAGCCATTTGTAGTACTATCCTTTTGATTTTGCCACTTAACTTATAATATATTCTTAGAATATTCATTCATTCATTTTCTCTAAATCATTGGTTTCATATATGAGATGTTTTGAAGCTTGATTAGAGTTCAGAGCATTGAGGATAGACTTCAGAGTCTAGAGAATATGAGACTTTAATTTATCAGAGTACATCTGGGTTGTTTACTTCTAAAGCATTCACTGGAATATCCAGAGGTTGACTTTAGGTTTAGAACTTCTTCATATTATCACTTTGGTTCAGATTCTGATGATATCTAAAGTCCAGAGTCTTTATATCCAGAGTCCATAGTCTCTCTTATCCATAGTCCATGGTTTCTCAATCCAGAGTCCAAAGTCTTTTTTATCCACAGTCGAGAGTCTTATTTTACTCATCTTTGATCAACGTCTGGCTTGTTCAGAGTCTTCTCTATTCAAGATATGGCTTGTTCAAAGTCAACTCTATTCAGTATCTGACTTGTTCAAATTTTACTTTGTCCAACTTCTAACTTGTTTAGAGTTTTCTTTATCTAGCTTTTGACTTGTTCAAATTTTGCATACTGAACAAACTATTAGAGTATAAAATTGTTCTTTATACTCTGTTATCATAAAAACTCAAGGATAATAGATATAGAACCAAATTTTATTCTAACATAAATTTCAACATAGGATCATCTAAAACATGTAAAACGAACTAACAAACATAAAAATTAAAAAATTCCAACAATCAAACTTATTCACAAGTGTCACAATCTAGAGTAGGAATTTCTCTTACTAGAACTTCCGAGCATGGTTTAATTCTAAAAAGTTTAATCTTGATTGTAAGACCTAATGACCAACATATATTGAAACTAACATTTATAGAGATAGAAATATGATGACATGGATTCTAACCGAGGACTTCGTATAAAATATCCTCACAATCAAACTAATAGACCGTAACGACAAGTACAAAGAGTACAATTTTATAATGATATATTTTTTTGTTAAATTATTTTAAATATGATTAGTTCTATATATATATATATATATATATATATATATATATATATATATATATATATATATATATATATATATATATATATATATATATATATATATATATATATATATATATATATATATAATAAATTACTAATTCTTTTAATATTTTTTAAATAATACTAATAATTTTAAAATTAAAATAAAACATATAATTTTGATAATAAGTGAAAGTGGTAATTTATTATATAAAGCACTATAAATCTATTATTGTATTTGAGAAAAATATAAATATAAAATTATTTATTCTTTTGTTAGATCAATTTACAATATTTGCTTGATTATGTGTGTCAATTTATGGTAAAATTTTGACTTTATAAGTTTAAAATATATTGTTCAAATTTCACTCTGAACAATTGTTAGATAGTTATTAGTCATATTTTAAACTATTAATCATATTTTAAACTATTAATCAAATTTTTCAAAGATTTTCACTCTGAACAATTGTAAAATAGTTATTAGTTTTACTATTTTAAATAATATTTTTTTTATATAAAAAAATAAAGTTTTATATTAATAGTCGATCTAACTTGATTAAATATATTAACTCGACTTACACTCTTTAAATAATTAAAAACTTGGGTTAATTCAAGTTTCCAATTAAATTAAATTTTTAACAAAAAGAAATAATAAATATAAATATAATTTAATTTTGAAATAAAATGATTTATTAATATTAGTTTAACCTTAGATATAATAAATATATTAATAGTTCATTTTAATACATTTAAAAATATCAAAGTAAAATCTTTGAAAAATTGTTATAAAAAATGGCATTTATATATTAATTGAAAGTTTAAAGTGGAGCAACACATGTGGAATTGTAATTGTTTGTGTCAAAGCAGTACTTTCGGAAGAGTCTGGTGTCGTTGAAATGTTGTGTGTCAAAATTGTGTGAGTATCGAAGTCTCAAGGAGTTAGCCTCGACATGGATTTGGTTTTAAACATAATTTTGTAGTGTTGGCAGACTTAGGTATTTTGGACTTCTGTTTTTGGACTTTGCTTAGGAAGCAAGCAAGTAAAATCTATAAATAGGGAGTAACCCCTATTATTGTAAACACTTGAATTTTGTAGTTGCAAAAGAATAAAGAATCACAGTTTGTGAGCAGAGAGGAACTCTACAGAAAATTCATCTTCTTCATTCTCTCGATAAACCCTAACTTTTTTCTTCTCAATTCAATCTTTTTTTCTTGTTTTTCGTCACCATTGTGCAGCGATATAATCTTGCAACGAAGGTTGGTTGATTCACTCGAGTGAAGAGTGAAGAATAAGAGGGAATTGGATCAATGCAATTGAATCTTGTTCATAAATATTGATTCGGAATTACTCAAAGTCTTGTGTTTAATTTTAACATCTGGTATCTAGAGCATTGGCTGAGCGATTCTTGGAAGCATAACATGATGAATCATCCGAACAGACATTTTTCGGCGAGTTTCTCAATTATGAAGAATCAAAATTACGAGAATTGGTGCAAGAAGATAAAGGTTGTCTGTTGCTATCTAGGTCTTTGGGATCTTATGAAATAGGGAATGACACCACTTGCAATAAACACGACAGATGAAGAAAAAGATGCACACAAAGAATTGAAGAAGAAAGACTATAAAGCTCTCTTTATAATCCATCAATATGTTGATTCTTATAATTTTTAAAAGGTTAGTGATGTTGAATTAGAGAAATAAGCATGGGAAATTCTTGAAAAATCTTTTGGAGGTGGAGAGAAGGTGAAAGAGGCGAGGTTACAAATTCACAAAAGAACGTATGAATTGCTTCAGATGGAAGACAATGAAAGCATAACTAATTTTTTCACTAGGATTATAAAACGGGTGAATCAAATCAAGGTATGTGTGGAAGTGTTGACATAAAGATCAGTTGTTTCAAATATCTTGAGGTCATTGGCTCCAAAGTTCGAGCATATGGTAGTAGCCATAGAAGAGTCGAAAGATTTGTCAATATTGATAAACGAAGTGCTTTGAGGGATGATTGAATCTCATGAATAAAGAATGGCTAAAAGAGATCCAGGCAAGTCGGAGACTTATGTGGTTTTGCAGGCGCAATCAGTAAGAGAAAAGAATAGCAAAGGGAAATGGCTCGACAACAAAGGTAAAGAAGGATACAACAACTCGACTAGTCGAAATCAACAAGAAGGAGGTTGGTCGAATCAGAGAAGACCCTCATACCAAAGACACCAAAGAGGTGGTGGTGCAGGTAGAGGAAGAGGTGGTGGTCGAAAACATGACAAGAGTCACATTCAGTGTTTCTTTGACTCAGAATGCTCATCACACATGACTGGAAGGAAATATTGGCATTTTCAAAGTCCAATTATTATTAACACCATTTCAAAGTCCATTTTTTTTACCGAAATTCATTGCCAAAAAGAGTCCAATTGTCAATAGCACTCTTAAAGTCCAGTTATCACTAACATCAAAATCAAAGTTCGATTGTTACCAACATCCATTCTCTAAATTCAATTGTCATTAGTGCTTAAAGTCCAGTTGTCACTGGCATCATTATCAAAATCCAATTGTTATTGGTACCCAAAGTCTGGTTGTCACCGACATTATTTCAAAAGTCCAATTATCATTGGCATCTTTAAAATCCAGTTGTCACTTGCATTAATTATAAAGTTCAATTTTCATTGGCAACCATTTCAAAATTCAATTATCATTGTTATCTAATGTCTAGTTTTTATCGACATCATTTACAAAGTCCAATTGTCATTTTCATCTTTAAAATCCAAATTTCCCTTACATTAATTTCAAAGTCCAATTTTCATTGGAATCCATTTCAAAATCCAATTGTCACTGGTATCCAAATTTCGATTGTTACCAACATCATTTGCAAAGTCCAATAGTCATTGTCATCATTTTCAAAACCCAATTATCATTGGTACATAAAGTTCAGTTGTCACTGGCATCATTTTTAAAGTCCAGATGTTATCGACACTTATTTTATACATCCAATTATCATTGGTTCCTAAAGTCTAGTTGTCACTAGCATTAAGTCCAAAGTCCAGTTGTCATTGGCATGTTTAAAGTCCAGTTGTCACTGATATCATTTTTCAAGTCCAATTTATTTTTGGCATCATCTGTTAGAGGCCAGTTTTTATTACTGATGTATGCAAGTAAAGTCCAATTTTGTCTGGCGAGAAAGAAAAAGAATAACTTGTTTCTACAGAGCTACTCTCTACTCTCAAACTAAGATTTTATATTCAACTGCACTTATGTGTTGTGTTACTACCAATAATAGATATCACTCCCTATTTATAGGTTGAGTTTGCTTGCTCCCTAAGCAAAACTCCAACCAGCATAATTCAACTAAAATTACAAAATAAGTCTAAGTCAAAAATCTCGGTTGAGCAATATGCTTCGACATTTTAACTTAAACCCTTCGACCTTCCCTTGCCTCTGTCGAGCAACCTACTTTAACACAAGAAATTACAATTAAACAATTTTATCTTCAACTCATTTTAAGTTTGAATAAATTTTATAAAATTAATTCATTCAAAATCAATTTTATTCAACACATACATACTCAAACCGACAACTTATAACTTACAAAACTATATAACTAAAAACAAGGTTAATAGAAACGAGTTTTAACAACTCATTTTGCCTAAATAAAATTGGCTCGTGAATTCGTATGAGTTTATTTTAAATTAAAACAATATTTAAAAATATATATTAACTTAATTATAAAGTCAAAATATACCAAACCATTATACAAGAAATTTCATGTGCATAAATTTGTATTAAAACACATTAATTATCCCATAAAATCCTATAAATATATCATTTTATCTTTTAAAATAACAAGTTTAAATTATCCCACAAAATCATACAAATATAATTTTTTTTCTTTCAAAATACTAAGATTCTAAGTCATTAAAAATATAAAATAAAAACATAAAGAAAAAATTTATTTTGATTATGGAGAAAAAAAAGAATCCTGGCAAAAAAAACCATTTAGAAATAAAATTGTACAAACAAGCAAATGAAACAATTTTATCCGATTTCATGGAGTTAACTCAATGTAAAATTGATTTTTTTCTTGAATTTATAAGAAAAACAAATTTACCACCATTTTAACACGTTGATCATACCTAAATAAGTAAAATTATACGATTTTACGTCTTAAAAACGACTTTGACAACAATAACTAAAAAAGTTATGTTCAGTAGCCGTTAATTTCTTATAAGCTTATAGTTTTTTTAACAAGTTAAAACATAATTTTTATAAATTATTTCAAGTAATTTATAAGTTATTATTTTTCTATCATTTTAGTTATATTTAACTGTTAATTTTATCAGATACGATATACTACAAATTCAAATGGTTGACTTCTCTAGTATCCACTCAAAAGTAATTTTCCAGCTATCTATTACTTTAAAAGAAAATAGAATATGCACGAAAAGTGTAAAATCATTTATTTTAAACACAATCAATCACCATTATGTATCATGTCACATCAAATTCTAATTTTTAAGTTAATGGTATAATATGGTTGAATGATAAATTCCTATTAAAATGCATTCAGTGATATCCAACCAGGATATATATATATATATATATATATATATATATATATATATATATATATATATATATATATATATATATATATATATATATATATATATATATATATATATATATATAATTGACATTAATTTCAAAAGTCTGGTTGTTATCGGCATCCTTTCAAAAGTACAATTGTCACTGACATCTTTAAAGTCAAGTTGTTACTGGCATTAATTACAAAGTTAAATTATTATTGGCATCCATTTTTAAAGTCCAATTGTCATTGGTACTTTTAAAGTCCGTTTGTCACTAGTATTAATTTCAAAAGTTCGATTGTTACCGGAATCCTTTCAAAATTCAATTGTCATTGGTACTCGAAGTCCGGTGGTTATCGATATCACTTGCAAAAGTCTAATTATTATTGGCATTTTCAAAGTCCAATTGTTATTAACACCATTTCAAACTCTGTTTTTTTACCGACATTCATTGCCAAAAAGAGTCCAATTGTCATTGACACTCTCAACGTCGAGTTATCACTGACATCAAACCCAAAGTCCGGTTGTTACCAGCATCCATTCTCTAAATCCAATTGTCATTTGTACTTAAAGTCCAGTTGTCACTGACATCATTATCAAAATCCAATTGTTATTGGTACCCAAAGTCTGGTTGTCACCGACATTATTTCAAAATTCCAATTATCATTGGCATCTTTAAAATCCAATTATCACTGACATTAATTCTAAAGTCCAATTTTCATTGGCATCCATTTCAAAATTCAATTGTCATTGTTATCCAATGTCTGGTTGTTATCGGCATCATTTGCAAAGTCCAATTGTCATTTTCATCTTTAAAATCCAAATGTCACTGACATTAATTCCAAAGTCCAATTTTCATTGGCATCCATTTCAAAATCCAATTGTCACTGGTATCCAAAGTTCGATTGTTACCAACATCATTTGCAAAGTCCAATTGTCATTGTCATCATTCTCAAAACCCAATTGTCATTGGTATATAAAGTTCAGTTGTCACTGGCATCATTTTTAAAGTCCAGTTGTTAGCGACACTTATTTCCTACATCCAATTATCATTGGCTCCCAAAGTCAAGTTGTCACTGACATTAAGTCCAAAGTCCAGTTGTCATTGGCATGTTTAAAGTCCAGTTGTCACTGATATCATTTTCCAAGTCCAATTTATTTTTGGCATCATCCGTTAGAGGCCAGTTTTTATTACTGATGTCTACAAGTAAAGTCCAATTTTGTCTGGCACATTCAGAGATTGTGCTCTGTTGTGTCCTGATGTTTCTTAGAAAGTTGTTTGTATGACTTTTGTTTATAGGAATTCCCTAGAAGATTGAATGATTCTTCTTGTTAAGAAACTCCAATATTTTTGTCTTGGATGAATTCTTTGTTAGGGATCTCCAAAGTATTTTTTTGCATGGATGATTTTCTTGTTAGAAAACTCCCGAGTTTTGTATTAGATGAATTCTTTGTTAAGAATACCCAAAGTTCTTTTTTCCATGGATGATTTTCATGTTAGAAAAGTCTCGAGTTTTGTCTTGGATGAATTTTTTGTTAAGAATCTCTAAAGTTCTTTTTGCATGGATGATCTTCTTATAAGAAAACTCACAATTTTTTTTTTATCTTGGGTGAATTCTTTATTAAGAATCTCCAAAATATTTAATTGGGTGATTTCTTATGAGAAATCTCCAGAACTCTCAGATATATTCTAAGATGTTGGCATGTAATCTCTAACTAGTTGATAAAACTCACTTTGAATATTCTGCAATATTTTCTCCAGTAAATTATCACCCCCAATGAGTCTTTCACCATTTTAAAATATGTTTAAACAATTTAAATTATATAATGACACTTTTTAAATATTTTTTCAGCATTGAGTAAATATGATCATTAGATAATAAAAAAATAAAAAAATATTGGTTTAATTTTGAACATTCATTAAAACACAATAAAAACTTAAATATTGATTGAATTTATTTACATAACGTAACATCTTAAAAGAAATTATACATATAAAAAATGATAAATGCATGTATTATTTATACAATAATATTAACAATTCTTGAAAGTATAAAAAAATTAAAATTAATAAAATCCTATATAATATCAACAATGTCTCAATAAAAATAAATAGGATCGCTTATTATCTATTGAAAAAGAAATTTTATAAAAAAATTAATTACAATAATTTAATAAACGGTTTTACATCTTAAAATATCTAAATTTAAATTATTTATACATAAAAAATAATTTCATAAATACTAATCTCATAGTTCGCTTTAAACCATTGATTGAAAAAAACATTACATTTCATTCTAGCAAAAAGCTATATTAATAATTATAATTTATCCCTATCATTAATATGATAAGATGAGTAACGCATGCTTGACACCTATGGAGGGTAAAGAATAAGGAAGCTTTGTGGGACAAATGAAGCAAAACAAAGTTAAAACATTATTTGTTGACAGTGGGATTTGAACCCACGCCCTTTCGGACCAGAACCTTAATCTGGCGCCTTAGACCAACTCGGCCATATCAACTTGTTGTTTAATAAACCAAAACAACGCAATTCACACACAGACTTATGTAAGTATATTTTTCAAAAGGCTTAGCAAATAGACATTACCTGTTACTTTTGCATGCATGTTCCTTTAAAATGTGAAATTTTATTTTAATAACTAACATTTTTTATTACTATTTTTAACTACATATCTACTACAGGTTGGACTCATATAACTTTTTTTTCTTCTTTTTCTTTAGATATTTATGCCTACAAAGATAATTAAACTATTTTATTTTAATTTTTCATGTACAAATATTTTAAACCAAAAATAAAATACTAGTTAATAATTAAAAAATAGCTTTCATACCTTATCTTTAAAAACAATGTAATACTATTTTTAAAAGACTGCATATGTAAAAGAAATATTATTTTTTATTTTATTGACATGTGTTACGTTTGGAAAATAAAAATCATATGAGTATATACAAAAAGCATACAAGTATATAAGAAAAAACATATGTACGATTCTTTCCTTGTTTTTTTCTAATAAAAAAAAATTCTTTTAAAAAATTAGTTAGTTGGACATACTAATTTTATATTTTTTTTTAATATGCTCTAAAATAATATGTGTTCTTGGATTAAAAATAAAATATTTTTTAAACTTTTAGTTACATATTAATAGGAATAAAAATATTGATAATAATTAGTGTGTTCGTTGAGGATTGGGGCCCTCATGCCTACATATCTTCATAGTTCCGTAGTTCATGAAATTAATAGTAAGAGATGAAATGAGGTGTTTGCCTAAGCACAGGGACTGACAAGGCAAACAAAAAAGAAAATGGGTTAACGATCATGCATCAAAGTGAACAAGAATCTAAATAGAAATGTCATGATCATGAATTTTTTTAATTAAGAAGTGGGTTAATGACTAAAATTCAATTAAAATTAAATTAAGCTCCAAAAATCAACCATTTTATTTTTCAAAGTATTTTCAAAGTTAAAATCAATTAAAATCTAATTATATTCTAATTGCTAAACATGCATCTTTATTATCTTCTAAACATGAATCAAGGATTAAATAAATCACCATGCCGTTTTTTATTCCTAATTTTCTTATGGTAAAAAATGTATTAAAACAATTAAAACTAATGGGAAAAAATAACAAAAGAAAAAGATAAAAACTAATGAAACCAAGGGTGCATGAGGCAAAGTCAGGGTGCCAATAGGAAACGGGGAGTTGGGCCCTCAAGAATATAGGCCTAATCGCTGCAAGTCAAATAGAATGTGGGGTATGGCCCTTTGGACAACGGTGCGTGCAATAATACATCATGGGCCAAGGATGCTGAGGCCCATTAGATATGAATCATGTATTAGGGGTGGTGCATAGTCAGAAACAGGGTACAAGGATCTAATTACACGGGCCAAGGGCCTTTAGGACCATCAAATCCACAAGAGAATGGAAATTCATGTTTCACTCAAATCAAACACGTTCATATCAACCTCTCTTCAATCTTGAGTCCTTGGCCTTTAAAGGGCGCCTCCTCCGCACCAAAAATCGCCTCCGGAGGCGGAGGAGGGCCAACCACTTCAACTTAGGCATCAAACAAATCGTCCCAAGGTCCTCATTCTGAATCCAATCTCAATTCCTTATGATTCCTAACCAACAACCCAAATCAAACTTAAAACCCACAAGAACCCTAAATGGAAGTTCATAAATTAAACTCCACTGTGTAGGAATCAAACCCTAATTCAATAGGTCTTTGGTTCCCCAGACTCCAAATCACGTGAGGGTAATAAGAATTAGGTCAAAGATGAAGAAATCCCACCTCTACAGACGAAGCTTATGAGTTCAAAGGTGGAACGCGCAACGAATCATAAATCTTTAGAAACTCTTTAATCCCTATATGGTTTTTTGTATTCTTGCTCTTATACTCATTCGTGTTCTTTCTCAAATTCCCTTTGTTGTGATATGTTGCATTGTGATTGAGAGTGATGAGAGAGTAGTGAGAAATGCAGTGAGGATGAAAGAGTGATGAGACTGAGAGTGAGGGAATTCTGGGCAAAATTGGGTGATTGATTTGTTGAACCCCGAAACTGATGATTGAAGATGGAGTTTATAGAAATTCAATCTTAAACGAGCTTAAATCTATTAAGCTATTGATGTTGCAATTCAGTTGGCCGTGTTAACTCTGTTAGCTATCAAAATTGATAAGAGTTAGTTGTTCAAAAACATGTTACTTAGGGTTAGTTGTAATGATAGTTGGTTAGGTTAGTTAGAAATTAGTTAGGTTGTTATTTGTTGTGAATTAGTTAGATGTTATGATGTTGTTAGTAGTTCAATGCAATTAGTTTAATGATGCAGCCAATTTAGTGAAATGTTAGTAATGATGTTATTGATTTTCAAAAATGATTACTTTCTCTTGAAGATGTAACAACTAATGATGATTGAATTTGAATGTAATAACTTATATACTTTGAGTTAGATGCAATGCAATGCTATTGAGTTGTCTACTATATGTATTCATTGACTGGCCTGCTATATGAATTTATGGCTGGAAATGCTACTGTAGTGGTTTACTTGTTGTACTTGTAGAACTTAGGGTTGTATGTCATGCATGCTTATTGTTTGTTAAATAACCTGTTTGAATTCAAATCAATGAACCATGTTATGAACTACAACTGTTGTTAGTGTATGAACATGACTATTAGCAAGCATTAATGGATTGGGCTGACTTAAATTGTTACATTCATGTTCATGTTTGCAAGTCCCTTTTGAAATGATGTTGAGTTGATATGAGTTTTGTTCTGCAAAATGTGATGAAAGCAAAGGCATATGTAAGTTGTTAGAAAAAAAGTCAAGATGTGATGTTTTGAATGTCGTAAGTATGAGTTAATGTCGAAAATAGTTAGTACAATTAGGCTTATACATAATGTTGATGCCACATGATTTAATTAAGCTCATGCATCCTTGCTCATGAATTAAGTGCTTCGTGTGCTAGATTGTTTATGGATTTTTTTGCAAGATAGTGATACAATGTTTAAGTTTGCTGATTTATGTTAATGTTGCATTCCAGGGCTGAGTCTATGCTTTGGAGCTACCATGAACCATGATGATGGCTTGAAGTGAAACCACCATGAAGGCCCGTGGATAATGGCTTGAAGAAAGAGAGGATTGCTTTCAAATGAAGAAATCTTGGATGAGAAGTCAAATGAGAAGATGGAAGAGTGAAGACACATAGTGAAAATCAGGATTAAGACTAGGGATTAGGTTAGTTGACTTTGGTCAACTGGTTGACCAGAAAGTCAATAGTTGATCAAAAGTCAATTGTAGGTCAAAGTCAAATATTTTTTGCAATTTTTGTATGGACATTGTAATATTGGCATTGTATGAATGAAATGAACACTTTTTGATGAAAATAGTCCTTTTGGCTCAATGAAAAATGTCTTATTTTCAAATAGAAATTCTTCCTTCCAAAATCATGTTTGAATTCTCCTTAAATCAATGGACTTTGAATAACATATGGACTTGAATGGGAACTTGAACGCAACTTGAATTAAGCATGAATAAGACTTGAATAAAAAGGCCTTGAAACAAATGAATCATCAAAAAATAATCATGTAATAAGCCCTGGTCAACAAATGATCAAACTTGATGAATGTCTCTAATGGAAATGACATGACGCAAACCAGAGTGATCAAATGCCCCATTTAAAGAATTAGGGTTCCACAATTAATCCAAGATTAAGATGTAAGCCACATGAACCAAGATCTCAAACCAATCAAAAAGGCTCTTCAATCAAGTCCAAACCAAATGTCCCACAATTACCATGTATCAAAATTAGGGTTTCAAGCCATGCTACAAGGATAGGCTTTCTAAATTGACTGTACCACCAAAGTCCTTAGGGCTTGAACCTTGGGCAAACCTTAGGCTCTTGTTAGGTATAAATAATTATAAACCTTGAATCTTTGGTGATTTGTGGATGTAATGGATGATATAAGTATGTTTGACATGAATGATTGTAGATGAATCTCAAACCAAAAGTTAAATGAAAGATGAAAAGGGGAGGATACATTTTGGGGTATGACAACTGTTCTTATTTAATCTTCTTGAACCTGAATGCACGAATTGTGATAGCTTTTCAGGTATTCAAGGTACAAGAGGACTAAATACAAGAATATCAGAAAATTTGCTCGTTGAGAACAATTGTAATGTGAATAGAATAAATGTATTAGGGATATGGAATGACAAGTAAACATTTGTAGGTTCATTTGTTGGGGATTGACTGAAATATTTGGTTGGAGAAATAGGTCATTCGTAAAGGGAAATGCCCGATGTGCATGATATATGTAATGTATGTTTGACTTTTTCATGATGCATCAAGTTATGTATATTATGCAGCAATGCGGGTTATGGTATTTACAAAGGTGATACTCTTTTTGTGTAGGGCCTCCAATGTGCCAATAAGAATTGGACTTTAGCTTTGCTTGTTTATTTTTAAGGCTTCATGTTATGCTGGATGAAGGATATGCATGAGAGAAGCGACATCATGGTGATGATTTATACAATGGTTAACGAGAGGCTCATATGGCGGAAGGTGGGAGATTTAGGGCTAGGATAAGGGTCATAAAGACGTGATTCTTTGACACCTACTTCAAGCTCAACAATTGTTGTCAACCTCTGCACTTGATTTGAAACATGAAGAGAGTTTGTACCTTCGTAGCCTATCTCTGCACCAATATATTGGATATCTGCATGAATTGCCTCGTTCACAAGTTATGAATCAGTTTTGTTATCAGAAGATCTCAATCTAACTTACCCTAGTGCCTTGAAACTGTATCTCCCTAATTGACCATTTATGGGAGTGGTTGACTTTTCGTGCTCTTGAAGTGGCATGCCCCAATATGACCCTTGAAGTGATTTTTCCCCTGGCTGGAGGATCTTGGAGAGATTTGTCGAATCTCAACGTGATTGTCCCAAATTGCCTGAATCTTTGAGAGATTTGTCGCATCTCGATGTGATTGCCCCTGATTGACTGGATCTTTGAGAGATTTATCGAATCTCGACGTGATTTCCCCCAGATTGACTGGGTCTCAAAGTGGCTTGCCCTTTTGCTCAACAGAGTTTTCAAACGTTTTCCCCTTGGTCTGATCAAACTTCCCATTTTGGAAACCTTTTTTATGTCAAGTGCTTGTTCGCAAGTAAAAACGTTTATTTTTAAAATGATAATATTAATGTTATGTTTATGTCAAACTTGAAGTCCAAGTCTATTCACTGAGATGATGTTGACATAAATTGAATAAGTCACTAGTTAGAATGCCATATCAATACCAATATAAATGATAAATAAACTTTAAGGAGTCAGTTTTGACATGATATTACCGTAATATGCTTTCGAAATAAACCCTGCTTCAATTAGGTCTTTTGAGGGTTGTAACATGACATGGTTCACTGTTTAGAAAGACATGATATAAGGCTCAAAGTTTATTGTAACCCACCCACTCTCCTTGATGTTCTTCAGTCCTACGCTCAGCTTAGTTCAACACAAGAGTTCACCTTTCAAAAATGATTTTGAATGGTAGAAGTGATGGTTAGGGAACCAACTAGGTTTTTTATGTGACAGTCACCTAGATTTTTCTTTGTTTGTTTGTAGCCACACAAATTTGTTCTTCTTGAGGATTTTTGTTTGATCCTTTGTTTTTTTTTGCTCTCCCTTATTTTGCATGGACTTCTTTTTTTGAGTTTACAATCCACCAGGATGCCCTAACTTTTGCCTAAGTCCTTCATTTTCGAGTTTTCACCTTAGCGGGCTTCTCTTTTTTTGATTTTGAATTTTCATCTCCTTTTTAATGAATAAATTGTGTGACATTTGTTTGATTGGTTTGTTGAAAGGGTCGAGACTGCCTTGTTCCTTTTGTTGGTGAGGGACAACCATTGTGGATTTGTGATTTTTGACCTCTTGTGAGGGATGAGATGTGGTTGATCCTCAGATGGTATTATCCATTTTGAAATCTTAGTGCAAGGTCAAACTAACTGAAGACTACCCTACCCCTAGTTAAAATTGAGGGTTTTATGTACAAATAGAAACTCCTACTCTAAGACCCAAAAGGTTGACTATGAATTATCTTCCTTATACCTCTGGTGTTTAGGGATTTGGAACAATACCTTACATTGTCGGTAAGGTTTTATTCAAAAGCATACAACCAATAGTCTCGTGTATTTTGACCTCATCATTCTCCTTTTGATTTTGCTTAAGTAAGAGTTTGATACTGATAAAAAAGTATGAGTGAATACAAATGGATTGATTCAAAACATGCATATTCATTTCATTATTGTTATTACTATTAAAAAACAAATGAGTTTTTACAAGTGAATAGAATTCAACAAACAGGAAAAGGATTGCAAATGAAAAGATTGAATGACCAAATGATTGCCGGCGTGATTAGCCTTTGTATCCCCCACAAGCTAAGGTTATTGTGCTTGTACAAGTTAACGTGATAACCCTCAATTTTCTAGTTTCCTTTGTCTATGTCGTCTTTGTTGTTGATTTTTAATATGTTATGTAGTTTGTTGACTTTGCAGAATCTGAGCCTGAGGAGGTTGTTGATATTGGGCTGCAACAAACATACGGGAACTGGAAGTACGAGATGGGAGCCAGAGGTGCTTGGAACTGAGAGGGACTTTGAGGAGTAGCACCTTGTGGGAACATTTGAGCAGAGTAAATCAGGCTAGGATTGCCAATTTGCGTGCCTGGGTTGGAAGCATGAGCATATTGGACCCCATACGGAGCATATGGAGCCCTAGGATAAGTATGTTGAGGTACAACAACAGTGGCAGAAGATGCCCCCGGATAGGCAAAAGGCATTCCAGAGTTAGTAGACTGAAAGCCTTGATATGGATATTGTGCAACAGGTTGAACCATTGTAGGAGGAATATGCACATGAAGAGGAGGACCCTTATATTCAGGCTCATTCTTAATAGGTGCCTCAGCAGTCACATATGTGAAGCATAACAACTTCTGATCGATGAGCTCTTGGACTTTGTTCTTGAAAACATAACAAGCCTATGTAAAATGCCCTACACGTCCTGTATGATATTTGCACGTGGCATTAGGTTCATGCTTAGGACAGTTTGGAAACTTGGCAGGCTCGATCTCTTTGGGCACAACTGCCCTAACATTAATCAGTATAGGCAACAGATATATATATATAAGACATTTGGATTGGATCATAGCGAGGATGTCTCTTTTCTTGATCATTGTTCCCTTTGCTGAGTTGTTTCTACTTCCATTTCCGATTGCCTTGAGCGGGCTTCTGATGCGGTAGGAGATACTGTTCTTGGGGATGAACTGGCAGAATCCCACAATTACTTTCTGTATGTTATCAATCTTTAGTTTGTTCTCAGTTCGTTCACCAACTGCAACTCGATATGAAAAGTCCATTGTCAAACTGTCTAGGAAGAGTCCCGAGATCATGGCAGCCCTGCCTTGGACGTAATCAAAACTCTTCTTGCACATGGTACTCTCACATTTACCCTGTTCCATGATTCTTTGGCAATCAACATCATAGAATCATTGTCTTTCTGGCTGAGGAAAGGAAATGGTGTAAGCATTTTTTTTATATATGAAAGGTTATGAATGCATGAATGGATGAGATGCATGCAAAAAGACATTTTTATGTTTATAGGGAATCCCAAGATTTTTGAATGTTCAACAAAACTAAAGCCTTTTTTGGATTCCCTGGGAATGCACATGCTTACATTGGTTTTGATATGATTTCATGAGATGCAACATCATGGATTCAAAGGTTCGACACATCTGGATAATTTGTCCATACTCCTCCATATAGGTTCAAACGTCCGAAGTATAAAGGTATGCAGGGGCTTGGTTTCCTGCATAAAAACCCATATCGCCTTACTATTAGGTTCTAAGGCTTTATGAAGGTTCTTAGAGTCACGGATCCTGGGATGAAAATATCGTTGTCATCACAAAATGACTTGCAGGCCAACGATACTCTTAAGAGGATCAACTCTAAGTGAGGCCAACCCTTAACTTTAAAATCCATAGGTTAAATAAAGGTCCCTAGAGTCACGGATCCCCTTTGAAAGAATGGTTGTCAACACAAACTGACTTACGTGCCAACAAAACTTCAAAAGGAATCTACTCTAGGCGGGGTCTTCGCACCTTCCCATCAAGACAACTATGTCTGACAAGTCAGTACGTAGACCCTAATTTATCTCAAGCGTACTCTCAAAGCCTGGGTATTAGGCTTATCACTCAATAGTATCATGAAATCCATCCCACGAGAGAAATATAACAAATATATCTAGGATATAATATATGAAAGTAATAAAGAATGGGATAAATGAAATAATAGTAAAGCAAGTAAAATAGTGAAGATAAACACCCAAACAAAACAAAGGAAACAAATAAAACTAGGCTTGACTCCTACTTGTAAGAACAATGTTTCACCAGTAGAGTCTCCAGCTGAAGCTACGCAAAAAAAATACCTGAGCGCATCACACACTCGAAGATACAACAGAGTCGCCATCAAATTTTATTTATTCCCTAAGGAAAGGGAAAATATCGATAAAACCCAAGGGGAAGAGAAAATGGGTAAGAAAGTCAGTTATGCAAGGGGAAGGTATTGGCACCTCTCACATCCGTTGTATTCAACAAGAACTATTTTGATTGTTCTTTGCTTGAATGAGTGTTATTATCTAAGTATTACTTACAAAAGGGGGAAAAAGGTTTAATAATTAGTGTGCTCGTTGAGGATTGAGGCCCTCATGCCTACGTATCCTCATAGTGCAATAATGAAATTAGAACTCCGTAGTTCATATAACTAATGGTGGGAGATGAAATAAGGTGTTTGCCTAAACACGCGGACTGGCAAGGTAAACAAGAAAGAAAATGGGTTTTGAAATGTGATGAAATTATGGTTTGAACCAAAGGATTGTATTGTTTGAACTCATAGGGTAAGTATATATGAACACAAGAAAATGTGGCATGAACCAATAAATGGTATGGCCAAAGAGAAAAAGGGGTTGGCCTAAGCACGAGGACAAACAGGGCAAATAAAGCAAAAGAAAGTAGTTTTCCTAAGAACTAAGACTAACAAGGAAAATAAAAAATAAAGGTTTGTCTAAGCACTAGGACTAACAAGACAAACAAGAAAAGGGTTCTTGGTTCAGAAGTGGATATTTAACCATATGATAACTAACCCAAAGATATATATGGAATCCAAAGAAAATGTATTTGGTCCAAAGAGATAAGTGTATCACTAATGAAAATTGTTAAAGGTATTTAAAATGTTGAATGGTGTAAGGTTTTAGTGTTACCCTAAGACAAAAGAATGTATTTGATTAATTATTTATGAAATTTTTTCGAAGAGTTTAATCGTTGGTATTGAGAGGGAGACAAGTGTCTAACCACCGGCTAAGTACGACCATCAATCAAAATACTAGAGAGTTGAGAGGATAGTTGCATCCTTACCATTATTTTTCACCCTAAGAGGACTGAATTAAACTCGTTTTATTGTTAAGTGTTTTTGAATAGATGTCAAGTATCAGACCACAAGCTAGGTACGACCGACAATCCAAGTACTTAAGAATGTTGTGCACAGGTACTTACACCACATCCTTTTTCATCCAGTTTATTATGAAAAGTATTTGATGATTTTGAAATGGAAGAGGTATGAGAAATTGAATGAATGAGATAGAGATATAAGTGTAAGAATGGAATGGAATGGATGAGATACTTAACGTTGGATCAAGCACTCGCGTTGCTTTTGATTGAATTTAATTTTAAAAAGAACTTGATGTTGGATCAAGTGTATTTTATTCTTTGAAAATGTTCTTTTATCGTTTTGTTTTTATCTTGCTTAATAACATGCAAATGGAAGTGGTAAAGAAAAGTAAAGTCCTATATGCTATTACATGTTCATGGGAATGGGGGACATATGACCCATAATGGAGGGATTAATTTCCATAAACCATACAAGAGTGGGAAAAGATTCATACAAGCATATAATAGTACCATACCCTAAAATCAATCAAGTGGCAATGGTAGAAATCAAACATGTTCGCAATCATTATCATGGTTCATGCATCAAAATACAATTAAAAATGGATGAAAATTATGTTAATTCTAATGGATTCAAATTAGAAATCAATTATAAGATCAATCATGCATCAAAGTGAATAAGAACCTAAATATAAATATCATGATAACGGGTTTTTTAAGCAAGAAGTGGGTTAATGACTAAAATTCAATTAAGCTCCAAGCATCAACCATTTTATTTTTCAAAGTAATTCAAAGTAATTTAAATCAATTAAAGTCTAATTATATTCTAATTACTAAACATGCATCTTTATTATCTTCTAAACATGAATAAAGGATTAAATAAATCACCATGTTATTTTTTATTCCTAATTTTCTTATGGTAAAAAATGTATTAAAACAATTTAAACTAATGGGAAAAAAGAAAAATAACAAAATAAAAATAAAAAAGAAGATAAAAAACTAAAGAAACCAAGGGTGCATGAGGCAAAGCCTATTAGACGATATGTATAGATCTAGAGGGGATGGGGTGGGGAGAGGGGGGTGAATAGATCCCAAATTAAAAATCTATTCAAAAATTTGATTTAGAAAAATTTATGGCGTGGAAGAAAGTTTCAAATATTTCATGGATCCAAAATCATCTAAAATCGAACCTACTATTGAAAAACCCGGATATGCGTAAGAGTACCAATAGTATGATAATGATCCACAAGTTGATTAATCAATACTTCAAATACTAAATTGAATATTCGACTATAGTAACGGTCTATCTCCAATGATATCCACACACAAAAAACTAAGTCAAATAATTTATCGAATACTTGGTGTGCGAAAAACAAAGTTTGGAATTTTATATGGTGTTTGTTGTTCTAATAAATCCAATCACAATCAAATGGTTAATGATCAATACAACAAACACAAGATCCGATGATCAAAACAATTTCCAATTTCCAATTTGCAAATTGCAAAATAAAAGAGAGAGACAAATAAAGTACACAAAGATTTGTTTAGGCAGTTCCCCAATCGACCTCGTTATGGGTGCATTTTCCCTCAATTCGAATTCAAATTGACATATTTATATAATAAGTCTTACTTTGCAAATGTATGAATACAAGAGATGAGGAATAAAATCCCATAAACCTAAGTTTGTTCTTGACTCTAGCACCTTCAAAAACCTTTATCAAAGAATGATCAAGTCACCAACAATGCCGCTTCATTTCACCTGTTGTTGCTGTTTCCTTGCATGACCTCCTTATCTCAAGGCTTTCGCCCGACTGAATTAATCCTAAGTGCACACTTGTTGAACCCAATATTTGTCAACACGATCCACCGTTTCACGCTACTCCCTTGCCGACACACTTAGTCTCAAGGCTTTAACTCGATCGGATCCGAATTGCACAATCTTGTCTAAAACCTTACAACCCTAAAGATATTGAAGTAAAACCCCACCTCAATTTTCTTATTTGAATCCCTCAAAGATCGCAACCCAATATTCTCGCTATAACAAACCTAATTGGATGTTATAAATCCTAATCTAGATGGCATTCAATCAAAAAATGATTATATGTAGTTTTATTGTGTGTATGCATAGATTTAATTGAAGATGATGAGATGCTTTAAAATCCTGGATTCATGTAGGTTTTACTCACTCTAGAAACCTTACTAGAGAAGGATGCATGTATGAAGTATTTACATGCATGGGTGATTTAAGTCAAAAGGAAATGCAAAGGACTTGAGAAAAATATGAATGTTTAAAAAATGTATCTGATAGGTCAACTTATAGAGGTTATATGTTGAACTATTTGATGCATAGGTCGACCTGTCTAAAGTCATTTATCGACCTATGGCAATTATGTGCTCCCTATGTGTCAAACTAAAGACTCGACACATGAAACAGAGGCCACAAGCTTTAATAGAGCAGCATACATGTCGACCTATAGACTTCATGTGTCGACCTATAGCCATGAAATTTTTTCCATAGGTCGACCTGTAGTTCTATGTGTCGACCTATAGCCAGGAAAATTTTCCATAGGTCGACCTGTAGTTACATGTGTCGACCTGTACTGCTATTTTTCACAAAAATTGATTTTTCATGCATGTTTTATGCATGAGACCTTTTCCACATTGTTTCCAAGTACTTTTATGCTTCCTAGTGCTAAGATGCACATAGAGGTTTAGAGGATACCGTCCAATATACATTAACGCTAAAGTATCCTAGTTTTGATATCATACAAAACATATCTAACAGAAGTTGCACTCACATACTCCCCATTTTTTATGATTGCAAAACATGAGACAATGCGTTTGCAATAAAAATCTCCCCCTGAATGTATTCACTCAACAACTTCATTCATATTCATCTTGCTTCTCCCTCTTTGACAAAATAAAAAAGAAATAAAGTAATCCATGAGAAGAATCTAAGATCATGCATAAACCAATATAACACATAGAGGTGGTTTGCAAAGATAAGAGCATCAACATGATAACACTCACATAGAATAATTTGCATATTGAAAAGAAATACTTAAACATAAATACAAGACAATAATACAACAATAGAACATAATTGTCACAACTTATACCGCATAATCACAACACAATCATGAATAATGAAGGATACAAAGTGAACATAAAATACTTGACATTCTACAAAAAGCGACATGATTACGTGACATATGCCTTTGGTGCTCCGAAATGCTGCCACCACACAAACCAAAAACAGAGATGAAAACATAACAATGGCACACAATCAAGAACATTGTTAACAATGTAACATGTTCAATCATAAATCATGAGAAAAATAGATAATAAACCGATGCACCAATTAATATATTTTAAGGAAAAAGAAGATAACATAACGTCACTATAAGCATATAAATTGACATACATCAATTGGACATTTTTGGAAGTAATCATACATGAACTATCTTATACGTCAAGAACATCAATTATATGGACCATAAAAAACATGCGAAAAGAAAAAGATCACACACAAAAACAGGAAATGAAATGATAGTACCTTGCTTGTGAAATGATGAGGAATGCACTCTTATGAAGTATGCTTGTTAAGAAATGTTAGACAGACAAGATATATTCAAAGTGAAATAACATAACATTTAGGAAAGTGTTGAGATGTCAAGAATTCCTAATTCCCATCGAATGTTAAAGAAGGGTTCAGTCGCAAGTGGTTTTGTAAAAATATCGGCAAGTTGGTTTTTACTATCAACATGCTCAAAAACGATGTCCCCTTTTTCAACATGATTGTGTAGGAAGTGATGATGAATCTCAATATGCTTAGTACGAGAATGTAGCATCGGGTTCTTAGTTAGGTTAATGGCACTAGTGGTGCCGCACAAAATTAGAATATGACTTAGTTTTATATCAAAATCAAGTAATTGTTGTTTAAGCCACAAAATTTGAGCACAACAACTACCAGTCGCCATTTATTCTGCCCCGGTAGTTGACAATGCAACTGAAACTTGTTTCTTGCTATGCCAACTAACTAAGTAATTTGAAAATATGTGATAAGTCCCACTAGTGCTTTTCCTATCCGATTTTAAATCGGAAAAATCAGAATCAGAGTAACAAACTAAGCAACAATCACTCCCTTTGGAATACCAAAGCCCGTAATTCGAAGTACCATGAAGATACCTAAAAACATGTTTGACGACTTTGATATGAGATTCCTTAGGGGCCAATTTATATTAGGACACATACAAATACTAAACATGATATCTGACCTAGATGCAGTGAGATATAGAAGAGAAACTATCATACCTCTATATTTCTTCACTTCCACATGCTTACCATTTTCGTTCCTTTCCAAATTATCGTTCGTAGCCATCGGAGTGTCAATCAACTTTGCATCAACCATACCAAATCTTTTTAGCAAGTCCTTGCAATACTTGGTTTGATAAACAAATATACCTTCATTTAGTTGTTTGATTTGAAGACCTAGGAAGTAATTTAGTTCTCCCATAAGGCTCATTTCAAACTCTTCCTTCATAAGCTTAGAAAATTCTTTGACAAGTTGCATATTAGTAGATCCAAAAATAATGTCATCAACATATATTTGTACAAGAAGAGTATCATTTCCATGGTGCTTAATAAAGAGAGTAGTGTCAATCTTTCCCTTTAAGTACCCTTGATTAATAAAAAACTTGCTTAGTCACTTATACCAAGCCCTAGGTGCTTGTTTGAGATAGTACAAAGTGCGTTTTTATTTGAAAACATGATTGGGATACTCGTAATTTTCAAAACTGGGAGGTTGGGCCACATGCATCTCTTCATTGATGTAACCATTTTTAAATGCACTTTTCACGTCCATTTGAAATAATTTTAAATTCTTAGAGCAAGAAAAGGCAAAAAGAAGGCGTATGGCCTCAAGTAGGGTGACCGAAGCATAAGTATCCTCATAGTCAATATCCTCCTCTTGGTTATACCCTTGAGTGACTAATCGGGCCTTATTTCGGATTATCACTCCATCTTCGTCAAACTTGTTCCTAAAAACCCATCATATTCCTATTACTTGATGATGTTTTGAATGCAGGACAAGGTCCCAAACATCATTCCTTTTAAATTGATTTATCTCATCTTGCATTGCATGAGCCAATGCTCATTAAGTAATGCATATTTAGCATTTTTAGGCTCAACCTGTGACACAAAAGAGAAGTGATAACAAAAGTTACTTATCTTAGAGCGTGTTGTCACGCCTCTTGTGATATCTCCAAGAATATTGTCAATAGGGTGATCTTTGGATGTTCTTCATGTTAAAAGAAGGTTGTCTATTGCAATTGGATTCTCCTCCTTTTTCTCTTCGTAATCATCATCTTCTACTTTCTCATTTTCACCCGTTTGGAGTTGATCAATCCCTTTATCGATTTCATTGAGAATGTCATGCAAAGACACACCTATATCATGAAAAGACATACCTTTCCCAACATGTTTTGGAAAAGACTCATCAAAAGAAACATGAATGTACTCTTCAACAATAATTAGCCTCTTGCTATAGACTCTATATACCTTACTAGATTGTGAGTATTCGAGGAAGATACCCTCATCGTCTTTAGCATCAAATTTACCTAGATTGCTCTTTCCATTTTTTAAAATAAAAAATTTACATCTAAAGACATGAAGGTGAAAAACATTAGGTTTTCTACCTCTAAGTAATCCATAAGGAGTTTTGTTTAGAATATGAGGTATCAATATCCTATTCAAAACATAACATGTCGTGCTAATATCATTGACTCAGAAGTACTTTGGTAAATTACCTTCATTAAGCATCATCCTCGCTAACTCCTCTAAAACTCGTTTTTTACGCTCCACAACCCCATTTTAATGTGGAGTTCTAGGATCCGAGAAGTTATGCTCAATACCATGTTTCTCACAATAGTTTTCAAAGAGAAGATTTTCAAACTCTCCTCCGTGATCATTTTGAATGGAAACAATTTTCAAATTCATTTTATTTTTGAACAATCTAGCAAATTATTTGAAAGTAGGGTATGTCTCATTTTTAATAGACAAAAACATAACCCAACAAAATCTAGAATAGTCATCAACTATAACAAAGTTATAATAGTTTCCACCTAATGTTTTGGTCCTATAAGGACCAAAGAGGTCCATATGAAGAAGTTCGAGAGGTCTAGATGTTGAAACAATTTTTTTTGATTTAAAAGAGACCTTCATTTGCTTCCCCATTTGACATGCTTCACATATGTGGTCTTTTGTGAACTTCATTTTAGGAAGACCGATGATTAGATCCTTTGAGGTTACGTTTTTTAGTAAGTCAAAGTTAATATGAGCTAAACGCCTATGCCACAACCAGGAGTTTTCACTCATGGTAGCAAGACACTTAGTACCAACCAATGACACATCATATAAATTTAGAGTATAAGTATTATTTAATCTCAAGCCCTTAAACAAATAATACTTCTTCTCATTATGCTCAAATAAACAACAATTATTATTGAAAGTGATTTTAAAACCCTTGTCACGAAGTTGGCTAATGCTAATAAGATTGTGTTTAAGACCATCAATAAGCATTACATCATAGATAGTAATAGATGAAGGATTACCTACACTATATTTTTCAAGAATGTATCATTTGTTGTTATCTCCATAAGTGACTAATCCCTTTTTCTTTGGCACGAAATCAATGAAAAACGACATGTCACCCGTCATATGCCTTCAATATCCACTATTAAGATACCATATCTTTTCGGTAGATTCAAGACATTCAACTTGTAGAATTAAACAAAGGAAATAGGTACCCAATTTTCATTGGGTCCTTGGAGGTGAGTGAAATCAAGGTTGCATTTAGGCAACCCTTGAGATACTCCTTTAGGAACTAACATCTTCCTAAATTTGCACTTTTCAATGGTATGATCCCTTTTGCAACAATAATGACAAGATATATTATGATTTACCATTTGAATCCTTTTTGAAATTTTTATTATTTTTGTATGAATGATTCAAATATCTTCCATACTTATAAGGATCAATAGAAAATGCACTTTTAGGTTGTAAGTTTTTGTCTAATTTGACTTGAAGAGCATTTATATATTTTTTCCAATTATGACAAAATTCACAACCAAACCTAGAAGGTTCTTCACTCATATTCTTGTCACATTGAATATCTATCATAGATATCTTAATAGCTTCCAACTTCCTTTCGGATTCTAATACTTTAGCTTGTAATTACAAAAATACCTTTTCATGATAAGCTAATTTCTTAGAAGCATTTAATGCTTCTCTATGAAGATTATCAAAAGCGTCTTGCAATTGAGAATGAGATAAATCACTAGTAAGCTCAAGGTTAAAAGGAATTACTTATTTCTTCTTCCTTCCATTTTCCATGAGACAAATCCAAGCCGATTCTACACTTGAAGTGAAGCTTTCATCGCTTGAGGAGTCACTTTCACTTTCACAAGCTACATAAGCTCTTCTAGATTTACCAGTCTTCATGTGATGCCCTCTTTCTTTGTCTTTATTAATCATGGGACATTCAGGTCTATAGTGACCAATTTCACGATAATTATAACAAGAGCTTCTAAATTTACCTTTTCTATTTTGAAGATTTGGACTATCTTCTAAATTTGGCTAGGTTTCCTTCGGAATGCGTGACTTTGTTATTTCGAATATACCTTTGGTATCTCTTGACAAATAGCCCAACATCATCATCATCATCAGAGTTCTTGTCATCCCTTTCTTCACACTCACTAGGCTCATTCTTTGAGGACTTGAAACTAGAAGTCTTTAGAGCAATGAAATGTTTCTCTTCCACCTTGTCTTTACCTTTCTCTTTCTTCATCTTCTTTTCATACTCTTTTTCATATTTTTCTAAGACAGTGAGTTCTTGCTCATGTTCTTTCAATTTACCAAACAAAGTAGTAAGATCAAGTGCTTTAAGATCATTCGCTTCTTTGATCGCGGTGACCTTGGGTTGACATTCCATGTTAAGAAATCTTAAAACCTTGTTAGTAGCAATAACATTGGAGATAGTATTACCTAGAGAATTTAATCTATTAATAAGATGTGTGAATCTCTTTTGCATGCCGACAATGGTTTCACCGTGCTTCATACGAAAGAGTTCAAAATCTTTGTTTAATGTGTTGATCCTAGCTTGTTTGACCTTATTAATTCCCTCATGGGCAACTTCTAATGCGTCCCATATAGCTTTAGTGGTTTCACAATGAAAGACACAATAATACTAATCAACACCTAATACGGTTATGAGAATAGTTTATGCTTTCCAGTCATGAGACCACAACTTCTTATCATTATCGTTCCATTGGTTTTTTGATTTTTCTATGATGACGCCTTTACCATTGGTCATTGTAATTTAATTAGTACGATTGGTGATGATGTCCCATACACCCTTATCAACGGATTTGATATGGATACACATACAAGCTTTCCAATAGCCATAATTTCGCCGGTGAAAATAGATGCTCTATTATACGCCCTTTTAGGTTCATTAGCCATTATCTAATAAGCAAATCTTAAGATCGGAAACATTCGGAGCTCGTGATACCACTTGTTAGACGATAAGACTAGATTTAGAGAGGGTGAATAGATATCAAGTTAAAAATTCATTCAAAAATTTAATTTAGCAAAATTTATGGCGCGAAAGTAAGTTTCAAATATTTTCCGGATCCAAAATCTTCTAATCGAACCTACTATTGAAAAGCCCAAACATGCGTAAGAGTGCCAATAGTATGATAATGATCCATAAGTTGATTAATCAATACTTCAAACACTAAATTGAATACTCTACTATAGTAACAGTCTATCTCCAATAATATCCAGACACAAAAACTAAGTCAAACAATTTGTCGAATACTTGGTGTACAAAAAACATAGTTTGGAATTTTATATGGTGTTTGTTATTCTAAGAAATCCAATCACAACCAAATGGTTAATGATAAATATAAAAAAACACAAGATTCAAAATGTAATCAAAATTGTGATCCAAACCATGTTGATCTGGTGATCAAAGCAAATGATAATTTGCAAATCTAAAAATAAAAGAGATATAGATAGAGATAGAGAGAGTACACAAGGATTTGTTTAGGCAGTTACCAATCGACCTTGCTATGGGTATGTGTTCCCTCAATTCGAATTAAAATTGAGATATTAATATAATAAATCTTACTTTAAAAATATATGAATACAATAGATGAGAAATTAAATCCCACAAACCCTAAGTTTGTTCTTGACTCTAGCACCTCCAAAAACCTTGATCAAGTCACCAATAATGCCACTTCAATTCACCTGTTGTTGCTACTTACTTACATAACCTCATTGTCTCAAGACTTTCACCCGACTGAATTAATCCCAAGTACACAATTGTTGAACCCAAGATTTGTCAACATGATCCACCGTTTCATGCTACTTCCTTGCCGACACACCTAGTCTCAAGGCTTTCACTCGATCGGATCCGAATTGCACAATCTTATCCAAAACATTCAAACCCTAAAGATATTTAAGGAAAACCTCACCTCGGTTTTCTTATTTGAATCCCTCAAAGATTGCAACCCTATATTCTCGATACAACAAACCTAATTGGACGTTATTAATCCTAATCTAGATGACACTCAATCAAAAAATGATTATGTGTAGTTTGATTGTATGTATGCATATACTGAATTGGAGATGATAATATGCTTTGAAATCCTGGATTCATGTAGATTTTACTCACTCTAGAAACCTTACTAGAGAATGATGCATGTATGAAGTATTTATATGCATGAGTGATTTAGGGCAAAAGGAAATGCAAAGGACTTGAGAAAAATACAATTTTTTGAAAAAATATATCGGATAGGTCGACCTATAGAGGTTATGTGTCGACCTATTTGATGCATAGGTCGACCTGTCCAAAATCATGTGTCGACCTATGACAATTATGTGCTCCCTACGTGTCGACCTATAGACTTCATGTGTCAACCTATAGTCAGGAGATTTTTTCCATAGGTCGACCTGTAGTCCTATGTGTCGACCTATAGACAGGAAATTTTTTCCATAGGTAGACCTGTAGTTACATGTGTCGACCTATACTGCTATTTTTCATAAAAAAAAATTTCTTGCATGTTTGATGCATGAGACCTTTTCCACATTGTTTCCAAATACTTTTACGCTTCCTAATGCTAAAATGAACATAGAGGTTTAGAGGATACCGTCTAATATATATTAACACTAAAGTATCCTAGTTTTAACATCATACAAAACATATCTAACGAAAGTTGCACTCACAAAGTCAGGGTGCCAATGGAAAACAGGGTGTTGGGCCCTCAAGACTAGGACCAATTACTTCAAGTCAAACATAATGGGGGGTATGTCCCTTTGGACAAGGGTGCACGCAGTAATACGCCATGAGCCAAGGACGCTGAGGCTCATTGATTATGAATCATGTTAGCAGGGGTGGTGCATAGTCAGAAACGGGGTACATGGAACTAATGACATGGGCCAAGGGCCTTTAGGCCCATCAAATCCATAAAATAAGGTGTCGCGGTGAGAATCGGATATCAATATATTGTACTAACTTGAATCATAAAACATTAAATGTTCACCACCGAACTTTAATTTATCCAAGGGAAGGGGAAAAGATCGAATAAAACCCTAATTATGCAATGTAAAAACAATGCAAAGAGATCTAAAGTTCGGGGGTTGGTTATACTAAGGGAAGGTATTAGCATCCTCAGTATCTATAGTATCCTATAGGAACCTTTTAAAAGTATTTATGTTATGTTATTATTTGTTTGCTACTATTTGGAAATGTTTTATTGGGAAGGACCTAAAGGTTTTATTAAGTTTGCTCGTCAAAACTTCGCGGTCATGTGCCTACGTATCCTTATAAGGATGGAATCAGAGCAACCGTAGTTCACCTAACTAAGGGTGAAAGAACACTTGGTAGTGATCAAGGTTCCAAAGGGGGAAGTAAGTGTTCATACAAACATACTTACAAGAATTACCAAGTAACTCTTACTTAAATCTAAGTTGAAAGTGAGAATGACTCTAACAAGGTCAAAGGGAAACCATGGATTGCTAGACTACCTATGACATTAAGTTAATAAAGAGGTCTTTCCCTTGGATTTAGGCAAAAATATAAACAAAATATAAGCAAGATGAAGAATATGTTCAAGCATGACATCAACAAATATAAGCACATGATAAAGAAAGATGTTCAAGCATGACATCAACAAAGATAAACAAATGGTAAATAAGATGTTCAAGCATGACATCAACAAGAACAAACAAGGATGCAAAAGATGTTCAAACATGACATCCACAAAGATAATCAAATGAAGAAGATGTTCATACATGACATCAACAAGAACAAACAAGGATGAAAAAGATGTTCAAACATGACATCCACAAAGATAATCAAATGAAGAAGATGTTCATACATGACATCAACAAGAACAAACAAGGATGAAGAAAATGTTCAAACATGACATCCACAAAGATAATCAAATGAAGAAGATGTTGATACATCACATCAACAAGAACAAACACATGATAAATAAGATGTTCAAGCATGACATCAACAAAGATATGAAAGAATGATCATAATAATATCAAGCATGGTAGGTATACACATATGTACAACATGTGAACATGAACAAAGGTACAACAACATCAATCAAAGATGTATAAAGTTACATGAATATGAATTACATGGATATATCATCATGAAGAAATAAAGATGAATGACATAACAATTCATGAACATGTATATGGATGTCATAATAAGTATGAATGAACATGTGTATGCATGAAGTAAGACATGGTTTAGACATAACATCAACTTGATCATGAAAACAATTTAAGGTATTAAATATATGCATGTTAAGGTTCAATATAATCTCAAACAAAGGTTCAACATCATACAAAAAGTTTGAACATGTAAGCATACAAGTCATACAAAGACATGTTACTACAAGTTTAAAGCATTTGAAAACACATAAACAATAAACAAACACAATGGCACAAATGCACACAAAGATTCAAAAAGGCATTAAAGAATGACATGCTAATCATGGATCCATGGTAAAATAAACACACAAAAGTTCAAGGCATAGTAACAAAAGTTCAAAGCACATAAACATGTAAGCATACATTAAATTAAGTCAAAATTAGGTCAAAACCAAAAGGAATATATTAAAAACATCAAACAAAGTTCATATATGATGCAAAACATTCATACAAGTCATGGTCATCAAGAAAAATTAAAGTATCAATCAAAGAAAGTCATTTGAAACCCTAAAACAATCCTAAAAAGGTACCTTCTTTATTCAAGTATAATTATGTTAAAAATAAATCAATTCTGGAATTTCTTTTCACCATCATAAAATAGAAAAAATTATAAACACATAGCAAAAAGAGTGGCTCAAAAAGGCTTAGGGATCATCAAGTTATGAGTCTTTGAAGTTATGAAAAATAACAAAAATAAATAGGCAAAAAAACAATGAATAAAAATGGGTCTGGGACAAGTAGGACTCAAACCCCAGACCTCTTGCACCCACAAAGCCTTAACACACACACTCTAACTGTTGGGGCAGTGATACATCCAGTAAACGAAATGCAAACACTAATATACATAATAAAAGGGTTCAAGAACTTGGAAAATGGCACCAACTCATCATCTTCTTCCTTGTGTTATTGCATGATTCTTTTCATTTTTTCCCTTCAAACTTTCAATAACCATAACTCTCTCAATTTTCCATGAAATTAAAAATCGTAAGAACCTAAATTGCTCTATTTTTCGCAAGGAATCTAATGGTATCATTATATCATCCTAAAACTTAATGTACAAAGCGTTCCAAGGCAAAAACCATAACTGCACTTTTAATTTTCTAACAATAAAATCTCAATGCATGAGCATGGTATAATGCATACAGTAGCAAAAACACAACAAAAACACTATGTACTACATTTTTACTTCAATAAATATTCAAGAATGATGCATGAACAAGAGTTTTCAAGTGTAAGTGTACTTACCTATTGGAAAAAGTCTAATGCTTCTTCTTAGCTACTATAGAGATAAGAGAGAAATTCTACCAGCCTTGTTGGTCCTTGAGGATAGTGTTTGAACAATGAGAATGGTCAGAAACAACTTGTATTATCTCACACAAATGTTCTTTCAAAGTGAAGAAGTGAAATGGTGAATGATAAAATAGATGCTACAGAACTTGTTCAAGTGATTAAACAAGCTCTAAATGATGTCTAAAGATGATTTGTGGTGTTTGTTTGGAAGATACACATGAAGAATAAGTTTGGTTAGAGAACTTGCAAAAATAGTGTGTTTTTGCAAATTCTAATGGAATGGAAGTTTTATGAAGTGTTGAGGGGTTATTGTTGTGTGCTTTGAGGCTTAAGGGATCCCTCTATTTATAGGAAAAGAGTGAGGATTGGAACTGATTAGAAACAAAAGTTGTGAAGTTATGGTTTTGGTTGAGAACGAATGAGAAGTTTGCATGAATAATTGGGTTTCAAGGAGTTTGTCATATTTCCCTAGCCTCTACAAGATTGCTTCTGATCTCTTAAGATTATTTGTGATCTTTGGGGACAAGTTTCAAGGGTGAAAGAGTGAGTTGTTGGCATAAAGCTTGCTTTATCAAAGTAGTAATGTGACCTTTTGCAAATTCACCCATAAATGGTATAATGCAATGGACAAAACCTCAAATCCTTGCTTAATGCACTTAGGATTCATATAAACATTTGATTATGGAGAGATTTATACACAAGAGGACCTGCAATCAAGAGATTTTCACATTTGAAATGGTTTTCCTCCAAAAATTCATCATGAACATGACTTCAAATTCAAGTTTGGAACCCCAACTTCCAATTTTCGAAACTCACAGCTCATGCATGGGAAAAAATGTACTTGTACTTTTTAAAAATCCCCAAACATGCTCTACAACTTTCAGGTTTTGAGTTTTTTCTGAATCAAAGTGGATCATGATGAAAACTGGCTGTAAAGTTTATCACTTTTTAGGGATCAAAGCTGACTTGAACATTTTCTAAGTGTTTCAACTTGAGACACCAACTTTATGTCCTCATAACTCAAAATCATTGCACTTTTATGGAATCTACACTCTAGGACAAAGTTGAAGTATGGAACAATAGCTTTCATTTGAGCTTTGCAGCAAAGAAAATGGCTGCTCAGATTGGAAGTTATGACTTGAGAAAGTAGTGCACTTGAACATGAAATTTGGATACTTGGTGAAATTTTCAATGTTTTCAAGATTGCCCTTTTTGCAAGTAACCTCATCTATCTTGATTTTTATTGATCAAATTCATCAATTAAATATATACTCATGAAATTTAACTTGGGAAGTTCATATTTGATCATAAATCTCAAAAGTCAAAGGTTTGACTTTGTAGTGCACTGATTGTGTATCAGATGAATTTGAATTTCTTGATCTTCATTAAATTCAAAATCTTGAGGAAATTGAACCTCATGGATGGGCTATAAGATGTAATTTAGTATGTTGATCCATGTCTCAAGGCTTGATATCATGTCTTGATCAAAATTCTCAGATGAAATTGAATGTTGTTGAGAAACCCTAATTAGTGAGCCAGATGAAAGTGAAGCTTGATGCACTTGTGATTAGGCCACAATACCCTTATTTGTTGATGGAGAGAGATCTATTGAGTGTATGATAACTTCATTTATTGATGAACAATCCAAAACTTTGAATGATCAATCCTTTGAGCTCTTTGAGGGAAACCCTAATTCACATATGAAACAAACCAGGCATATCTTGATCTTGAGGTTAGCTATGCATGAATGATGTTTAGGATGAAAATGATTATGAAATCTAGGGGTAAAATTTGGGGTGTGACAGAAGGAAAATTCACGTTTCACTCAAATCAAACACATTCAAATCAACTTTCTTCACTCTTGAGTCCTTGGCCATAAAAGGGAGTCTCCGCCGCTCCGAAAATCTCCTCAGGCGGTGGCGGAGGTCCAACCACTTCAACTCAGGCATCAAACAAACCATCCCAAGGTCCTTAGTCTGAATCTAGTCTCAATTCCCTCTAATTCCTAACTAAGAACCCAAATCGAACCTAAAACCCACAAGAAACCTAAATGAAAGTTCATAAATTAAACTCCATCATGGAGGAATCAAACCCTAATTCATTAGGGCTTTGATTCCTTATACTCCAAATCACATGAGGGTAACAAGAATTAGGGAAAAGATGAAGAAATCCTACCTCTGCAAACGAAATTTTTGAGTTCGAAGGTGGAATGCGCAATGGGTCAGAAATCTTAGGAAACTTTTCAATCCAGTAAGTGCTTCGAACATTCAATCACTATATGGTTTTTTTGTGTTCTTGCCCTTATACTCCTTTTCTTCTTCTTTCTCAATTTCCCTTTGATGTGATATGTTGCGTTATGATTGAAAGTGATGAGAGAGTAGTGAGAAATGCAGTGAGGATGAGAGATTGATGAGACTGAGAGTGAGGGAACTCTGGGGTAAATTGGGTGATTGATTCGTTGAACCCAGAAACTGATGATTGAAGATGGATTTTATAGCAATTCAATCTTAACAGAGCTGAACTCTGTTAACCTATTTGATGAGAGTTAGTTATTGAAAAATCTATTAGTTAAGGTTAGTTGTTATGATAGTTGGTTAGGTTAGTTAAAAATCAGTTAGACTGTTATTTATTGTGAATTAGTTAGATGTTATGATTTTATTCATAGTTAAATGCAATTACTTTAATGATGCAGTCAAGTTAGTGAAATGTTAGTAATGATGTTAATGATTTTCAAAAATGATTGCTTGCTCTTGAAGATGTAACTACTGCTGATGATTGAATTTGAATGTAATAACCTGTGTACTTTGAGTTAGATGCAATGCAATGATATTGAATTGTCTACTCTATGTATTCATTAAATGGTTTGCTATATGCATTCACGACTGGAAATTCTACTGCAGTGGTTTACTTGTTGTACTTATAGAATTTAGGGTTGTATATCATGTATGCTTATTTTTTGTAAATGGACCTGTTTGAATTCAAATCAATGAACCCTATTTGTCGCATCCGCGAAAAACAACCGGCGGGCTAAAACAAAAACAACACAGAGCCGCCACCGTGCGTTATTTATCCCAAAGAGGGAAAGGAAACGCTCAGAGTAAACCTGGGAAAAGCATGGTCTCGCGACCAAAGAGAATGGGATCGGGAGTCGGTTATGCGAAGGGAAGGTATTAGCACCCCTACGCATCCGTCGTACTCGACGGGATCCACGCTCTAAAAGATAGGTTAAGGTTGCTAAAACAAACATCACACACACACACACTGAAGACAACGCAGGTGGGGAAAGAGGGGAGAGGGCTCGCTAGGATATCGCATCCTATGCCTACGTATCTCGTCTGGAACGAGAATCAGAGCTACCGTAGTTCGGCTCACGCACGCCGAAACAAACACACACACAGAAAGGCAAACATGGAACCCGAACGCCAATCGCTGGACTTACATCAGCTTCCGAACCAAACGAACCCACACTGGAAACCAGATGCCACTTGATGGACTTATACCGGACTCCAAGCACACAACAATAGGATACGGACTGCCAATGGCTGGGCTTACATCCATCTCCTACACACACAAGAAGAAACAAACAACGAGTTACTAAGGAGTCGGGAACTCGAGCCTAGCAACTGTCAAGCAAACACACACAAAAAGAAAAAAAGTGCCCGGAGAGATCTCGTGCGACCTCCTGCCTACGTACCTCATCTGGTATGAGGATCAGGGCGACGTAGTTCCCCTGAACGGGAAAGAAATTCTAACCAGATACAAAGGGAGACACACTACTAGGGAGCTGTACTCGAGCCTAGATGTTATCATGCATCATTGCCCTATGTTAAGGTTCACTATCTACTTGCACAACAGCAAGCTAATCCTATCCAGGCAAAGCAAGCATGCAAGCATAAACAAAGCAAAGCAAACATCCACATTTAGCACACACTATATCCAGTCCAAGTAGGCTCAAACAAAGGGTTAGACTGCCGAGGCAAGTCATCTGTACAAGGGTGGTGTTAGCTCTTAACCCTGACATTGAGAGTCAGGGTGAAGTAGATGAAAGGTGAGTGAAGATGAGACTTCACAGCTCTTATCCCTGGCCAGGGAGAGCTTCAGACAAAGGAGCGTGGGTTCAGAAAGGAGGAACCCTTCTACACTCAAGACTCTGACTCAACTGATCTTGGGTTAATGTCCCAATGCATCAACACAGTGGTGTGAGCAGAGGGACGACTCAACAAGAATAGCAGGGGATGGATTGCACATCCCTTGGGTTCTGCCAATTGCCTTAATCAAGGTCTTTTCTTGCTTGGGGACAAAGTTAAACAATCACAAACATCGCCTCTTAAGGAGGACTTCAGACAGTTGCCTGGCTAAATAACAAGCCAGGTCTTCCAGACTACATGGAGACAAGAGAGTCTACCTCAATTGGTTTATACAACCAAGCAGCAGCACAGCAAGTTCTTAAAGAACTAAAGCGACTATGGTACCTGAAATCAATCTAATCCAGTCAGTATACCAATCACCAAGTCAAAACAGACAAGATAAGAACCAACAGATAATGCAATCAATCACATGTGCAACGCACAATCAACTCAAGTGAGCCAAGCATCCTACAAAATAAACCAAGTTAGTTCATAACAAGCATATAAACCAAACTCAACCAACTTGCATTAATCTCCTTTTAAAACATTTGCTTCTTCAATCCTGAAAATCCCATTCAAACGTGAGAAACAAGACCACTAGGACAAGCCTAGGGTCCAAAGGAGATGAAAAATCCAAAACAGCAAGTGAAAATTAACCAAAACCAAGACTTATCAAGCAAAAAGAGAATCCAATTGGCCTCACACCAAAACTATGCACCAAATCAATTTCATACACAAAACATGCCAAACTATGCACTTTGGAAACACATTAGAGCAAACAGAATGATCACAATCAAATCAATATCAAAACAGCTCAATAAATTCCACAAAAATTCCAGCCTAAACAGAACACATTCAATGAGTAGCATATCAAATTTCATGCTATTTGGACCAGAGGAAGTATGGGAATTAAATTCATAAAGTTCAGACAAGTTCAAGCAAGCCAACACAAGGCATCAAAACAAACATCAACTTCCATCAATCATAAAACAGTGACAAAACATGATAAATGAATGGGATCAAAACCAAGATGACCTATAATGTGTCTAGAATTCACATGTCAAATTTCACATCCATCCAATTAATGACCAGAATTTCACAAGTCAAATGCCAACATGTGTCACAAAAAATCAACAAATGACCAAACAGGGGAGAAAATTCCAATCAAATAGGAAATGCAATCAATAAATCCAGAAACATTCACATGTATTCTCAACATCCATATGCACAATCATGCAAAATTTCAGCTTAATCCAATGTCCCTAAGCATGGCAAGTAAAATCATGAAGTTCACAATGCATGGTGTGACACAAATTGTCACACCTTTAATCAAAAATTCATATCTCATCAACCAGGGATCCAAAAATTGCAAACCATATACCAAAATCACCAGCAAAGAGTCCAGAACATGCACAAAAAATTTCAAGCATTTCTATGGAAGCATCATCATTTTATGAGTGAAATGGTGAAACATAGACAAATTGGACACATTCAATCAAACCCTAGGCAATTTATTTTTCCACACGTGCACAAAAATATTAAAAATCACCATAAAAAACTACACATCACAAGGAGAATAATGCAAAAAGTCTCATCAAATTTGGACAAGAAATGAAGAACTTATGAATTTTTGAAGATCATTGATCAAAATGAAATGAAAAATGAAAAAGAAAAATGAAATAATACAAATAATGTTGGATAATGGCAATCTGGTAAATATTAACAGCGAAGTCCAAAACGCGCCGTTTTCATTAATGGAGTGGCGCTATGCTATTGGTTGAAGGAAGCGGTAAACACGAATTTGAAACAAACCAGGCAAAACACGGATCAAACCACTTCTGTATCGTGTTCTTCATCAAGAACATCAAACAATTTCCAGAAAATTCGTCATGAACATTTTTCAACCAAAACGAGCAAACGATACATCGTTGGAACCGTCTAAGCTAGTACATCATGGATATGGCAAGCATTTGACCTAACTCTAAACATATCAACCGGATCGAGCAAAAGAACAATTGAGCATCAAACTTAAATTCAAGATATCTCACTCGATTCTCAACCAAATTCAAAACCACAAGTTGCATGCTATTCTATGTTGAGAGATCTATCTAAGCCATATCACAATTCAAGCAATGGTTGAGATCGAAAATTAACCTTATGATGATGGCAGATGAGAATTCGTGCTCCTCAATGTCCAAAACACCAAAACAGAAGCAGTTCAATGATGTGGAAGTTGAATGGAATGAGTAGTTTAGCTCAGTGACGCTTCAGATCCAAGAACCTTCGATTTGCCATGGATGAGCTTGCTTTCAACAGTCCAAATTCTCCATTCTTTTGCCACGAATTTGTGAAACAGATGCACACAATCACTGGTAGATGATAGATCAAGCACGAATTCACACTATGGATGATGAATCTTTATGAAAATGATGAAAAAGTGTGTGAAAGTTTTGAGAGAATTTGGAGGTTTTTGGAGGGAAAATTGGTTAGATCTGAAAATGTGAAGTGTGATTATGCATTTCTGTTATAATTATCACTTTATACCAAGCCTTAATCCACTTGCTAATCACAATTAACAAAATCAAATGAAATTAGTGAAATGCATTTTCAAGTGAAATGGCCAATATGTCCTTTTCCAAACCAGTCAATATAACAGTGTAAAATCAGTTCAAGCAAGTCCAAAATGATGCTTATGATGTGTTGGAATAGGCTTTGTATGGAAATACCATGTATTTTGGAAATTGCCTATTTTTCCCACCAATTTTCAAATAGTTCACTTGAAAAATGACATTTTGCCATGATGATTTTTGATGAAATGTGATGATGCATCATGAAAGTACATGTAAAATATGGTTTGCTCAAAGAAAGATCAACCAATTTGGCCATTCCATGTGAAAGTTATGCCACTTTGAAAATCAACATTTTTGGAAAATGATTTGATCATAACTTGCCAACCACACATGAGAAATTCATGTTCTTGGACTTTTTGGAAAGGTGAGAGCAAGATCTACAACATTCATGTTGGGAAAAATTTCATTTGAAGCATTTTTGGACATGTAATTTTGAGGTGAAAAACTTTCCATTTTTGGAAACTTTCAATTACAAGTCACTTTCCATTTTTGGAAACTTTTCATCTGACTTTATTTTCTTCATTCTGGATGTTTGAAATGCCAAATGAAATTTGTTTCAACATGAATGAAGTGTATCCAACCCTCTCCCACCTCCAAATCCACCATTTCAGGCACAGTTGACCACAGTTGACTTTTCTGACCGATAGATGAATCTGGCTATGCACTGATCAAGTTGAGCCTCAAACTCCTGATGAAATGGCTCAATGATGAAACCCTAGCTTCCATAAGCTCAATACAATCATGAAATGATCCCCATATCCATTTTAGACCCCATCTCCTTGCCAAGCCCTGATTGGCCCAATACAACTGATTAAACTGATTAGGGTTGATCAGTGGTCAAAACCCTAATCCCAAGGTATCTGACCAATCTCTTGGATGATATCAAGACCATGATGATGATGATGTACCCTTTAAACCAAGATGAAGCTCAATCTCCTTGAGAATCAAAACCCTAATTGGAATCACCAACCCTCAGATGATTAGTGATCAGTCCATAAACCCTAGCTTGCACCTCAACCTCTTATCTTCTGACCAAGACTCAGGAGGAATACTTGCTTGATGTAGCCACATGATATGCAACATGCTAATGACTAATGACCTAAGAAATGATATGCAATATGTTAAGCTAGTCCCAAGAGAGGAGGGCAAATTTTGAGGTGTTACACTATTATGAACTACAACTGTTGTTAGTGTATGAAAATGAATGTTGGCAATGCATTAATGGATTGTGCTGACTTAAATTGTTACATTCCTATTCATATTTGCAAGTCCCTTTTGAAATGATATTGAGTTGATATGAGGTTTGGTCTGCAAAATATGATAAAAGAAAAGGCATAAGCAGGCTGTTAGAACAAAAATTAGGATGTGATGTTTTGAATGCCTTGAGTATGAGTTAATGTAGGAAACAATTAGTGCAATTAGGCTTATACAGAATGTTTATGCCACATGATTTAATTAAGCTCATACATCCTTGCTCATGAATTAAGTGCTTTGTGTGCTATATTGTTTATGGAATTTGTTTTGCAATATAGTGATGACAATGTTTTGGTTTGCTGATTTATGTTGATGTTACATTGTAGGGCTGACTCTATGTTTTGAAGCTATCATGACCATGATGATGACTTGAAGTGAAACCACCATGAAGGCCCATGGATAATGGCTTGAAGAAAGAAAGGATTGCTTGCAAATGAAGAAAGTTTGGATGAGAAGTCAAATGAGAAGATGGAAGAGTGAAAACACATAGTGAAAATAAGGATTAGGACTAGGGATTATGTCAGTTGACTTTGGTCAACTGGTTGACCAAAAATGATTGACCAGAAGTCAAATATTTTTTGTAATTTTTGTATAGACATTATAATATTGGCATTGTATGAATGAAATGAACGCTTTTGGATGAAAATGGTCCTTTTGACTAAATGAAAAATGTCATATTTTCAAATAGAAATTCTTCTCTTCAAAATCATGTTTGGATTCTCCTTAAATCAATGGAATTTGAATAACATATGAACTTGAATGTGAACTTGAATGAAACTTGAATGAAGCATGAATAAGACTTGAATAACAAGGCCTTAAACCAAATGAATCATCAAAAAAATAATCATATAACAAGGCATGGTCAGCAAATGATCATACTTGATTAATGAGTTTAATGGCAATGGCATGATTTAAACCAAAGTGATCAAATGCCCCATTTCAAGAATTAGGGTTCCACAATTAATACAAGATTAAGATCTAAGCCACATTAACCAAGATCTCAAACCAAGCAAAAGGGATATTTAATCAAGTCCAAACCAAATGGCCCACAATTACCATGTTTCAAAACTAGGGTTTCAAGCCATGATTCAAGGATAGGCTTTCCAAATTGACTGTACCATCGAAGTCCTTAGGTATTGAACCTTGGGCAAACCGTAGGCTCTTGTTAGGTATAAATAATAACTTGAATCTATGGTGATTTGTTGATGAAATGGATGAGATAAGTATGTTTAACATGAATGATTGAAGATGAATCTCAAACCAAAAGTCAAATGAAAGATGAAAAGGGGAGGGAGAAATTTGGGGTATGACAGGTCCTTCTAAACTGAATCTTTCCAACCATGGATGAACATAGACTTAAATTTTTAACATTGAACTGTCCATAAAATGTAAAATGGACTATCAAACATCGAAATTCAAAATTTTAACAATCAGAATCTTTGAGGTCCACCAAAACCTTCCCAGATCTCAAATCACAAGTGTCACACTAACAAGGGTCATACTAAATTGACTCTTTCCAACCCTGGACGAACACCAAATCAAATTTTCAACATCGGACCGTCCACAAGTGTAAAACCGACTAACAAATATAGAAATTCAAAGTTTTAAACAATCAGACCCTCAGAGGTCCACAATCACCTTTCCATATCACAATTTTCAAGTGTCACACTAGAAAGGGTCATTCTCAACTTACTTTTTTGAACTCTGGACGAACAACAACTTGATTTGCAACATAGGATCGTCCACAACATGTACAATAGACTAAAAAACATAAAAATTAGAAAATTTAAATAATCGGACTCCCGGATGTCCACCATCACATTCTCAAATCATAATTTACAAGTGTCACACTAGAAAGAGTCCTTCCTAACTGACTCTTTCCAACCCTAGACGAACACCGACTCAAATTTTCAACATTGGATTATCCTCAGCGTGTAAAATAAAATAAAAAACATAGAAATTAAAAAGTTTAAACAACCAGACTCTTGGAGGTCTGACATCGCCTTCTCGAAACATAAATCACAAGTGTATCACTAAAAATGGTCTTTCTCAACTGATTCATTCCAACCTTGGATGAACACCGACTCTATTTTTCAACATCGGACCATCTACAACGTGTAAAACTGGATAATAAACATATAAATTCAAAAATTTAAACAATATGACTCTTGGAGGTCTACCATCATCTTCCTAGATCATAATTCACAAGTGTCACACTAGAGAGGGTCCGTCTTAATTGACTTTTTCCAACTCTAGATGAACACCGAATCAAATTTTCAACATCGTACCATGAACAATGTGTAAAGTGGATAAAAAAACATAGAAATTCAATTTTTTTAACAATATGACTCTTGGAGGTCCACCATCACCTTTCAAGATCATAATTTACAAGCATCATACTAGAAAAGGTCATTCTCAAACTACTCTTTCCAACCCTGGACAAACAACGACTTGAATTTTAAAGGTTCAAGAAACACAAGAAAGGGGGGATTGAATTGGGTTTCAAATATGACAATTTTTCGTGACCCAAAAACAATAACAACAATGATACAAATGACAAGATAGTTTTATCCTGGTTCACCATTAACGAGGTTAATCCAGTACTCTCCATAGTGACTTTGCCTTCTCAACATGATCTAATCCAATAATCAAACTGATTACAATCTCAAAGACTACCCATGAGTGACTTCTCAAGGATTCTAACTACACTTAGTCCCTTAAGGAATTGCAACTTAAAAACTACCTGTCAATGACTTCTTAATGCTTATGACTAAAACTTAGCCCTTCAAGGAATTTAATAACTATTAAATAAAATATTTGTGTTTACAAAATTGCTTCTAAATAAGCAGATACACACAGGATAATCATACTTTACACTTAAGCATATATGAAATAAATTTCTAAGTGTTTCTCTCTTTTTCTCTTTCATGTTCTTGATTTTCTCTTATTGAAATTCTTTCAGCATGAAGTTCGTCATTTTAGTGCAAAAATAGTTATATTTTCATAACCCCTTTGCCTCTTTATATAGATGAAGAATAAGATTGTGGAGGATAGGATAGGAAACTTTTTCAAATTCACAGTTGTAATAGTTGGTACGAGGTTCAGCCGTAAATCGTGGGTAGCAGAGAGAAAATATTTTATAGTTGTTTGTAGTACAATCCTTTCGATTTTGCCGCTTAACTTGTACTTTATTCTGAGAATATTCATTCATTCATTTTCTCTAAATCATTGTCTTCATGTATGAGACATTTTGAAGCTTGATTAGAGTTCATAGCCTTGAGGATATACTTCAGAGTCTGGAGAATATGAGGCTTTAATTTATCAGAGCACATCTGGGTTGTTTACTTCTGAAGCATTGAATGGAATATCCAGAGGTTGACTTTAGGTTTATCACTTCTTCATATTATCACTTTGGTTACGATTTTGATGATATATAGAGTCCAAAGTCTCTTTATCCAAATTCCAAAGTCTCTCTTATCCAAAGTCCAAAGTTTCTCTATCCAGAGTCCAAAGTCTTTTTTATCCATACTCCAGAGTCTTGTTTTACTAAGCTTTGATCAACGTCTGGCTTGTTCAGAGTCTTCTCTATTCAGGATCTGACTTGTTCAAATCTGCTGTATTCAGTATCTAATTTGTTCATATTTTTATTTGTCCAACTTCTAACTTGTTCAGAGTTTGCTCTATCTAGCTTTTGACTTGCCCAAATTCTGCACACTCAATAAACTATTAGAGTATAAAACTATTCTTTATAATTTGTTATCATCAAAACTCAAGGATAGCAGATGTACACCCAAACTTATTCCAACATAATTTTCAACATCAAATCGTCTAAATCATGTAAAACCAAATAAAAACATAAAAATTAAAAAATTCCAACAATCAAATTTATGGAGGTCGGTCATCATCTTCCAACATCATATAGTTCACAAGTGTCACAATCTTGAGTAGGAATTTCTCCAGCTCGAACTTCTAAGTATGGTTTGATTTCTAAAGAGTTTAACCTTGATTGTAAGATCTAATGACCAACATATATTGAAACCAAACATTTATAGGAGAGAAAAATACGGTGACATGGATTCTATCTGAGAATTTCGTATAAAATATCCTCACAATCAAACTAATACATCGTAACGACAAGTGCAATGAGTATAATTTTAAAATAATATTTTTTTGTTAAAATATTTTAAATATAATTTGTTCTGAATAATATTTTTTTTATATAAAATAAATGGATTGATACTTTTTTTAATATTTTTTAAATATTACTAATAATTTTAAAATAAAAATAAAACATATAATTTTGATAATAGGTGAAAGTGATAAACTATTATATAAATGATTGTAAATCTGTTATTGTATTTGAGAAAAATATCAATTCAAAAATATTTATTCTTATGTTAGATCAATTTACAACATTTGCTTGATTATGTATGTCAATTTATGGTAAAATTTTGGCTTTGTAGAATTTTTTACCCAAATACCCCTAATTTTAAAAAAAATCTTAAAATAACCCTGATTTCAAAAAAATTATCAATCTACCCCACTTTTTAGAAGAGGCGCCATACCAATTGGCGTCTGCTCCTAAACTTATAAAGGAGGCGCCAATTGGATTGACTACAACACATGGTGCTGCCAATCCAATTGGCGCCCATGTGTTATTTGGAAGAGGGGGCGCCTCTGTGTAATGTGCAATTTTTTGTGTTATAAATAGAGGTGTTGTGTGAATCATTTTTCCACATCTCATTTTGTCATATTGCAAACATATTTGGTGTTCGTCGCCGCTATGGAAAAGTGATTTATTCGAGAGACAAATCTTCAAAGTTGATGTTGTTCTGGAACATCTGTAGTTTCGATCAACTGAACAGGGAGTTGGTGCGTTGGTTAGATGGAAAAATACCAGAAGGGGAAAAAATTAGAAGTATTGAGAGACTCGATAGTATATTTGGTTGGATGTGAGACAAAGCTGATAAAGATGCTAGGGAAATGATGTTTGGACGAGATGACATCAGTTTGATTGTTGTAATCAGTTAAAAATGTTTTGTTTTAAGTTTGCTTATGTTGTAGTGATGTATGTTGTTAACCTTGTTCTAATAAAAGGACAATGATATATAAAAATCCAAGGTTACAAAAATTAAAAGGAGATACTATCTTATGATGCAGATGTTTCTCCTAGATTGGGATAGTTGTTCTTATTGTGTCCTGGTTGACGATATATACTACATAGTCTTATCATTTTATCAGTCGTATCTATTTCTGTTCTAATACGCGTGTTGTTTGGCTATCCTTTTTTATTTCTTTGCATCTCATCGTTGTGCCAAACTATGACACCTTCATATGGAGGCCAGTATTCCTCCATTGGTAGCACAGAGAAGCTTTTGTTATACACATTCATGACGGTAATGGCCCTGTAAACATCAGATAGATGGCCATAAGCGTTCTGGCGCATATGTGCGCATGCCACTCTGATGGCGACATATCAGAGGGCACACCTTCACAAAAGGAAGGTAACATGTGCATCTCTTCTTCAGAAGACACCCATAACGACTTCCATTGGCCTCAGCCAAAGTCTAAGGTGACACATGAACAGAAGACAATCCTGCGGACCTCATCCCGGATATAATCTTCAACTCCAATCTCTATTTGAACCCCGATCTCCAGAAGATGCCTCAACACTTCCTTCTCTCCATTTGAACCCCGATTTCCAGAAAATGCCTCAACATTTCCCTTTCTCCAATTGAACCCTGATTGTCGCGCTGATCGCGTAACGTCCTTTGATTTTATTTCCATCTCCGCCCGACGGAAAAATTTCCTCCAGTATCGCACTACTGGGGAACACTGCTGATCTGACGTCATGATGCTAAACTCCTCAGAGGAACATCTTCACCATCCGGCGAAACTAATTCTCAAACGGTAACCACGACTTGAGTCGCGCTGATCGCGTAACATTTCCATCTCTGTCCGACGGAAAAGTTTCCTCCAATATCGCACTACTGGGGAAGTACTGTTGATAAAAAACGGTGCCAAACTCCTCGAAGCAACACCTTCACCCTCAGGCAACCACTTCTCAAACGGTAACCACGGTCTGAGACTAGCTCACGCTTGCAATATGATGCATGATTGATTTTTCTGCGTAATGCTCCATAATTATGGAAATGCTACGCGATTCTTTATGCAACATGCTATGCTATTTTTTCATGATGAATGTATAAAAAGGCATCCCCCTCAAGGGACTCTTCTGAGGAGCTCGAGACACTCTGCTGAGGAACTCGTCGTTGCTTCAACTCCACCCTGCTGGGGAATAACACTGCTACTGGGAAATAGGCAACCCTTGCTGGGGAAAAACCTCCTTTGCACTCTGTGGGGAAACAACGGTCTTTGACTTGCTGGGGATACAACAATCCCGTCTCTGCTTGAGAAAACACCACCCACAGATACCTCCGCTGGGGAAATTGTCACCTTCAGGCCTGGCGACTGGGGAATATTGATCCAAGACCTGCTGGGGATAACCATCCTGACCCTGCTAGGGAGACCTTGAATCTGCTGTGGAGTTAGTCCTCACGACTCTGCTTGGAGAGATGAGGCAAATCTGGTACTGAACACCAGACGACTCGTCGAACCTTAGTATTCATATCCAACTCCCATGTCAGCTTTCCAATTTTGAGAACTCCCAGACTCATCTGGACCTTTTCTGCTCCATCATCTTGTATTCCAAACCGCTACGCGCTCGACGAAGAGCGAACTCCTGGGATTTATACAGACTTTTCAATTTTAAGACTTTGAAGAGTCTTCTTGATTAATTCCAAGGATCGTCGTACGCCTCGCCGTCTTTTCACCACTCTTCTATTCATTCGTCCCTGATTGGACTCCATGGGGATTTGTTTTGTCAACAGCGGGGATTTGTTTTGTCAATAGCTTCCACATCACAACCTGCAAGTGAGTGAAAAGATCTAACAGTACCTGCAAAACAGATCGTTAGATAAAATCGTGCCCCAGGCATGTCAAGATTTCAACACTGGGGTCACTTAACCTTCCTAATAAGATTTCAAGCTCCAATCTTATAAGCATGCATTGGAAGGGACCTGTATGTCTAAAAATTCAAAATTCTTTATCAAAGATAATCGGATGTTCTTGCAATCAAAGCGGTAATGACAAACAAAAACAAAATTATTTGACTGAATATGCATTTTATTGATTGAAAAAATGTGGCTCAAAACCGAGCAATACAAAGGAAGCAATTCCTGAAAAGAGGTAATTGCGCACAAAAGGAAAAATCTATCCTAATGGCAATGTGAAACCCGTGATCTCATCGAGTTCCAACTCGGTTACACCCCATATGTCCTCAGACTCTCCGTGCTTTCTGCCTTCTGAACAAGACGCTTCTGATTAATCCCTACCGGGTATTATCCATGATGCTTTAACTAAAGCGCAAACGATCATGCTAGACGCAGTTGTTCGTTTCAATCCCTCTTTTGCCTGGACCGCCCTTTCGGGTTTTCAGTCCACCGGGATACCCCTTTTTGCCCAAGTCGCCTTTTCAGGTTTTCGACTTGCCGGGTGTACAAATTTTCATTTTTATATCCCTAATTTTTGCCCGAACCTTTCTTTCTGTTTTTTGGTTCGCCGGGATGCCTATTTCTGCCTGGACTATTTTATTCTTTTCGTCCAGCGAGTCTCTTTACACGAAGTATTTTTTAACTGCGTCCGCATTCACAGGGGATGGAAAATCCTCGCCATCCATGGTCGTCAGCAACAAGGCTCCGCCAGAGAAAACCTTCTTGACCACGAATGGACCTTCATAATTAGGTGTCCATTTGCCCCTTCGATCGTTTTGAGGAGGAAGGATCCTTTTCAGCACCATATCACCTACGTGATATACCCGAGGTCGTACCTTTCTGTCAAAAGCACGCTTCATCCGTTGCTGGTATAACTGCCCATGACAGATAGCCGCTAGCCTCTTTTCCTCAATCAGGCTCAACTCCTCGTACCGGGTCCTTACCCATTCCGCCTCTTGCAATTTCACGTCCATCAGGAGTCTCAAAGAGGGGATCTGGACCTCAACCGGTAGCACGACTTCCATCCCATATACCAATGAGAAAGGAGTTGCCCCAGTGGATGTATGCACCGATGTTCGATACCCATGCAATGCAAACGGCAACATCTCATGCCAGTCTTTGTAGGTTACCACCATTTTTTGCATAATCTTCTTGATATTCTTATTGGCTGCCTCAACCGCCCCATTCATCTTCGGACGATAGGGAGAAGAATTGTGATGTTCAATCTTGAATTCCCGGCACAGTTCTGCCATCATCTTATTGTTCAAATTGGAACCATTATCAGTAATGATCCTCTCGGGAACCCCATATCTGCAAATGATGTCTCTCTTGAGAAACCTGGCAATGACCTGCTTCGTCACGTTCGTATAAGAGGCTGCTTCTACCCACTTGGTGAAGTAATCAATAGCCACTAAGATGAACCGATGCCCATTCGAAGCCGTAGGCTCAATCTTCCCAATCATATCAATGCCCCACATAGTAAACGGCCATGGAGACGACATCAAACTCAACGGGTTAGGAGGCATGTGCACCTTGTCAGCATAAATCTGGCATTTATGACACTTCCGCACGAAATTGAAACATTGGGCCTCCATTGTCATCCAATAATAGCCTGCCCTCAGCAGCTTCTTTACCATCGCATTCCCACTGGCATGGGTACCGAACGATCCTTCATGAACCTCTTTCATCAATTGGCTTGCTTCTCTATCATCAACACATCTGAGCAAGACCCAATCAAAATTCCTCTTGTACAGAACCCCATCCTTATTCAAGTAGAACACCATGGCCAACCTCCGCAGAGTCTTTCGGTCCTTCTTGGATGCTCCCTCAGGATATTCTTGAGTCTCCAGATAATGCTTGATATCGTAATACCACGGCTTCTCATCATCAGGCGCTGTATCAACAGCAAACACATAAGCCGGTCTATCCAGACGACCTATCTCAACACTGGGGAACTGATTCCACCACTGCACTTTAATCAAGGCAGCCAGAGTAGCCAAAGCATCTGCCAAAGGATTCTCCTCTCTAAGCACATGATGCATCTTCACCTTGGTGAAAAACGTCAACAATCTCCTCGTATAATCCCGGTATGGAACTAAATGAGATTGATGCGTATACCATTTTCCGTTAACTTGATTTACAACCAGAGCTGAATCTCCATATATGACAAGGTTCTTGATCCTCAAATCAATCGCCTCTTCAATCCCCAATATGCAAGCTTCGTATTCAGCCACGTTGTTGGTGCACTCAAATGTTAGCCGGGCAGCAAAAGGAATGTGGGATCCTTTCGGCGTAACCAAAACAGCACCAACACCGCTTCCATTCACGTTAACGGCCCCATCAAACATCAAAATCCATTCGGATTCAGGGTCAGGCCCCTCCTCCGGGATTGGTTCCTCGCAATCTTTCGATTTGAGAAACATGATGTCCTCATCAGGGAATTCAAACTTCATCGGTTGATAATCATCAATGGGTTGCTGAGCGAGGTAATCGGACAATACACTCCCCTTTATTGCCTTCTGAGATGTATACTGTATATCATATTCTGTCAAAATCATTTGCCACCTCGCAACCCGTCCGGTCAATGCTGGCTTCTCAAAAATGTACTTGATTGGATCCATCTTGGAAATCAATAAAGTGGTATGAACCAGCATATACTGCCTCAATCGGCGAGCAGCCCAGACCAAAGCACAACAAGTTTTCTCGAGCAGTGAATATCTTGTTTCACAGTCGGTAAACTTTTTGCTAAGGTAGTATATGGCATGCTCTTTTCGACCAGACTCGTCATGCTGCCCCAATACACACCCCATAGACCCCTCGAGGACTGTCAGGTACAGAATTAACGGTCTTCCCTCCACAGGAGGCATCAGAATCGGAGGCTCCTGCAAATACTCTTTTATTTTTTCAAATGCCGCTTGGCAATCATTATTCCACCTGACCGTCTGATCTTTTCTCAACAACTTGAATATAGGTTCACACGTGGCTGTTAGATGAGATATGAACCGTGAAATGTAGTTCAATCTACCTAAGAAACCACGAACCTCCTTCTCTGTTCTCGGTTCAGGCATTTCTCTTATTGCTTTTACTTTCGCAGGATCAACCTCGATTCCTTTCTCACTTACAATGAACCCCAGCAATTTACCGGACCGCACCCCGAACGTGCACTTGTTCGGATTCAACCTCAGTCTGAACTGTCTCAGCCGGTCGAACAACTTGGCCAGATCTACCAAATGCCCCTCTTCCGTCTGGGACTTTGCTATCATGTCATCAACATAGCATTCAATTTCATGATGAATCATATCATGAAACAAAGTCACCATGGCCCTCTGATAAGTAGCACCGGCGTTCTTGAGACCGAATGGCATCACCTTGTAACAAAAGGTGTCCCACGGTGTAATGAACGTTGTTTTCTCCATATCATCTGGCGACATTTTGATTTGATTATAGCCAGAAAAACCATCCATGAAGGAAAACACCGAGAATTGAGCCGTATTGTCTACCAACACATCAATGTGAGGTAGTGGAAAATCATCCTTCGGGCTAGCTCTGTTCAGATCTCGGTAGTCCACACACATTCTCACCTTACCGTCTTTCTTCGGGACTGGCACGATATTTGCAACCCATGGCGGATAATTAGTGACAGCAAGGAAACCAGCATCCCACTGCTTCTGCACTTCCTCTTTGATTTTCATCGCCATGTCAGGTCGAGTTCTGCGCAACTTCTGCTTCACTGGAGGACAATCTGCTCTCAACGGTAGCTTGTGCACAACGATATCGGTATCCAACCCTGGCATATCTTGATAAGACCAGGCAAAGATGTCGACATACTCTTTTAACAATGCTACCATTCTGCTTTTGACACTTTCCTCCAAAGCAGCCCCGATTTTCACCTCTTTCTTGACCTCGTCGGTACCCAGATTCACAACCTCAATCTGCTCTTCGTGCGGCTGAATCACCTTCTCCTCTTGTTTCAACAACCTGGCTAATTCCCCTGGTAGTTCACAATCTTCTTCGCCTTCTTCTTCGGCTTGATAGATCGGATTATCGAAATCATACAAGGGTGTAACAGGATTGTTATCAACGAGATCCGGAGAATAATCGCATCTGCATGAATGTTGATTCATGCATTGCTTTAGAACCGGTGTGAGACAAATTGAAAAAGAAAAATGAAAACATTGCCATTTTTATTTTGTTTTTATTTTTAAACTGTAAAAATAAATGAAAAACAGGGAACACCGCTTTTAATTGAAAAACATCCTTTTATTAATGATGCGAATTTGCAAATTTAAACATGAGGTGGCCCTTACAATGAACCATTACGTGTCGGGCAACACGTATGGCTTTCATGCATATAAAATCAAAACAGGAAAAATATTACTCTTCTAGCAGAGTGACCCGGATGATCCTTTCAGCCTTCCAGTTCTGGATTCCCATCCCTGGTGTGCACGGCTTTATCCATTGGTCTATTTCATAGTCACTATCAGCTTCCTCACTCATCATGCAGATGTGATCCGGATCCAGCATTCCGGCACTAGTGAAGGTGACTGACGTACGGCGTCCTCTGCCTTGTCCTGAGCCTCGGCCCGGCTGGTACCCCACTCCGAAGCGGTCCTTCTTTGCAGAGATATCCATCATCCTGCCCCAACCAGGAGCCTCTCCACTCTTTACCACCTCGGCGGCCTGTTTGTACGAAGCAATGGACGGTTTCTCTTCCTCTTTTGCAAACAGAGCATTCTCCACCTTAACGGTTTCAAAGGCTTGACTCGGCGTCTCCCAGATTTCGCCATCCATCTCCACATATTTGAATGATGACAGGTGGCTGACAAATATGTCCTCCTCTCCGCACACAGTGACAACCTGTCCTTCCCAAATATATTTCAGCTTTTGGTGCAAAGTCGAGGTCACTGCCCCAGCAGCATGAATCCATGGCCTACCCAACAAGCAACTGTATGCCGGCTGGATATCCATGACATAGAAAGTCGACTTGAACACCTCCGGGCCTATCTTCACAGGAAGCTCAACCTCTCCAAATACAGCCCGCTTTGACCCATCAAAGGCCCTCACTATCAGATCGGTAGGAGTCAGAATCAGCCCGTCACAATTCAGCTTAGCCAGAGCCTTCTTCGGCAACACATTCAATGAGGAGCCGGTATCAACCAGCACATGCGAAAGCACGGCCCCTTTACATTCCATTGCGATGTGCAAAGCCCGGTTATGATTTCTCCCATCCACCGTCAGATCCATGTCAGTAAAACCCAACCCATGGCTGGCATGCACATTAGACACTACTGTCTCCAACTGGTTTATTGTAATCTCTTGAGGAACATAGGCCTTCTTCAAAATCTTCATCAAAGCCTCCCTATGCCCCTCAGAGCTCAACAACAAAGATAAAATGGATATTTTGGAGGGAGTTTGCTGCAGATGGTCCACCAGTTTGTACTCAGACTTTTTGATGATTCTTAAGAACTCTTCTGCATCATCATCAAGCTTCTCTTCCGACCCCACAGGCGCCGGTGTCACTATTGGAGTACCATCGCTCACCACTGCTTTCCCTTTTGCCCTGGCTAAAGCCTCGGCCTTTTCTTTTTTCTCTTTCTCTCCTTCTCCTCCCCTCAACGCGTCCGGAGCAAACAATCTGCCACTGCGAGTGAAACCGCTGGGACCGGCATTATCCACCTTTGACACGGTGGTTTCACTAGCAGTCTGATCTTCTACCTTCTCACCATTACAGTAGACCTCCCCACCATAATGCCATGGCACGACATCATCCTTGTCATATGGAATTGGTCCAGGTACCGTGATGGTAACTGGAGCCGCCTCAGCTAGATTTGACAAATCCACCAGATCAAAGTAAATTGTTATGGTGGAGACCTCTTCTTTTCCCATATCAACCTTCTCAATCAGAATACTTCCATTGTCCATCAGACCCTGGACAGTCTCTCTCAACAATTCACATCCATTGACAGAAATAGTGCACACAGCACAATCAACACTGCAGCCCGGATGAACCCCATTTAACAACAACTGCCTCTTGACCTCAGCCAGAGGAGTCTTCAGCTGATCAACAGACAACAAACCGATCCGGCCCTCCTCAGAGATTGCATTCACCCCCCTTTGACCATGCGTGGGCATGGGATTAGCATTGACATTGGGAGATGGTGCGAAGTTGATAGCTTTCGAATCCACCAGGTCTTGAACTACGTGCTTAAAAGCTTTTCAATTCTCTACGTTATGCCCGGGAGCACCCGAATGGAATTCACACTTAGCATTCTCATTATAATTGGCTGGCCTTTGATCAGGTCTCAAAGGTGCCAGAGTCCTTAACTGTACCAGCCCCAAGTCTTGCAATTTCTTCAGCAAAAAGGAATAGGTTACAGGAGGCCTGTCAAACTGACGGTCGTTCATTCTTCCCCTTACTTGATAACCAGCCCTCTGAGGCCTCTGCTGAAAGGGTTGTCTCTGCTGTTGCGGTTGTTGCTGTTGCTGCTGCTGATTATCAGCAGGAATAGTTACCGCAGCAGTGTGCTGACAGTAACGATCCCTACTAGGTCCCCTCTGAGCGTAGACCGCACTGGTATCACCCTCCTTCTTTCTCTGGCCATTACCGAAGGGCTTCTTCGACCCTGAAGACGAAGCACTACCCTGTATCTTCCCGAGCTTCAGCCAGTTCTCGATCCATTCACCAGCCACAACTATATCTGAAAAGTTTGTCACTGGACAACCAACCATTCTCTCGGCGAACGCCCCCTGCAGGGTCCCCATGAAGAGATCAGACATCTCTCTGTCAACTAGTGGAGGTTGCACTCTGGCAGCCAACTCCCTCCACCTTTGAGCGTATTCTTTAAACCCCTCGTTATTCTTTTGAGACATACCCTGCAGCTGGGTACGACTCGGAGCCATATCAGCATTGAACTGATACTGTTTAAAGAATGCGTCCCCCAGATCCTGCCAGTTCTTGATATTTGAGGACTTGAGCTTGGTGTACCACTCCAGTGAGCCTCCGGACAGACTGTCCTGGAAGAAGTACATCCACAGCTTTTGGTCCATGGTGTATGCAGAGATCTTACGAACAAACGCTTGCAAATGAGTTTCGGGGCAGGAACTCCCATTATACCGATCAAATGTGGGCGCTTTAAATTTCTGCGGGATCACAATCCCCTCCACTAGCCCCATATTTGACATGTTGACCACCCCAGGAGTGGCATAGCTCTCCAAAGCTCGGATCTTTTCAGCCAGCAGCTGAATCTCTTTATTCTGTGGTGGGGCACCGTATTGACCAAACGGTTCATTGTGCATGGAAAACTGATCCGCTTCTCTGTCTTCTTCTCTGTCATCCTCAACCCCGAAGAATGGAGGGAATAGACTGTCTTTCATATTCTGACCAGGTTGACCACCAGCAGCGCCAAAACCAGCAGCATTATTCACTATACCCACTGTTGTCCTTTTTCCACCGTCTCTGGAACCACCCAGCCCCTGGTTGGAGACACCATCCAGGTTAACACCACTTTTTGCCGCTGAAGCCCGCTCGAGCTTCTCAACTTTATCAGCCAGAGCCTTTTGACCAACTGCAAAACCTTGCATGATGTTGATCAGCTCGTTCATCTTGTCTTTCAACTCGAGGATATCAGAATTTGGGAGATCCATCAGTCTGGGAGTATTGCGGCGCGTGAAATATCTGTGCGGGCGTGTTGAGTGCAAAGGTACAACTCTACGAGCACGAGCAATGATTCCTGAAACAATCAAGCACGTTAGAACTGATACCTGCAAAATAAAACACAAGTTATTATGATCATGCATGAATGCAGTGTTTATCCACATGAGGAACACTTTGTCTCTCGATCCTGGTTTCACCGAGATAGATAATAACCCGGCAGCAATATTTTGATATTCATCATTTGATTTTGTCATACAGACCAGAGACATATGATTTAGCAAAATACCGCCCAACCATGTGTGTGTGCTTGTGTGAGTGCATACGGGAAAGCAAATAAAGCTTGAAGATCAATCACTGAATGAAAATAACCATCACATAGCAAAATGCACAATAAGCGCCATAGTCATACATCCAATCAGATACAAATCAAATACAATCTCCAGAATCGGGAAAGACATACAAGCAAGTGAATTCCGTCAACAGGCCTGACGGTAATCCACACAAATGAGAAAGCTAGCCTGATGAGGGTCCCACAGAAGGCCCTATCTCATCAACCATCTTCGTGAACTCCGCAGCAAATCTGAGCTCGGTGTTCTCCTGCTGTAATCTCCCCACCTCTTTCTGGTGAATCTTCATCTGCCTGAAGTAATGATCTCTCTCAGCCATGTAATGATCTCTCTCGGCGATGATCTTCACATTCTTTGTTTCCTTGGTCTTCAGCTTTGACTCCCATTCAGCAATGAGAACTCGGACTCTGTCATCCCTCTGATCCCTCACGAGAATTTGCCTCCTCTTCTGATCCTCAATGACCTTTGAAGCTCTAGCCAATCTCTCTTTGGTGATGTCGTGCTCCTTTGTTGAAGACGCTAAGGCTTGGCTGATCTTCCCGTAGTAGGCGGTATCCATCTCAAAGCGCTTTGCTTCCAGGGCATGTCGCTTGTCTTGATCTTCCATCCTCACTCTGATCTCCTGGTTGGCCGTCTGAATCCGAGCAACACTCATCTCCAATTCAGCTTTCTCTACAAGCAACTGATCTCTGGCTCTCTTCAACTCGAGGAATTCTTCCATACTGACAGAAGAACGCGGACCCTCAATCAAAGGACACCCAGGATCACCTCCCGGAAATGGTAGATGTGTGATCTCGATCCTCTTCCGAAGCCAATCATCAAATAGAGGAAAATACTGGTTGTTAACCTTGCCATAAGGAACCTTACCCTTTCGCTGAATGTCGCGCCACTCATCCAATACTTGCCTCAACTTGGCCTGATTGCCCTTAATTGGGAAGTATAAGGACTCCTGAATCTCTCGTTCAAGAGGAGGACCCTCCACAGCAAACCCCATCTGTCTCCTGAGAAGCACCGGGTTGTAATTGACGCAACCCTGAACTCCCACAAGAGGCACATTGGGAAGACTCCCACAACTGCATATGAAATCCCGTCCAGCCATACCGTTATGAGTCCATGCTATATCAGCAGCCCGCAAACCCATCAATCTGAACGACCACTTGACAGTCGGATCGAGATGAGCAAAAGCACCCTTGGAAGGCAAATACCCCATAAACCACCTGAATAGCATCTGAGCACAACACCTGATCAAACCACCACGTCTCTTCTCGTTCCTGTTATGGACCGAGTAATAGACATCTCCAATCAGGGTAGGAATAGGGTTCCTCTGCATGAACAGTCTGATAGCATTGTGGTCGACAAAGCTCTTCTGATTAGGAAACAGAATGATCCCATAAATGCTCACAGCAATCAAAGCACAGACCGTCTTCCAATTACCCATAGCAGCATGTTCCTTGGCCTTAGCCTCCAAGAAACTCAAGTGAAAACCTGGTAACTTGCCCTTCTCCTTCAAACCCTCCTTGATCATCTCCGGGCTCAAATAAAGAGCACGGGAGATCTCCATAACAACAGGCTCCACCTTAGTGGCAAAGAAAGTAGTCTGATCTCGGATTTGGATACCCAGGATGCTAGCATAGTCCTCCATCAGAGGCCCCAACAAGTAGTCCGGGAACACAAAACATCTCAGACCCGGGTCATAGAACTGGAGAAGTGTATGAATGGCGCTTCTGTCGCTATTAGTGAGTCTGAAAACCATCTTCAGAATACCACCGTATGCCTCACGGAACATCCCCACATGGTCGGGTGTAATCAAAGCTATCATATCCTTCAGCACACTGATCTCTGGGTCGAAGAAACTGTAGGAAACATCATGCTTCAAACCGGTCCTCATGTCTGAGCAAAGAAATCTCTCAACCAGGATCTCAATCAAAAATGTCCCTGCATATGGATAAACATGTGTTAGATGCAGGTAAATGCAAAATGTGAATGATGCTGATGAATGAATGCAATGCATTGCCATCCTCCAAGTCATCTGATCATCTGTTGCTCTGAATTACAGCCCTGATCTCTGAACCGATCACAACCATCTGAAGGAATATGTAACCACAAATCCACCTCAAGGGTTCCGAAATAAACGGAAGATACATCACCATCATCATCATCATCAGACAATCTCTGAGCAGATACCCATAACAATCACTGAATCGGCCCGGGGAATCCTGAAATAAACGGATCCCCACTGATAAATAACACGGACAGCACTCCGACGTCTCAGAAACAAATGACCATAAATCCGACTTATAAATATGACTCTGATCAACGGAACCAACAGTCACCATCAAAGTCACCAACAGAACATGCATCTGAAAGAATCACCCTCCCCTCACAGGTAAATTCTAATCAGGTCATCCTAAGGCGGATAATAGTCTCGACAATCGGGCAAAGATACTCAGCGGGTTTGCCCTTTCGGGTCTGCCGCTGCAGCTCTCTTAAGATCGTCTAAACCAAAGATCCGGGAAATGATCGGTCACCGAAGTCAATAGCTCAAAAGAGGTAACCCAACCAAAGTGGAAAACCCCACTGAGGAAGAGCACTCTCAGATGAACCTCGTCCGGCTTGTGGTATGTCACATCGCAACAGCATGCCCAACCAGCATGTGAGGAACGTGAGACCACACTAATCCTAGGTGTATACTCGGGCCTGGGTTTTAGCCCCACTCAGAACACCCACCCCAAAACAGAGGAATCACTTGTACAGAGGATATCAACATGATAGTATGATGCATGCAAATATTTATGCAAATATATACACAACAGAATAATAAATGCAATAAATAGAGCAACAAAAGCAACCTAAATTATCCTAGAACGCTAGGAGAGACTCGCTTAGGGAAGATGGACCAGCAATAGGTCAACTTCTATAGTCCCCAGCAGAGTCGCCAGCTGTCGCATCCGCGAAAAACAACCGGCGGGCTAAAACAAAAATAACACAGAGCCGCCACCGTGCGTTATTTATCCCAAAGAGGGAAAGGAAACGCTCAGAGTAAACCTGGGAAAAGCATGGTCTCGCGACCAAAGAAAATGGGATCGGGAGTCGGTTATGCGAAGGGAAGGTATTAGCACCCCTACGCATCCGTCGTAATCGACGGGATCCACGCTCTAAAAGATAGGTTAAGGTTGCTAAAACAAACATCACACACACACACACTGAAGACAACGCAGGTGGGGAAAGAGGGGAGAGGGCTCTCTAGGATATCGCATCCTATGCCTACGTATCTCGTTTGGAACGAGAATTAGAGCTACCGTAGTTCGGCTCACGCACGCCGAAACAAACACACGCACATAAAGGCAAACATGGAACCCGAACGCCAATCGCTGGACTTACATCAGCTTCCGAACCAAACGAACCCACACTGGAAACCAGATGCCACTTGATGGACTTATACCGGACTCCAAGCACACAACAATAGGATACGGACTGCCAATGGCTGGGCTTACATCCATCTCCTACACACACAAGAAGAAACAAACAACGAGTTACTAAGGAGTCGGGAACTCGAGCCTAGCAACTGTCAAGCAAACACACACAAAAAGAAAAAAAGTGCCCGGAGAGATCTCGTGCGACCTCCTGCCTACGTACCTCATCTGGTATGAGGATCAAGGCGACGTAGTTCCCCTGAACGGGAAAGAAATTCTAACCAGATACAAAGGGAGACACACTACTAGGGAGCTGTACTCGAGCCTAGATGTTATCATGCATCATTGCCCTATGTTAAGGTTCACTATCTACTTGCACAACAGCAAGCTAATCCTATCCAGGCAAAGCAAGCATGCAAGCATAAACAAAGCAAAGCAAACATCCACATTTAGCACACACTATATCCAGTCCAAGTGGGCTCAAACAAAGGGTTAGACTGCCGAGGCAAGTCATCTGTACAAGGGTGGTGTTAGCTCTTAACCCTGACATTGAGAGTCAGGGTGAAGCAGATGAAAGATGAGTGAAGATGAAACTTCACAGCTCTTATCCCTGGCCAGGGAGAGCTTCAGACAAAGGAGCGTGGGTTCAGAAAGGAGGAACCCTTCTACACTCAAGACTCTGACTCAACTGATCTTGGGTTAATATCCCAATGCATCAACACAATGGTGTGAGCAGAGGGACGACTCAACAAGAATAGCAGGGGATGGATTGCACATCCCTTGGGTTCTGCCAATTGCCTTAATCAAGGTCTTTTCCTGCTTGGGGACAAAGTTAAACAATCACAAACATCGCCTCTTAAGGAGGACTTCAGACAGTTGCCTGGCTAAATAACAAGCCAGGTCTTCCAGACTACATGGAGACAAGAGAGTCTACCTCAATTGGTTTATACAACCAAGCAGCAGCACAGCAAGTTCTTAAAGAACTAAAGCGACTATGGTACCTGAAATCAATCTAATCCAGTCAGTATACCAATCACCAAGTCAAAACAGACAAGATAAGAACCAACAAATAATGCAATCAATCACATGTGCAAAGCACAATCAACTCAAGTGAGCCAAGCATCCTACAAAATAAACCAAGTTAGTTCATAACAAGCATATAAACCAAACTCAACCAACTTGCATTAATCTCCTTTTAAAACATTTGCTTCTTCAATCTTGAAAATCCCATTCAAACGTGAGAAACAAGACCACTAGGACAAGCCTAGGGTCCAAAGGAGATGAAAAATCCAAAACAGCAAGTGAAAATTAACCAAAACCAAGATTTATCAAGCAAAAAGAGAATCCAATTGGCCTCACACCAAAACTATGCACCAAATCCATTTCATACACAAAACATGCCAAACTATGCACTTTGGAAACACATTAGAGCAAACAGAATGATCACAATCAAATCAATATCAAAACAGCTCAATAAATTCCACAAAAATTCCAGCCTAAACAGAACACATTCAATGAGTAGCATATCAAATTTCATGCTATTTGGACCAGAGGAAGTATGGGAATTAAATTCATAAAGTTCAGACAAGTTCAAGCAAGCCAACACAAGGCATCAAAACAAACATCAACTTCCATCAATCATAAAACAGTGACAAAACATGATAAATGAATGGGATCAAAACCAAGATGACCTATAATGTGTCTAGAATTCACATGTCAAATTTCACATCCATCCAATTAATGACCAGAATTTCACAAGTCAAATGCCAACATGTGTCACAAAAAATCAACAAATGACCAAACAGGGGAGAAAATTCCAATCAAATAGGAAATGCAATCAATAAATCCAGAAACATTCACATGTATTCTCAACATCCATATGCACAATCATGCAAAATTTCAGCTTAATCCAATGTCCCTAAGCATGGCAAGTAAAATCATGAAGTTCACAATGCATGGTGTGACACAAATTGTCACACCTTTAATCAAAAATTCATATCTCATCAACCAGGGATCCAAAAATTGCAAACCACATACCAAAATCACCAGCAAAGAGTCCAGAACATGCACAAAAAATTTCAAGCATTTCTATGGAAGCATCATCATTTTATGAGTGAAATGGTGAAACATAGACAAATTGGACACATTCAATCAAACCCTAGGCAATTTATTTTTCCACACGTGCACAAAAATATTAAAAATCACCATAAAAAACTACACATCACAAGGAGAATAATGCAAAAAGTCTCATCAAATTTGGACAAGAAATGAAGAACTTATGAATTTTTGAAGATCATTGATCAAAATGAAATGAAAAATGAAAAAGAAAAATGAAATAATACAAATAATGTTGGATAATGGCAATCTGGTAAATATTAACAGCGAAGTCCAAAACGCGCCGTTTTCATTAATGGAGTGGCGCTATGCTATTGGTTGAAGGAAGCGGTAAACACGAATTTGAAACAAACCAGGCAAAACACGGATCAAACCACTTCTGTATCGTGTTCTTCATCAAGAACATCAAACAATTTCCAGAAAATTCGTCATGAACATTTTTCAACCAAAACGAGCAAACGATACATCGTTGGAACCGTCTAAGCTAGTACATCATGGATATGGCAAGCATTTGACCTAACTCTAAACATATCAACCGGATCGAGCAAAAGAACAATTGAGCATCAAACTTAAATTTAAGATATCTCACTCGATTCTCAACCAAATTCAAAACCACAAGTTGCATGCTATTCTATGTTGAGAGATCTATCTAAGCCATATCACAATTCAAGCAATGGTTGAGATCGAAAATTAACCTTATGATGATGGCAGATGAGAATTCATGCTCCTCAATGTCCAAAACACCAAAACAGAAGCAGTTCAATGATGTGGAAGTTGAATGGAATGAGTAGTTTAGCTCAGTGACGCTTCAGATCCAAGAACCTTCGATTTGCGATGGATGAGCTTGCTTTCAACAGTCCAAATTCTCCACTCTTTTGCCACGAATTTGTGAAACAGATGCACACAATCACTGGTAGATGATAGATCAAGCACGAATTCACACTATGGATGATGAATCTTGATGAAAATGATGAAAAAGTGTGTGAAAGTTTTGAGAGAATTTGGAGGTTTTTGGAGGGAAAATTGGTTAGATCTGAAAATGTGAAGTGTGATTATGCATTTCTGTTATAATTATCACTTTATACCAAGCCTTAATCCACTTGCTAATCACAATTAACAAAATCAAATGAAATTAGTGAAATGCATTTTCAAGTGAAATGGCCAATATGTCCTTTTCCAAACCAGTCAATATAACAGTGTAAAATCAGTTCAAGCAAGTCCAAAATGATGCTTATGATGTGTTGGAATAGGCTTTGTATGGAAATACCATGTATTTTGGAAATTGCCTATTTTTTCCACCAATTTTCAAATAGTTCACTTGAAAAATGACATTTTGCCATGATGATTTTTGATGAAATGTGATGATGCATCATGAAAGTACATGTAAAATGTGGTTTGCTCAAAGAAAGATCAACCAATTTGGCCATTCCATGTGAAAGTTATGCCACTTTGAAAATCAACATTTTTGGAAAATGATTTGATCATAACTTGCCAACCACACATGAGAAATTCATGTTCTTGGACTTTTTGGAAAGGTGAGATCAAGATCTACAACTTTCATGTTGGACAAAATTTCATTTGAAGCATTTTTGGACATGTAATTTTGAGGTGAAAACTTTCCATTTTTGGAAACTTTCAATTACAAGTCACTTTCCATTTTTGGAAACTTTTCATCTGACTTTATTTTCTTCATTCTGGATGTTTGAAATGCCAAATGAAATTTGTTTCAACATGAATGAAGTGTATCCAACCCTCTCCCACCTCCAAATCCACCATTTCAGGCACAGTTGACCACAGTTGACTTTTCTGACCGATAGATGAATCTGGCTATGCACTGATCAAGTTGAGCCTCAAACTCCTGATGAAATGGCTCAATGATGAAACCCTAGCTTCCATAAGCTCAATACAATCATGAAATGATCCCCATATCCATTGTAGACCCCATCTCCTTGCCAAGCCCTGATTGGCCCAATACAACTGATTAAACTGATTAGGGTTGACCAGTGGTCAAAACCCTAATCCCAAGGTATCTGACCAATCTCTTGGATGATATCAAGACCATGATGATGATGATGTACCCTTTCAACCAAGATGAAGCTCAATCTCCTTGAGAATCAAAACCCTAATTGGAATCACCAACCCTCAGATGATTAGTGATCAGTCCATAAACCCTAGCTTGCACCTCAACCTCTTATCTTCTGACCAAGACTCAGGAGGAATACTTGCTTGATGTAGCCACATGATATGCAACATGCTAATGACTAATGACCTAAGAAATGATATGCAATATGTTAAGCTAGTCCCAAGAGAGGAGGGCAAATTTTGAGGTGTTACACTATTATGAACTACAACTGTTGTTAGTGTATGAAAATGAATGTTGGCAATGCATTAATGGATTGTGCTGACTTAAATTGTTACATTCCTATTCATATTTGCAAGTCCCTTTTGAAATGATATTGAGTTGATATGAGGTTTGGTCTGCAAAATATGATAAAAGAAAAGGCATAAGCAGGCTGTTAGAACAAAAATTAGGATGTGATGTTTTGAATGCCTTGAGTATGAGTTAATGTAGGAAACAATTAGTGCAATTAGGCTTATACAGAATGTTTATGCCACATGATTTAATTAAGCTCATACATCCTTGCTCATGAATTAAGTGCTTTGTGTGCTAGATTGTTTATGGAATTTGTTTTGCAATATAGTGATGACAATGTTTTGGTTTGCTGATTTATGTTGATGTTACATTGTAGGGCTGACTCTATGTTTTGAAGCTACCATGACCATGATGATGACTTGAAGTGAAACCACCATGAAGGCCCATGGATAATGGCTTGAAGAAAGAAAGGATTGCTTGCAAATGAAGAAAGTTTGGATGAGAAGTCAAATGAGAAGATGGAAGAGTGAAAACACATAGTGAAAATAAGGATTAGGACTAGGGATTATGTCAGTTGACTTTGGTCAACTGGTTGACCAAAAATGATTGACCAGAAGTCAAATATTTTTTGTAATTTTTGTATAGACATTATAATATTGGCATTGTATGAATGAAATGAACGCTTTTGGATGAAAATGGTCCTTTTGACTAAATGAAAAATGTCATATTTTCAAATAGAAATTCTTCTCTTCAAAATCATGTTTGGATTCTCCTTAAATCAATGGAATTTGAATAACATATGAACTTGAATGTGAACTTGAATGAAACTTGAATGAAGCATGAATAAGACTTGAATAACAAGGCCTTAAACCAAATGAATCATCAAAAAAATAATCATATAACAAGGCATGGTCAGCAAATGATCATACTTAATTAATGAGTTTAATGGCAATGGCATGATTTAAACCAAAGTGATCAAATGCCCCATTTCAAGAATTAGGGTTCCATAATTAATACAAGATTAAGATCTAAGCCACATTAACCAAGATCTCAAACCAAGCAAAAGGGATATTTAATCAAGTCCAAACCAAATGGCCCATAATTACCATGTTTCAAAACTAGGGTTTCAAGCCATGATTCAAGGATAGGCTTTCCAAATTGACTGTACCATCGAAGTCCTTAGGTATTGAACCTTGGGCAAACCGTAGGCTCTTGTTAGGTATAAATAATAACTTGAATCTATGGTGATTTGTTGATGAAATGGATGAGATAAGTATGTTTAACATGAATGATTGAAGATGAATCTCAAACCAAAAGTCAAATGAAAGATGAAAAGGGGAGGGAGAAATTTGGGGTATGACAGGTCCTTCTAAACTGAATCTTTCCAACCATGGATGAACATAGACTTAAATTTTTAACATTGAACTGTCCATAAAATGTAAAATGGACTATCAAACATCGAAATTCAAAATTTTAACAATCAGAATCTTTGAGGTCCACCAAAACCTTCCCAGATCTCAAATCACAAGTGTCACACTAACAAGGGTCATACTAAATTGACTCTTTCCAACCCTGGACGAACACCAAATCAAATTTTCAACATCGGACCGTCCACAAGTGTAAAACCGACTAACAAATATAGAAATTCAAAGTTTTAAACAATCAGACCCTCAGAGGTCCACAATCACCTTTCCATATCACAATTTTCAAGTGTCACACTAGAAAGGGTCATTCTCAACTTACTTTTTTGAACTCTGGACGAACAACAACTTGATTTGCAACATAGGATCGTCCACAACATGTACAATAGACTAAAAAACATAAAAATTAGAAAATTTAAATAATCGGACTCCCGGATGTCCACCATCACATTCTCAAATCATAATTTACAAGTGTCACACTAGAAAGAGTCCTTCCTAACTGACTCTTTCCAACCCTAGACGAACACCGACTCAAATTTTCAACATTGGATTATCCTCAGCGTGTAAAATAAAATAAAAAACATAGAAATTAAAAAGTTTAAACAACCAGACTCTTGGAGGTCTGACATCGCCTTCTCGAAACATAAATCACAAGTGTATCACTAAAAATGGTCTTTCTCAACTGATTCATTCCAACCTTGGATGAACACCGACTCTATTTTTCAACATCGGACCATCTACAACGTGTAAAACTGGATAATAAACATATAAATTCAAAAATTTAAACAATATGACTCTTGGAGGTCTACCATCATCTTCCTAGATCATAATTCACAAGTGTCACACTAGAGAGGGTCCGTCTCAATTGACTTTTTCCAACTCTAGATGAACACCGAATCAAATTTTCAACATCGTACCGTGAACAATGTGTAAAGTGGATAAAAAAACATAGAAATTCAATTTTTTTAACAATATGACTCTTGGAGGTCCACCATCACCTTTCAAGATCATAATTTACAAGCATCATACTAGAAAAGGTCATTCTCAAACTACTCTTTCCAACCCTGGACAAACAACGACTTGAATTTTAAAGGTTCAAGAAACACAAGAAAGGGGGGATTGAATTGGGTTTCAAATATGACAATTTTTCGTGACCCAAAAACAATAACAACAATGATACAAATGACAAGATAGTTTTATCCTGGTTCACCATTAACGAGGTTAACCCAGTACTCTCCATAGTGACTTTGCCTTCTCAACATGATCTAATCCAATAATCAAACTGATTACAATCTCAAAGACTACCCATGAGTGACTTCTCAAGGATTCTAACTACACTTAGTCCCTTAAGGAATTGCAACTTAAAAACTACCTGTCAATGACTTCTTAATGCTTATGACTAAAACTTAGCCCTTCAAGGAATTTAATAACTATTAAATAAAATATTTGTGTTTACAAAATTGCTTCTAAATAAGCAGATACACACAGGATAATCATACTTTACACTTAAGCATATATGAAATAAATTTCTAAGTGTTTCTCTCTTTTTCTCTTTCATGTTCTTGATTTTCTCTTATTGAAATTCTTTCAGCATGAAGTTCGTCATTTTAGTGCAAAAATAGTTATATTTTCATAACCCCTTTGCCTCTTTATATAGATGAAGAATAAGATTGTGGAGGATAGGATAGGAAACTTTTTCAAATTCACAGTTGTAATAGTTGGTACGAGGTTCAGCCGTAAATCGTGGGTAGTAGAGAGAAAATATTTTATAGTTGTTTGTAGTACAGTCCTTTCGATTTTGCCGCTTAACTTGTACTTTATTCTGAGAATATTCATTCATTCATTTTCTCTAAATCATTGTCTTCATGTATGAGACATTTTGAAGCTTGATTAGAGTTCATAGCCTTGAGGATATACTTCAGAGTCTGGAGAATATGAGGCTTTAATTTATCAGAGCACATCTGGGTTGTTTACTTCTGAAGCATTGAATGGAATATCCAGAGGTTGACTTTAGGTTTATCACTTCTTCATATTATCACTTTGGTTACGATTTTGATGATATATAGAGTCCAAAGTCTCTTTATCCAAATTCCAAAGTCTCTCTTATCCAAAGTCCAAAGTTTCTCTATCCAGAGTCCAAAGTCTTTTTTATCCATACTCCAGAGTCTTGTTTTACTAAGCTTTGATCAACGTCTGGCTTGTTCAGAGTCTTCTCTATTCAGGATCTGACTTGTTCAGAATCTGCTGTATTCAGTATCTAATTTGTTCATATTTTTATTTGTCCAACTTCTAACTTGTTCAGAGTTTGCTCTATCTAGCTTTTGACTTGCCCAAATTCTGCACACTCAATAAACTATTAGAGTATAAAACTATTCTTTATAATTTGTTATCATCAAAACTCAAGGATAGCAGATGTACACCCAAACTTATTCCAACATAATTTTCAACATCAAATCGTCTAAATCATGTAAAACCAAATAAAAACATAAAAATTAAAAAATTCCAACAATCAAATTTATGGAGGTCGGTCATCACCTTCCAACATCATATAGTTCACAAGTGTCACAATCTTGAGTAGGAATTTCTCCAGCTCGAACTTCTAAGTATGGTTTGATTTCTAAAGAGTTTAACCTTGATTGTAAGATCTAATGACCAACATATATTGAAACCAAACATTTATAGGAGAGAAAAATACGGTGACATGGATTCTATCTGAGAATTTCGTATAAAATATCCTCACAATCAAACTAATACATCGTAACGACAAGTGCAATGAGTATAATTTTAAAATAATATTTTTTTGTTAAAATATTTTAAATATAATTTGTTCTGAATAATATTTTTTTATATAAAATAAATGGATTGATACTTTTTTTAATATTTTTTAAATATTACTAATAATTTTAAAATAAAAATAAAACATATAATTTTGATAATAGGTGAAAGTGATAAACTATTATATAAATGATTGTAAATCTGTTATTGCATTTGAGAAAAATATCAATTCAAAAATATTTATTCTTATGTTAGATCAATTTACAACATTTGCTTGATTATGTATGTCAATTTATGGTAAAATTTTGGCTTTGTAGAATTTTTTACCCAAATACCCCTGATTTTAAAAAAAATCTCAAAATAACCCTGATTTCAAAAAAATTATCAATCTACCCCACTTTTTAGAAGAGGCGTCATACCAATTGGCGTCTGCTCCTAAACTTATAAAGGAGGCGCCAATTGGATTGACTACAACACATGGTGCTGCCAATCCAATTGGCGCCCATGTGTTATTTGGAAGAGGGGGCGCCTCTGTGTAATGTGCAATTTTTTGTGTTATAAATAGAGGTGTTGTGTGAATCATTTTTCCACATCTCATTTTGTCATATTGCAAACATATTTGGTGTTCTTCGCCGCTATGGAAAAGTGATTTATTCGAGAGACAAATCTTCAAAGTTGATGTTGTTCTGGAACATCTGTAGTTTCGATCAACTGAACAGGGAGTTGGTGCGTTGGTTAGATGGAAAAATACCAGAAGGGGAAAAAATTAGAAGTATTGAGAGACTCGATAGTATATTTGGTTGGATGTGAGACAAAGCTGATAAAGATGCTAGGGAAATGATGTTTGGACGAGATGACATCAGTTTGATTGTTGTAATCAGTTAAAAATGTTTTGTTTTAGGTTTGCTTATGTTGTAGTGATGTATGTTGTTAACCTTGTTCTAATAAAAGGACAATGGTATATAAAAATCCAAGGTTACAAAAATTAAAAGGAGATACTATCTTATGATGCAGATGTTTCTCCTAGATTGGGATAGTTGTTCTTATTGTGTCCTGGTTGACGATATATACTACATAGTCTTATCATTTTATCAGTCGTATCTATTTCTGTTCTAATACGCGTGTTGTTTGGCTATCCTTTTTTATTTCTTTGCATCTCATCGTTGTGCCAAACTATGACACCTTCATATGGAGGCCAGTATTCCTCCATTGGTAGCACAAAGAAGCTTTTGTTATACACATTCATGACGGTAATGACCCTGTAAACATCAGATAGATGGCCATAAGCGTTCTGGCGCATATGTGCGCATGCCGCAATGACATGGGAGCAAGGAATACGGAAGGCCTGGAACTTTCCACAGTCGCACCAACTTCTGTTTAGTTTGACATCATAGGATAAATTTGGCCTCCCCTCATTGTGGTCCATTGTTTCCTATACGCTGGAATTTTTCCTATGACGGTCAAAGACTGTTACCGCGTGTGTGCTAGCTTTGATACTTTCCTCTTTCATCACTTTCATACAACATTCACTGAATATTTTACCCGACATTAACATGGTACTCCATCTTTCACCTCTGGTTGCGAAGGTAGAAGCCAACCTATAATACGTTGTTATGACCAAAGCGGTTATTGGTAGATTTCTAATGCCTTTGAATAAGTCGTTCATGCATTCCACAAGGTTTGTTATCATGTGGCCCCATCGACAGCCTCCGTCAAATGCCATTGTCCACTGCTCTACTGGTATGTTATCCATCCATCTTCCTGCATCTGCATTAGACAGTCTAATTTCATCACGATAATATTGAAATGACGGTTGAGTTAGAGCATACCCAACATTCACCACTTTTTTGCGAAGGTTCTTATCTTTGATTGCACGCATGAAGTTTTGTGCGATATGTCTAATGCGATAGACATGGGTAGAAGGAGGATCATGCCATCTATTATCATGGTTATTGTAAGCACTCTCAATGGCATCATATCTATCTGAAATCAAACAGAGATTGGCTTGTGGAGCCACATGTGTTCTGAGATGTCGAAGAAAGAAACCCCAACCACCAACAATTTCACCTTCAACCAGAGAAAAGGCAATGGGAAAGACGTTGTTGTTTCCGTCTTGTGAAACCGCCATAAGCAAAGTACCCTTGTATTTGCCGTATAACCATGTTTCATCAATTTGAATAATAGGTTTGCAGAACGCAAAACCTTTGATGCACGATTCAAAGGCCCAAAAGAGGTGGTGAAAGATTATATTTCCAGCAACACAGGTTCCGTCTGGTGTAAATGCTGGCAATGTCTCCATAATTGCAACAATTCCTGGTACGTATGTTTTTAGGGCCCATAAAAATCGTGGCAATTCTTTGTATGAATCCTCCCAGTTGTCGAATACCTGTTCAACAACCTTTGTCCTTGCAATCCATGCTCTCTTGTAAGATGGAGTATAATTATATCTTGTTATGATATGAGATATTATTATACTCACCTTCACCGATGGGTCTTTGTTAACAAGCGGCAAAATGCCTTGACATATCAATGTAGCGCTTAATTTACGGCGATCTTGTTCAACGTTAGTTACAATGCAACTGTGAGGTGGGTCTATAGAAGCTATATCCCAAGAGTCACTTCTCTTTTTCTGATATGCATCCAACCGAAACTTATAAAGGATGTTACGACATTCGATGACATACCTTCTCGAATCAATGTGTTTCATAGTGTAACCAGTAGAGTTATTCATGTGAAAATTTTTGATAGCTCGCACACATTCTTCTTTAGTGTGGAACATGTCTCCCACTTTTAACTCGCCCTCTGATCATGGATATGGGTTATAAAAACATTGTTGGATGTTTCATCGTCATGCATATCCATGTTTGTCATATGTTCAGGTGGATTATATACATGACTTGGAGGTAATGGCATTGATTGATCATCATCTTCAATGTTATTGTTCAACATATGATCGACCTGTGTCTCAGTATCTTATTCTTCTTCATCAACGGCGTTGACTTTTGCTTCTGCTTCTGGGTCGGCGTCATCTGAGTCTTCTGAATCAAATTCATCAGATTCAACTTGATTAGTTATCTGAGATTGCTAAGATAGTATACTTGGTTGAAGAGTAATATACAACTCAATAGAGTTGCAACCAGAATGTTCATGACTAACAAACATATATTCAACATCTTTATCATCCCGTACCTTCAGCGGGAAAAATTTGCATTGACTGTTCTAAAAAAAATTGGATTTTGATACGTGATCTGTGACACAAGACCAGATCCTATGCAGGATTCAATTTGCTTTTTCAAATGCAAGAAATTTGAATTTCTCTTGATTGTAAATCGAATAATATCGGTGTTTCAAAAACAAAACCCGTATAACTCAGACTCATATGTCTCACCATTGGAGTGAGCATTGATAGTATATTTTGATGCAAATGACATTGTAATATTTCTTATGCAGACGAAAATCAATTTTTTGATGCATATGAATTTGTGTTGATTGTTGGATGTGGATAGTAAGACACTTAAATAGGTAAGTGATGTGTCAAACATGCAAATCTAAACGAAAGTGATGTGTCAAACATGAAAGCAAGACATAAGTGATGTATCAAACATGCAAGCTAGACGGAATTGATATGTCAAATATGGAGGCAAGACAGAAGTGATGTGTCAAACATGCAAGCTAGACGGAAGTGATGTGTCAAACATGCAAGCTAGAGGGAAGCCATGTGTCACTCATGCAAACCCTAGCGCCAGTCCAATTGGCGCAAACTTGTAATGCTTGTACATATGCGCTAGTCCAATTGGGGCCACCTTGTCTACCATGCAGACCTCGTAACCAAGCATGCAAAGCCATGCATACGCCAGGCTAGGTTAATATGTAACATGCATGCAATCCTAAGGGAGGCACCATTTTGATTAACGCTAGCATGTGACAATTGTACATGGGCGCCAAACTATTTGGCTTGCACATGCAATCACCGTTATCCATGCATCACACTTTTGCATGTCACATCTTATAAATAGCCAAGAAACTCTCATATTTTTTCCACACCAACACTCACTTCTTCCTCAATAACAACAACTTTTTCATTTGCAACAACCTCTTTCATTTGTAACAAACACTTTTTCAGCATTTACTCCATCAAGATGTCTCTCCTCACAATGGATGAATCGCACAGAGGCGCAGTTGCAAACATAGCAACTTATGTAAATGTTTAATTCTTCTATTATTTTTCTAAAATACCTTTTAATAATGATACTTAATTTGTTGTTTATCTTTTATAAGTTAACGTATTCTGTTTCTTCTTTTATAGGATATTTCTAGGTTTTGAACTCGGGTCCACGAATATGTATAGATGGACCAAGTGATTCAACTGTATGTCAAACTCGCCGGTTTTGGACATATAAGCAAAATAATGTCTTGGCCGATATTTAATAAATTCATTCTTGCATTATGTGAAAGATGGCGTCCCGAGACACACACATTCTGGTTTCCAACCGGTGAATGTACCGTGACGTTAGAAGACGTCTACATGTTATTGGGACTACCTATCGAAGGTAAGGCGATAAATGGTAAAACCAACTATGCGAATTCAATTTGCATGGACCTCTTGGATGCTGATTTGTTAGATGATAACTCGAGAGGTCAAGGTATACTCCTTTCACGACTTAAGGCATATTATAACAACTTACAGTTAGATGAGAATTCTACCAAATAGGCTCGAATAATAAAAACTAGGTGTTACATTATGCTTTTAATTGGTTCATTTTTATTTCCCGAAGGTAGTTGTTCTAGTATGCATGTTATGTATTTACCTTTACTAAGACATGTAGATAGAATAGGAAGTTACAGTTGGGGACCCACTTGGTTGGCTTATCTTTATAGCTCTTTGTGTAAAAATTCACACAAAGACACATCTACCTTTTCTGGATGTGCTGCTTTTATCCAAGCATGAGGTTGGTCCAGACTACCGTCCCTAGCGCCCGTCAACAACAACCCTTTCACATTCCTGTATGCACAAAAGTAAGTTCTTAAAAATGGACTATATTTACTTACTTTACCGATTATTATCTCTAAATAGTATTTTTACCTTTATGGTGTAGATGGTCGGCACGTGGTATGAGTTATAACAGATGTCATAGACACTATATTATCCTGGATCACCTTTGACCGACAGATGTATGGCCATTAACCTAATTATTTCGTAATAATTTGTTAATTTCTTCTACCAAATCTATAACCTAACATATGTTCACATTTTAGTTCATTTGTCGTCCATATCTAAATTTGGATCATGACCATGAAATCAATGAACAAGACGCAATCGTTTGGACTACATGCACACCGATCATAAGATTCACCACTGTGGAGATGCACAATAATGATCGTGTTAAATTGTAGTTCAGTATGCTTCAACACATCCCAGATCCCCCCGACAAACCTAGGAGAATGGCATCTACGCAAAGTTAACGACCAATGGAACTTTAACACATGACAAAGCTTCGCTAGATCTGAGTGTCGCAAATGGAAGCACCGCCATGACCATGTCTTAACTGACGTTGTGATGCCAACTAAAGAAAAACCAAGTCGTAATTATATGGCTTGGTACAGATCGGTTGGATTTGAGTTTATCGCCGAGGATATGTACCTATACGACCCACTCCAAGAAACCTACACACCAGAAGGCTTAACATCTAACCCCTAACAACATTGTCAGACCGACTACTCACAACCCCATATTGTCGCATCCTGCGAAAAAACAACCGGCGAGCCTAAAAATAAAAACACACAGAGCCGCCACTAAACGTTATTTATCCCAAGATAGGGAAAGGAAACGCTCAGAGAAACCTGGAAAGACATGGTCTCGCGACCAGAGAGAAAAGGTTCGGGAGTCGGTTACGCAAGGGGAAGGTATTAGCACCCCTCACGTCCGTCGTACTCGACGGGATCCACGTCCTAGAATAAAGAAAAGGTTGCTAAACATCACACACACACAGGGGGAACGCAGGTGGGGTTAAGAGAGACGGGCTCGATAAGGTATCGCACCTTATGCCTACATATCTTGTCTGGAACAAGAATCAGAGCCACTGTAGTTCGGCTTACGCACGCCAAACAACACAAAACATACAAACAAGCAAGGGTGGCAAACATGGAGCCCGACAACCACTGGATGGAATTACGTCAGCATCCGAACCAAAACACACTCAAAAGGGCAAACGTGGAGCCCGACTGCCAATCACTGGGCTTACGTCGGCATCCGAGCCAAAACACAATCAGATAACAAGTAAACGCACGCAAAAAAGAAAAAGGTTGCCCGGAGTGGTCTCGCACGACCACCTGCCTACATACCTCGTCTGGCACGAGGATCAGGGCGATGTAGTTCCCCTGAAAGGGACTAAATTGCTAACCAGAAACCGGGGAAAGACACACAACTAGGGAGCTGAGACTCGAGCCTAATGTTGTCATGCATCGTTAACCCTAAGTTCGGTTTTCTATCCTACTTGCATAAGCAACTAACCTAACCAGGAAAGAAGCTAGCACACAAGCATACAATCATATATCAAATGAGAACAGGCATCTCAATCAACACAAGCATAACAATCAGATATTCACATAGCACCCACTATAATCAAACAAGGGGGCTCAATCAATCAGGTTTGACTGCCTAAGCAATCGTCTGTACAGGCTGTGTTTGCTCTTAACCTTGCCATTACGAGGCTAAGGTGAAGCAGATGAAAGGATGAAGTGAGGATCAGACCTCACAGCTCTTATCCCTAACCAGGGAGAGCTGACAAATGAGCATGGGTCCAGAATAGGGGAACCCTTCTATACTCGATGACTCTGACACGACAGATCTTGGGCTTTTGATCTCAATGCTACAACCATGTAACGGGAGCAAGGAGAAGACTCACTGAATAGTGGGGGACAGGTTGCTTGTCCCTACCTTCCACCAATTGCCTTACTTGAAGGACTTTTCCTGCTTGGGCTTAAAAATAAACATACACAAGCATTGCCTCTTAAGGAGGACTTCAGACATTTATTTGCCCGGCCCGGTAACAGCCGGGTCTCCAGACTACATGAAGTAAGAAGGTTATACCTCAAATGCAAGTTGCTTAAGCAAAGCAAAGCAATAGTTCACAAGGAACTGAGCAACTAAAGTACCTGGAAGCAATCAAACTCAGTCAGTACTCAAGCAGACAAACTGTAAACAACAAGTGTACAATCAATCAGTTTAAACAAACTATGCACAACACAAGGCAAGCTCAAAGCTCAAGCCTAAAGCTCCACAACCTACAAAACAATGTTATATTAGTGTACAAACATCAACAACACCAATTAAAATTGATTTGGATCATTCTCCATGTGCATTATGCTTTTGGTCCTGAAAAATCAAGCAAATATTAGCAACTAGACCACTAGGCCAAGCCTAGGGTCCAAAAGCAAGAAAAAACTTAAAACAGCAAGGTATCCACCATCCAACATCAAATTATCATCAAACAAAAGCAAACATCATTGGTCTCATGTTTATATCATCCATTATGTTCAATTCATGCACAAAACAATCCAAATGGGCTCAAATGAAGCACCAAGCATACAAACAGAACTATTGCATTCAATTCCATATCAAAACACATCCAAAAATTCTCAAATTAATTACACCTAAACAGGGGTCAATCAAGGTCTACCATGTCAAATTTGAGCTTAATTGAGCAAATGAAACCATGTCAATGAAAATCCACAAAAACAGACACAATTACATGCTTCAATTCACACCATCAATGCATACATCCAATTCAAAAATTCATATCTCATTGAAAACAAAAAAGAAATGGATGAGACCAAAACAGGGAGGTCACACAATGTGTCTAGTTCATGCATATCAAATTTCATGGCCATACAATACAATATGAGGATTTCCCAATCAATCTACCAACATGTATCACATGAGCTTGCAATTTCAACAACCAGAAATGAAAAATCATGATCAATTAGAAAAGGCAGTGAAAAATTCTACAAAAATTCATACAACATCCTAACATATCAACAATTCACCATGCCAAATTTCATTCAATTCTAACATGCATAGGTTATCCAATTAAATTCAACAAGTTGACATCAAGAGGTGTGACACAAATTGTCACACCTATGTTCCAGAATTTCCTGCTCTCTGACCAGGTATCAAAAATTCATGAAATTTACATATAAATAATCCTCAATGAGTCAAGAACCACCACAAAAATTTTCAGCCATTTATTTTATGATATGAGTATTTCATGATCAGATTGCCAAAATGTATCAAAATGTGACATACATTAGAAAAGCCTATGCCAAATAAAATATTTGCCAAGCACAACTTTGACCAATAGGTCAAAAAAATCCTACACAAGTCAACAAAGTCAAGGAAAAAATCTCCATATTTTTAGGAATTTTTTACTATTTTTTATGATTTTTTCAATGTGTTAATGATTTTTTGTGAATTAAGCAAATTAATTAAAACTGCACAGTGGCAGTATTGTAAATAAAACAGGCGCGGGAGGGAAACCTCCAGTTTGAATTTTCAAATGCTTTTTCGGATCAAACTGCGCTTCAGCTCATCTTCTTCATAAATATTTTCCAGAAATTCCAAAACATGAAGAACACGAAATGTTTACAGAAATGGACATGGCTATATCCGTTGAACTCGTCTTTCCACATACAATCCGAATATGCAATCTATTTATCCTAATTGTTCCTCTATCACACGAATCGTGCAACCTAGGGTTTACTACCAAAACTTCGAATCCAGATTCCATGAGCTATAATCCACCATTCCTAAAACTAATCATACCACTGAACTCCACATGAAAGGAACTTTAAAACGCACATAAGCTACACATAAATCGTGAGATTCGAAAAGTTGCGAAACCTGGAATGGCAGCGCGAGAATCGGACGAGTTCGTGTGTTTTGACCTTCAACAGCTCGACTAGAAGCTCCAGGAAGATGAAGGATACGCTCAAGTACAATTGATGTTGCTCCTATTGCATGTAATCGTGATTCACCATTGGAGGAACTCGAAAATGCAGCTGCGATTTCATACTCCTCTCCCTCCAAATCATCAAAACAGCTTGAGAGGATGATTATGTGGATTCAAACCAAAAGGAATTTCGAACTTTGGTGTAGAATTGATGAAGAACTTTGAGATTGAAGATGTTGAGTTCTTGAGCAATCTTGAGAGAATGAAGAAATTTCAGATCCAATCTTGGTAATTGTGAGAGTCTGTTATGATTATGAAGTGTTTTAGAATTTATATGGATGCTTAATCCTCCACTAATCCACTTAATTAACCAAATTAGCATGTTAAGTGAAATTGGTTATTTTGCAAATAAGGGCAAAAATGTAATTTCCATGTACAGCTCATTGCCAGCTGTTTTGACAGCTCATGCAAACTCCAAATGTCATATGTGAACCATAGAAACTTGTTTCATTCCAATTGGTGGAGTATTTCTCAAAATCACATGTGTGTGGTAATTGTCCATTTTTGACCATTTCATTTTTCAACCCAAAACTCAAACCATGTGCATTAACCATAAAATGAATATTCAAACATACTTAAAATGCCATTCCTGAGGTGTTGGAAAAAGTCCCATCTCCAAATTCCAATTATTTTGACATTTGGACAATTTTGCCCCTGGTCCAATTCAGCTGTCCAGTTGAAAAGTGACTTTTTGCCTTGGCCATTTTTGAACAAATCCAATGATGCACCCTCAAAGTACATGTCAAATGGAGTTTGTGCATATAAAGAACTTGCAATTTGGACAAAGTATGTGGTAGTTATGGCCTCCTGATTACGGATCTTTTCTGAAATTCACTGAGCCATATCTTGCAAACCATACATTGGATTTTCAAGTTCTTGGACTTTTTAGAAAGGTGAGAGCAAGATCTACAACTTTCATGTTGAACAATTTTTCATTTGAAGCTTCCTTGGACATCTGTTTTTGAGGTCAAAAACTTTCCATTTTTGGAAACTTCAGTTACAAGTCACTTGCTATTTTTGGCAGTTTTTGTCCTGACTTGATTTTCTTCATTTTTAAGCTTTGAGATGTCATTTAACACTTGTTCCAACATGAATGAAGTGTCTTCAACTCATTTCCACCTCCAAATTCCTCTGATCATGTACAGTTGACCACAGTTGACTTTTCAGCTAACAGATGAATCAGGCAATGCACAGATCAATTTGAACCCCAATCTCCAACTGAAATGGCTCAAAGGTGAAACCCCAGCCTCAATAAGCACAACATAATCACAAAATGAACCTCATATCCATCACAAACCCCATCTCCTGATCCAGCCCTGATTGGCCCAATACAACTGATTAGGGTTGACCAGTGGTCAAAACCCTAACCTCAAGGAATCTTCTTCCATCTTCTGATGACATCCAACCATGATGATGATGATGTATCATTTCAAACAATATGAAGACCAATACCCTTGAGAATCACAAAACCCTAATTCACAGCCCAATCCTCAGATGGCCAGGATCAGTCAATAAAACCCTAGGCTTGCATTTTCTGACTTCCTCATCTCCTGATCAAGACTTGGGAAGATAGCTTGCACAATGTAACCACATGATATGCAATATGAAATGCCTAATGACCTAAAATGCAATGTAAATATGTTAATGCTAGTCCCAAGAGAGGAGGGCAAATTTTGAGGTGTTACAGCTGCCCCTATTCAATCCACTGTGAACCTGTCGATACGAAATAGCCTCGGATTTCGGATGATCAGGATGAAGAGTGATTGAATACCAAGAACAGACGAACAATTTGCACTCTGATGGGATAATAATTAACAACGCCTGTCAGCATCGGCGAAGAAAAACTCGAAAAACCGACGACCTGGATGCCAAAATAAATGATAACGCAGGGATAACCATGGTCTGAACACCACACATCCACTCGGGATTATCATCCTCTCCCTTTTTTTCTCTGCTTTTCTTGGACCCCGAAATTTTCTTATCTCTTTTTCATTTTCTTGAACCCCGAACGTTTCTCTGCTTCTTTTTCTTATTTTCTTGAACCCCGAAATTTTCTCTGCGCAAACGATCCTCGGACCTCTGCATTTGAACCCCAGAAAATGCCTCAGCACTCCTTTTTGCCAACATAATGAACCCCGATCTCCAGTTTGAACCCCAGTCGCCTGACGATAACTCTCGATCGCCAGAATGAACCCCGTTCTCCAGAAAATGTATCCACATTTCCTTTTCTCCATTTGAACCCCGTCTCCAGAAAATGTATCCACATTTCCTTTTCTCCATTTGAACCCCAGAAAATGCCTCAGCACCTCCTTTTCTCCAATCTCACGTGATAATTCCGCTGGCAACGACGGAACTAACACCAAACCACTCTGAGGGCGACATGTCAGAGGGTAACCCTTCACAACGGAAGGTAGCATGTGTATCTCTTCCTCAGAAGACACCTATAACGACCTCCACTGGCATCCGCCAAAGCCTAAGGTGACACATGAACAGAAGACGATCCTAAGGACCTCATCCCGGATGTAATCTTCAACTCCATCTTCATTTGAACCCCGCTCTCCAGAAAATGTATCCACATTTCCTTTTCTCCACTTGAACCCCTAAATCGCGCTGATCGCGTAACGTCCTTTGATTTTATTTCCATCTCTGTCCGACGGAAACATTTCCTCCAATATCGTACTACTGGGGAACATTGCTGCTCTGACGTTCTAATGCTAAACTCCTCAGAGTAGCATCTCCCACCGGCACTGACTGATGACTGGGAAGAAACTCGACGTTTACTGGACATCGAATCAATGATGTTTACAGGCACCAAAGAAAACTCGACCAAACATTAAACAATGACTGGGAGAAAACGTGATGTTTACTGGACATCGAACAATGATGTTGACAGGACATCAAACAAGGATGTTGACAGGACATCAAACAAGGATGTTGACAGGACATCAAACAAGGATGTTGACAAGACATCACACAATGATGTTGACAGGACATCAAACAAGGATGTTGACAAGACATCAAACAAGGATGTTGACAAGACATCAAACAAGGATGTTGACAGGACATCAAACAAGGATGTTGACAAGACATCAAACAAGGATGTTGACAGGACATCAAACAAGGATGTTGACAAGACATCAAACAAGGATGTTGACAGGACATCAAACAATGACCGACCAAACACTTACTGATGTCTGGGAAGAAACTCGACGTTTACTGAACATCGGATGATGATGTTTACTGACATCAAAGAAAGCTCGACCAGACACTTACTGATGACCGGTAGATGCTGTTGCTCCAAAACCCCGATGCTGAACTCCTCAGAGTACCATCTTCCAACTTCTGTCGAAACCAAATCTCAAGTAGTAACCACGGCTTGAGTCGCGCTGATCGCGTAACCTTTCCATCTCTGCCCGACGGAAAAGCTTCCTCCAGTATTGCACTGCTGGGGAATATCTCTGATTAACCCAAGATTCTGAACTCCTCGGAGTAACACCTTGCTCTTCGGGCCAAACCACCTTTCAAACAGTAACCACAGCTTGAGACTAGCTTATGCGTGCAATATGATGCATGATTGATTTTTCTGCGTAATGCTCCATAAATATGGAAATGCTACGCGATTATTTATTTTTCTATGCAATATGCCATGTTATTTTTTCATGATGAATGCGTAAAAAAGAAATATCCCCCTCAAGGGACTCCTCTGGGGAATACGAGACACTCTGCTGAGGAACTCGTAAATACTCCAACTCCACCCTGCTGGGGAATAGCACTACTGCTGGGAATAAGGCAACCCTTGCTGGGGAAGGAACCTCCTTTGCGCCCAATCCGCCTGGGAAACTGCTGGGGATAAGCACCACCAACACTCTGTGGGGATACAACAGTCTTTGACTTGCTGAGGATATCAATCCTGACTCCGCTTCGGGAAACCCTCACAGATACCTGTTGACTTTACTGGGGAAACACTCACAGAGACTCTGCTAGGGGAATAGCAACCTCCAGACTCAACTGGGGAAGCATCATTCTATCACCACCTGGAGATAACCATCTTGACCCTGCTAGGGAAACGCATACTACTCCGCTGGGGACAACCCATGCAATCCATAGGTAGAATCAACTCGGCTGGGGATGCAGAAATCTGTCCGCTACGGGAACTCGTTCAATCCACTGGTAGGATGAACACTGCTGGAGAACTATGTCATTGAAACCCGCTCCACTCGGGGAACTGCTGGAGATATATTTCTTTGAAAAAGACCCGCTCCACTCGGGGAACAACCTTCTGGCCTGGCTGCTGAGGAAACATCGTCGTAAACCCGCCAGGAATAACCATCCTGACTCGGCTGGAGAAGTCCACAGACATTGGAATCCGCTGGGAAGCTAGTCCTATGACTCTGCTTGGGGACCTAGCCGGGAAATGAGAATAGTTGGCACAGAACACCCATCGACTCGTCGAACCACGGTATCCACCTTCCAGTCTCATATCAGCTTTCCACTTTTGAGAATTCCCAGACTCGACTGGACCTTTTCTGCTCCATCATCTTGTATTCCAAATCACCCCGCGCTCGACGAGAAACGTACTCCTGGGATTTATACAGAAATTTCAATTTTCCGACTTTGAAGAGTCTTCTTGATTAATTCCAAAGGTTGTCGACCGTCTCGTCGTCTCTCCGTCCTTTCTTCATGCACTCGTCCCTGGTCAGATTCTGCGGGGAATTTTACAGACTTCCAAATCTTCCGACTTTGAAGAGTCTTCTTGATTATCATCAAGGAACGTCGTACGCCTCAACGTCACTTCGTCGCTTTTCATTCATTCGTCCCTGAGCGAACTCTCTGGGGATTTGTTACAAAGCTTCCACATCACCACCTGCAAGTGAGTGAAAATATCCAACAGTTCCTGCAAAACAGACTGTTAGATAAAACCGTGCCCCAGGCGTGTCAAGATTTCAACACTTGGGTCACCCAACCTTCCAAATAAGATTTCCAGCATTCAATCTTATAAACATGCATTGGAAGGAAACCTGTATGTCTTAAAATGCAAGATTCTTTATCAAAAATATCTGGATGTTTTTGCAATCAAAGCGGTTATGAAAAACAAAAACAAAATTATTTGACTGAATTTGCATTTTATTGAAGAAAAAGTGTGGCTCAAATGAGCGATACAAAAGGAAGCAATTCCTGAAAAGAGGTAATTGCGCAAAAGGAAAAATCTATCCTAATGGCAATGTGAAACTCGTGATCTCATCAAGTTCCAACTCGGTTACACCCCATATGTCCTCAGACTCTCCATGCTTTCTGCCTTCTGAACAAGACAATTCCGATTGATCCCCACCGGGTATTATCCATGATGCTTTAACCAAAGCAAAAACGATCATGCCAGACGCAGTTGTTCGTTTCAATCCCTCTTTTGCCTGGACCGCCCTTACGGGTTTTCAGTCCACCGGGATACCCTTTTTTGCCCAAGTCGCCTTTTCAGGTTTTCGACTTGCCGGGTGTACAATTTTTCATTTATATCCCTAATTTTTGCCCGAACCTTTCTTTCTGTTTTTTGGTTCGCCGGGATGCCCATTTTTGCCTGGACTATTTTGTTCTTTTCGTCCAGCGGGTCTCTTACACGAAGTATTTTCTAACTGCGTCCGCATTCACAGGGGATGGAAAATCCTCGCCATCCATGGTCGTTAACAACAAGGCTCCTCCAGAGAAAACCTTCTTGACCACGATTGGACCTTCATAATTCGGTGTCCACTTGCCCCTTCGATCGTTTTGAGAAGGAAGGATCCTTTTCAGCACCATATCACCCACGTGATACACCCGAGGTCGCACCTTCTTGTCAAAAGCACGCTTCATCCTTTGCTGGTACAACTGCCCATGACAGATGGCTGCTAGCCTCTTTTCCTCCGATCAGGCTCTCCGAGTGAGAAAGGCGTTTGCCCCAGTAGACGTACGTACCGAAGTACAGTACCCAGAATACAAGCTTCGGCCTCGGTCACCATCGTTGATGCATTCCGTCGTGCCCCAGGAAGCACTACCTTATTCATCTTATCCTCCCCATCAGACATCAGAACCCGTTCGGATTCGGGGTCAGGCCCCTCCTCCGGGGTCGGTCACTCTCAATCCTTCGATTGGAGCACCTCGAGATGTCCTCATCAGGGAACTCAAACTTCATCGGTTGATAACCCTTAATGGGTTGCTGAGCGACGTAATCAGACAATACACTCCTTGATTGCTTTCTGAGAGCATCACAAATCAGTCAATATTCTTTTTCACTCTCGCAACCCGTCCGGTCAATGCTGGATTCTCAAACCCACACTCGATCGGATCCATCTCGGAAATCCACAAAGTGGTATGAACCAGCATATACTGTCTCAGTCGGCGAGCAGCCTATGCCAAAGTACATCAAGTTTTTTCGAACAGTGAATGTACTGTTTCACAGTCGATAAACTTTTTGCTAAGGTAAATTGCATGCTCTTTTCGACAAGACTCGTCATGCTGACCCACTTCACCTCGTAGACCCCTCGAAGGCCGTCAAGTACAGATTAACAGTCTCTCTCCACAGGGAGGTATCAGAATCAGAGGTTCCTGCAACTTTCTCTTTTATTTTTCAATGCCCCTTGGCAATCATTATTTTACCTGACCGTTTGATCCTTCTTTTCAACATCCTGAATATGGGTTCACACGTGGCTGTTAGATGAGATGTGAACCATGACAGGTAGTTCAATCTTTCTAAGAAACCACGAACCTCTTTCTTTATCTTTCTCGGTTCAGGTTTTTTTTTTTTTTTTTTTTTTTTTTTTGTTTTTTTTTTTTTTGCAGGATGAACCTCGATTCCTCCCTTACGATGAACCCCAACATCTTACCGAATTGCACTCTGATATTGCACTGACTTGAATTCAACCTCAGTTTGAATTGTTTCAACCGGTCAAACAACTTGCCCCGGTCCGCCAGATGCCCCACCCTTGTTTGGGACTTTGCTATCGTGTCATAGCATAACATTCAATTTCATGACGAATCATGTCATGAAACAAAGTCACCATGGCTCTCTGCTAAGTAGCACCGGCGTTCTGCTCCTCTAGAGGACAGTCTTCTCTCCATGGCAGCGTGTGCACAACGACATTGGTACTAGACCCTGGCATATCCTGACATAACCAGGTGAAGGCATCCACGTGCTTCCTTCAACAGGACTACCATTTTGCTCTTGACTCGCCTCTGAAGCGGCTCCGATTTTCACTTCCTGACCTCGGCGGTGCTCGGAATAACAACCTCAACCCGCTCCTCGTGCGGCTGAATCACTTTCTCCTCTTATTTCAACAACCTGGTTAATTCCAGCGGACCACAATCTTCTTCGTCTTCTTCTTCAGCAAGATTGCTCGGTTTGTCGAAGTCATATGAGGTGTAACCAAATCGTTATCAACGAGATCCGGAGAATATTTTTGAATTCGGAACGAGACAAACCAAAAAAGGAGAAAAAATGAAAATAAACATTGCCATTTTTATTTGTTTTTAAACTGCAAAAATAAATGAAAAACAGGGAACACCGTTTTTTGACTGAAAAACATCCTTTTATTAATGATGCAGAAATGTTGCAAATTTAAACATGAGGTGGCCCTTACAATGAACCATTACGTGTCGGGCAACACGTATGGCTTTCATGCAAATAAACTGAAAACAAGAAATAATACTCTTCCAGATGAGTAACAGTGTTGATCTTTTAGGCCTTCCAGCTCCCTGGCACGCACGATTTTATCCACTGATCAATTCCCCAGTCACTGTTAGTTTCTTTACCCACTGCCCGGGTGTAATCTGAATCTTCAGTAATTGCATTCCCCATCGCCTGACCATGCGCCGGTATGGGATTAGCATTAACATCTGTCAATAGTGAAAAATGGAGGGCCTTGGACTCCAGCAGGTCTTGAACAGTATGCTTAAAGGCTCTACAACCCTCAATGTCATGCTCAGACGCCCCCGAATGGAATTCGCACTTAGCATTCTCATCGTAGTTGGTTGGCCTCTGATCAGGTTCTAATGGAGCTAATGTCCTCAATTGTACCATTCCGAGATCTTTCAACTTCCTCAACAGAAGAGCATACGGTATGGGTGGCTTATCAAATTGACGATCAACCCCCTTTCCTCTTACCTGGTTCCCAGCTCTCTGTACTCCCGGGCGAGGTGACGGATGTCTCGGTGGTACAGATGAACCACCAACAGGAATGGTTGCAGTGGCAGCATAAGGGTGATAACGATCCTTACCGCATTCTCTTTTAGTCTGCGCACCACCTGATTCAACCTTCTTCTTGGGCTGACCACTGTCAAAGGATTTCTTCACCACAGAGCCAGAGGGATTTGTTACTTCAGATGACGGAGCCTTTCCATGAATTTTCTCCTTGATCATCCAGCCCTCAATCCTTTCTAATCTCTCGGCCATGGCTTTCTGCCCCAAGGCAAGCCCTTGCACAACCCTGAACAAATCCCTCACCATCTCTTTTAGTTCGAGGATGTCGGTGTTGGGAGGATCCATCAGTTTGGATTTGTTGCCCCTAGCAGGATATCTGAGCAAACGATCTATGCGCACCGGTCGACACCTACAAAATAGCAAATGGGTTAGTATGCATGAATGCAACGTCTGTCCATATGAGGAAGATTCTGTCCTGGATTCTGGTTTCATCGAGACAGATAACATTTTAACATCCACATTCTGAAATTCAAGATGTCTCTCAACCAGATTCTCAATCAATAATACTCCCCATATGACTAGACGTAGGTTTGATGCAGATGAATGCAAAATGAGAATGATGTATGAATGCAATGCATTGTGCCATCCTCCAAGTCATCTGATCCTCTGTTGCTCTGAATCACAGCCCGGATCTCTGAACCGATCATAACCATCTGAGGAGTGTACAATCATCAATCTGGCCCACGGGTTCCGAAATAAACGGAAGACAGATACATCATCATCATCATTGAACCATCTCTGAGCAGATACCACAATCCTCTGAATCGGCCCGGGGAATCCTGAAATAAACGGATCCCCACTGATAAATAACTCGGCCCGGGGAATCCTGAAATAAACGGATCCCCACTGATAAATCACGGACAGCATTCCGGCGTCACGGCAATAAATGACCATAAATCCGACTTATAAATATGTCTCTGAATCACAGAACACAAAGTCACCATCTGATTATGCATCTGAACGGATCACCCTCCCCTCACAGGTAAGTTCTAAACAGGTCATCCTAAGGCGGATAATAGTCTCGACAATCGGGCGGAGATACTCAATGGGTTTGCCCTTTCGGGTGTGCCATTGTAGCTCTCTTAAAATCGTCTAAACCAAAGATCCGGGAATGATCGGTCACCAGAGTCAACAACTCAGATGGAGTGACTCAAACAAAGCGGAATATCCACAGAGATGAGCACTATCAAGTGAGCCTCGTCCGGCTTGTGGCACATCACGCCGCCAGGCACATGTTGACTTAACATGAAAGAGGCAACGTGAGACCACACTAGTCCTAGGTGTATACTCGGGCCTGGGTTTTAGCCCCACTCAGAACACCCACCCCAAACAGAGGAACCACCTGCACAGAGGACGGCAACAACATGATAGTATGATGCATGCAGACATTAATGCAAATATATACACACTGGTTAGAATAATAAATGCAATAAATAAACAACACAAGCAACCAAACCCATCCTAAAGCGCTAGGAGAGACTCGCTTAGGGACCATGGACCAGCATAGGTCAACATGTTAGGATTCCCCAGCAGAGTCGCCAGCTGTCGCATCCTGCGAAAAAACAACCGGCGAGCCTAAAAATAAAAACACACAGAGCCGCCACTAAACGTTATTTATCCCAAGATAGGGAAAGGAAACGCTCAGAGAAACCTGGAAAGACATGGTCTCGCGACCAGAGAGAAAAGGTTCGGGAGTCGGTTACGCAAGGGGAAGGTATTAGCACCCCTCACGTCCGTCGTACTCGACGGGATCCACGTCCTAGAATAAAGAAAAGGTTGCTAAACATCACACACACACAGGGGGAACGCAGGTGGGGTTAAGAGAGACGGGCTCGATAAGGTATCGCACCTTATGCCTACATATCTTGTCTGGAACAAGAATCAGAGCCACTGTAGTTCGGCTTACGCACGCCAAACAACACAAAACATACAAACAAGCAAGGGTGGCAAACATGGAGCCCGACAACCACTGGATGGAATTACGTCAGCATCCGAACCAAAACACACTCAAAAGGGCAAACGTGGAGCCCGACTGCCAATCACTGGGCTTACGTCGGCATCCGAGCCAAAACACAATCAGATAACAAGTAAACGCACGCAAAAAAGAAAAAGGTTGCCCGAAGTGGTCTCGCACGACCACCTGCCTACATACCTCGTCTGGCACGAGGATCAGGGCGATGTAGTTCCCCTGAAAGGGACTAAATTGCTAACCAGAAACCGGGGAAAGACACACAACTAGGGAGCTGAGACTCGAGCCTAATGTTGTCATGCATCGTTAACCCTAAGTTCGGTTTTCTATCCTACTTGCATAAGCAACTAACCTAACCAGGAAAGAAGCTAGCACACAAGCATACAATCATATATCAAATGAGAACAGGCATCTCAATCAACACAAGCATAACAATCAGATATTCACATAGCACCCACTATAATCAAACAAGGGGGCTCAATCAATCAGGTTTGACTGCCTAAGCAATCGTCTGTACAGGCTGTGTTTGCTCTTAACCTTGCCATTACGAGGCTAAGGTGAAGCAGATGAAAGGATGAAGTGAGGATCAGACCTCACAGCTCTTATCCCTAACCAGGGAGAGCTGACAAATGAGCATGGGTCCAGAATAGGGGAACCCTTCTATACTCGATGACTCTGACACGACAGATCTTGGGCTTTTGATCTCAATGCTACAACCATGTAACGGGAGCAAGGAGAAGACTCACTGAATAGTGGGGGACAGGTTGCTTGTCCCTACCTTCCACCAATTGCCTTACTTGAAGGACTTTTCCTGCTTGGGCTTAAAAATAAACATACACAAGCATTGCCTCTTAAGGAGGACTTCAGACATTTATTTGCCCGGCCCGGTAACAGCCGGGTCTCCAGACTACATGAAGTAAGAAGGTTATACCTCAAATGCAAGTTGCTTAAGCAAAGCAAAGCAATAGTTCACAAGGAACTGAGCAACTAAAGTACCTGGAAGCAATCAAACTCAGTCAGTACTCAAGCAGACAAACTGTAAACAACAAGTGTACAATCAATCAGTTTAAACAAACTATGCACAACACAAGGCAAGCTCAAAGCTCAAGCCTAAAGCTCCACAACCTACAAAACAATGTTATATTAGTGTACAAACATCAACAACACCAATTAAAATTGATTTGGATCATTCTCCATGTGCATTATGCTTTTGGTCCTGAAAAATCAAGCAAATATTAGCAACTAGACCACTAGGCCAAGCCTAGGGTCCAAAAGCAAGAAAAAACTTAAAACAGCAAGGTATCCACCATCCAACATCAAATTATCATCAAACAAAAGCAAACATCATTGGTCTCATGTTTATATCATCCATTATGTTCAATTCATGCACAAAACAATCCAAATGGGCTCAAATGAAGCACCAAGCATACAAACAGAACTATTGCATTCAATTCCATATCAAAACACATCCAAAAATTCTCAAATTAATTACACCTAAACAGGGGTCAATCAAGGTCTACCATGTCAAATTTGAGCTTAATTGAGCAAATGAAACCATGTCAATGAAAATCCACAAAAACAGACACAATTACATGCTTCAATTCACACCATCAATGCATACATCCAATTCAAAAATTCATATCTCATTGAAAACAAAAAAGAAATGGATGAGACCAAAACAGGGAGGTCACACAATGTGTCTAGTTCATGCATATCAAATTTCATGGCCATACAATACAATATGAGGATTTCCCAATCAATCTACCAACATGTATCACATGAGCTTGCAATTTCAACAACCAGAAATGAAAAATCATGATCAATTAGAAAAGGCAGTGAAAAATTCTACAAAAATTCATACAACATCCTAACATATCAACAATTCACCATGCCAAATTTCATTCAATTCTAACATGCATAGGTTATCCAATTAAATTCAACAAGTTGACATCAAGAGGTGTGACACAAATTGTCACACCTATGTTCCAGAATTTCCTGCTCTCTGACCAGGTATCAAAAATTCATGAAATTTACATATAAATAATCCTCAATGAGTCAAGAACCACCACAAAAATTTTCAGCCATTTATTTTATGATATGAGTATTTCATGATCAGATTGCCAAAATGTATCAAAATGTGACATACATTAGAAAAGCCTATGCCAAATAAAATATTTGCCAAGCACAACTTTGACCAATAGGTCAAAAAAATCCTACACAAGTCAACAAAGTCAAGGAAAAAATCTCCATATTTTTAGGAATTTTTTACTATTTTTTATGATTTTTTCAATGTGTTAATGATTTTTTGTGAATTAAGCAAATTAATTAAAACTGCACAGTGGCAGTATTGTAAATAAAACAGGCGCGGGAGGGAAACCTCCAGTTTGAATTTTCAAATGCTTTTTCGGATCAAACTGCGCTTCAGCTCATCTTCTTCATAAATATTTTCCAGAAATTCCAAAACATGAAGAACACGAAATGTTTACAGAAATGGACATGGCTATATCCGTTGAACTCGTCTTTCCACATACAATCCGAATATGCAATCTATTTATCCTAATTGTTCCTCTATCACACGAATCGTGCAACCTAGGGTTTACTACCAAAACTTCGAATCCAGATTCCATGAGCTATAATCCACCATTCCTAAAACTAATCATACCACTGAACTCCACATGAAAGGAACTTTAAAACGCACATAAGCTACACATAAATCGTGAGATTCGAAAAGTTGCGAAACCTGGAATGGCAGCGCGAGAATCGGACGAGTTCGTGTGTTTTGACCTTCAACAGCTCGACTAGAAGCTCCAGGAAGATGAAGGATACGCTCAAGTACAATTGATGTTGCTCCTATTGCATGTAATCGTGATTCACCATTGGAGGAACTCGAAAATGCAGCTGCGATTTCATACTCCTCTCCCTCCAAATCATCAAAACAGCTTGAGAGGATGATTATGTGGATTCAAACCAAAAGGAATTTCGAACTTTGGTGTAGAATTGATGAAGAACTTTGAGATTGAAGATGTTGAGTTCTTGAGCAATCTTGAGAGAATGAAGAAATTTCAGATCCAATCTTGGTAATTGTGAGAGTCTGTTATGATTATGAAGTGTTTTAGAATTTATATGGATGCTTAATCCTCCACTAATCCACTTAATTAACCAAATTAGCATGTTAAGTGAAATTGGTTATTTTGCAAATAAGGGCAAAAATGTAATTTCCATGTACAGCTCATTGCCAGCTGTTTTGACAGCTCATGCAAACTCCAAATGTCATATGTGAACCATAGAAACTTGTTTCATTCCAATTGGTGGAGTATTTCTCAAAATCACATGTGTGTGGTAATTGTCCATTTTTGACCATTTCATTTTTCAACCCAAAACTCAAACCATGTGCATTAACCATAAAATGAATATTCAAACATACTTAAAATGCCATTCCTGAGGTGTTGGAAAAAGTCCCATCTCCAAATTCCAATTATTTTGACATTTGGACAATTTTGCCCCTGGTCCAATTCAGCTGTCCAGTTGAAAAGTGACTTTTTGCCTTGGCCATTTTTGAACAAATCCAATGATGCACCCTCAAAGTACATGTCAAATGGAGTTTGTGCATATAAAGAACTTGCAATTTGGACAAAGTATGTGGTAGTTATGGCCTCCTGATTACGGATCTTTTCTGAAATTCACTGAGCCATATCTTGCAAACCATACATTGGATTTTCAAGTTCTTGGACTTTTTAGAAAGGTGAGAGCAAGATCTACAACTTTCATGTTGAACAATTTTTCATTTGAAGCTTCCTTGGACATCTGTTTTTGAGGTCAAAAACTTTCCATTTTTGGAAACTTCAGTTACAAGTCACTTGCTATTTTTGGCAGTTTTTGTCCTGACTTGATTTTCTTCATTTTTAAGCTTTGAGATGTCATTTAACACTTGTTCCAACATGAATGAAGTGTCTTCAACTCATTTCCACCTCCAAATTCCTCTGATCATGTACAGTTGACCACAGTTGACTTTTCAGCTAACAGATGAATCAGGCAATGCACAGATCAATTTGAACCCCAATCTCCAACTGAAATGGCTCAAAGGTGAAACCCCAGCCTCAATAAGCACAACATAATCACAAAATGAACCTCATATCCATCACAAACCCCATCTCCTGATCCAGCCCTGATTGGCCCAATACAACTGATTAGGGTTAACCAGTGGTCAAAACCCTAACCTCAAGGAATCTTCTTCCATCTTCTGATGACATCCAACCATGATGATGATGATGTATCATTTCAAACAATATGAAGACCAATACCCTTGAGAATCACAAAACCCTAATTCACAACCCAATCCTCAGATGGCCAGGATCAGTCAATAAAACCCTAGGCTTGCATTTTCTGACTTCCTCATCTCCTGATCAAGACTTGGGAAGATAGCTTGCACAATGTAACCACATGATATGCAATATGAAATGCCTAATGACCTAAAATGCAATGCAAATATGTTAATGCTAGTCCCAAGAGAGGAGGGCAAATTTTGAGGTGTTACACATATCCATCAAACTTTTCGATCCACAAACACACAAACCTACAATGCTAACATGCCAAATACCCAACCACAATACGAAGAGCATACCCCGTACCACCACCAATAACTAGATCATCATCAAGACACCCAACATCGTTTTGCACCCAACACATCACCCTACCATAGCCACCTTAGCCAATGTCTCCCTTCAATCGTCCCGGTCACCCTCCAAAAACTCAAACACAACCCAACTACTCTGGCATGGGTCATGAACTCAGCTATGGCGGTACCCCTTTGATGCATACACAAGACTACGTTGATTTGTCTGACTATCTGAGGCAATCTCTTGCAGTTGATGGTGATTTTCCTGAGCCCTCAGATACTCAAACACCTGGGATAATCATCAACGTGGGTTAGGGCCACGAGTTCGGGTAGCTAGGGGATGTGGGACCGGAGGTCGGTTAGGTGATCCCGGTCATCGACATTAGTCTTTTTTATGTAAACGAGTATTAATATTAATATGAATTGGTCCGATTTCGACTTTATCTATCATGTACAATGTTTTTCAAAAAAATTACGAAACACACACAAGTGCCAAACAATTTAGCGCCTCCTTTAAAACTTAAGGCATATGCGCCAATTGGATTGGCAACACAAGATGGCCTAGCCAATCCAATTGGCGCCTCCTCTCTAAGTTTAAGAGCATGCGTCAATTGGTCTGACGTCTCCTCTTCAAAGTGGGGTAGATTGATTTTTTTTAAAACATGGTTATTTTGGAATTTTAAAAAAAAAACAGGGATATTTGGGTAAAAAATCCGGCTTTGTAAGTTTAAAATATATTGTTCAAATTTCACCCTGAAATTATAAAATAGTTATTAGTTTTACTATTATAAATAATAAATTTTAATTAATTAATTTATTTTTAAAAAATAAAGTTCATATTTGTAATCGATCTAACTTGATTAAGTATATGAATACATATGAATATGAAATTATGATCTTTACTTAATTAAAAACTTGGGTTAATTCAAGTCTCAAATTTACTTTCAATTAAATTAAAATTTTAACAAAAAGAAATAATAAATTTAAAGATGATTTAATTTTGAAATAAAATAATTTAGTATTATTAGTTTAACTTTAAATATAATAAATCTATTAATAGTTCGTTTTAATACATTTAAAAATATCAAAAGTAATTTTTTTGTAAATTTGTTATAAAATAAAAAATGGCATTTATATATTAAGTGAAAGCTTAAAGTGGAGCAACACACATACATAAGTTGAATATACATACATAAGTTGAATGTGATGACAAAGATTTAAATTGTGGAAGAGTAAACACTCAATTGAATTGAAAATGATAATATAATAAAGTGAATACATAAACCTTCCAATATTTAATATCACAATTGATAACATTTATATCTCTTCCACGTTCTATTGTATCTTCATTACCATCGCCTATAACAATTGTTGTAACTTGAGAAGCTGAAGGGAGATTATTTTGTGGTTGATTGACGAACGTTCTTTAATGAGTAACCTACATTCTTCAACATTTGGCTCTGGTGCAAGCTGCCTAAACACAATGACAAACGAGTTGCATTGGTGGAGTATTTTTGTAATTTATACACTACGACTTAGTTAAGTATTGGGTTTTCCCTCATCCTATTTTGAAACTCATGATCGGTATCATAAATGTATAATTGTAAGTAACGCGGCCTTCAATCTTGATTCAGATGAAAACCTCATATTTTGTGATAAATTGCGCATTGAGCACGAAATGCGTAAATACCATGACCAGTTGCAACCAAAATTTCGTTGGCATGAACACCTAGTGAAGTAAATGATATTACATGGTTATAACTTCTAATTTGTCTAAAATGTATGCCTTCAGTAGACGTGTCTAAAAATAACTGTAACAACTCGTCATGAGCAGTCACTTGTGAAATTGTCATCTTTCCACGTTTGCAACACATATCTTGAGATTCTCTGAATTTTGTTTTGCATTGAATCGTCTACACTCATTCGAAGTAGACAGTATGTGAAGCTAGCGGAAATATACCCGAACATATCGCACACTCGAACGTACAACAGAGTCGCCATCGAACTTTATTTATTCCCGAAGGAAAAGGGAAAACAACGATAAAACCCGGGGGAAAGAGATATGCTGGGTAAGGAAGTCGGTTATTCAAGGGGAAGGTGTTAGCACCCCTAACATCCATGGTACTCCATGAGAACCGTTTTGATTGTTCTCGGTCGAATAGGTGTTATATATAAAGATTACTTGCAAAAGAATGAGAGGAAAAGAAAAGAAATAGATAAAATGCTCGGTGAGGATTGAGACCCTCATGCCTACGTATCTTCATAGTGTAATGAGGAATTCAGAGCTCCGTAGTTCAAAGAACTAGTGGTGGGAGGTGAAAAGAATTGTGATTAAGGTATGGTCTTAACCAAAGGATAGGTGCGTTTGAACTCCAACAAGGGGTGAAAATATGAACCCAAGAGTAAAACTGGCATTGATCAATATGTGGACTAGCCGGGCTGGCACTATATGGTATAACCGAAAACAAGGTTAATTAACTGTTTGGGCACGATCCAAACAACTCTTGGTTCACAAGGTGACGCAAGATGAAGCTCAAAGAGGTAGTGTATTTGGCTCAAAGAATAGGGTATATCACGTGGAGTGAATGAAGGTAGAATATGAATACATCATGGAGATGAATGGAATGAAGTGACCAAAGTCACAGGATTGAAGTATTTGGTAACAAGTGACTGAGAAGTATAGTTTGAAATCAAAGGTCATGTATATTGGAATCCATAAGAGAGATGGAATTTGTACCATAGAGGGAAACTGGCACAAACCGGTATCTGGACTAGTCGGGCTGCCACTATAGGGTATAGTCAAAAAAGAAGGGATTAAATGTCTGGGTACGAGCCAAAAAACTCTAGGTACAAGCGCGGATTACTGCTATATCATCATAAAAGGGTGTACATGGAATTCCAAAGAAAACTATATTTCAGTGTCAAAGAAACAGTATATCACTAGGTGAACGGTTCAATGATTGAAAGTGGATAATGGATCGTGAGAGATATGGATGGTTCCCTAAGGCGAAAGGAGTAATAATTAGGATTATGCTCGCCAAGGATTCACATCCTCGTGCCTACGTATTATCACTATGCAATAAGAAAATCAGAGCAATCGTAGTTTGTGGAACTACGAGAATAGAGGAGGAATGAAAGTGATGAAAAGTATATCTTGCACCACATAATGGTATCAAGGGAACCCACAAATGGAAAGTGAACTTGGAACCAAAGAGTAAAACTGGCCTTAATCGATATGTGGACTAGCAGTGCTGCCACTATATGATATAACCAAAAACAAGGTGGATTAAATGTCTGGGTACGATCCAAACAACTCTTAATTCACAAGATGGACTGCCGCTATGTCATCCTAAAAGGTATATGCGAGGTTCAAAAGAAAGTATTGTTGGGAACAAGGAACAATGTATCACTGGACGGGGAACAAACATTTGAGATCAAAGAAGAATAGTATCTTGGATTCATGAAAGAGATAAACTCTGAATCGAAGAGTAAACCCCGTGTCTTAGCCAAAAAAGATTGAATTAAATGTTTGGGGACGATCCAAACAACTCTTAATTCACAAGGTGGACTGCCGCTATATCGTCCTAAAAAGATGTACATGGAGTCTAAGGAGAAGTACATTTAATCTCAAAAATATGGTATTGATTGAATGAATGAAGAATGAAGTGTTTATAAATAAGGTAGCTTGCGAAGAATCTGAATTCTCTTGCCTAAGTATCCTTATAGTGCAATAAGGAAATAATAACTTTCTTAGTTTAGCCTACTAGTGATGAAAACAAGGTGATTGAGGCAAAATAAAATGATGGATATAATGCAAGAGACTTGATAGTTATTTGGTAAGAACCACACTAAAGTCTATGAGTAAAGGTGGATACAATGAGCAACAGGTCAAACGTCCCGCACCCAAATATATCCAGAATTAGGGTAGGAAAGCTCCAGTCTCATCCCTTCTTTACTACTTAAGGCCCGTGATATGTAATTCTCATCCTAACTTTCAGGTTGTTGGAGAAGAGTCTTTGTTGTTACTTCTTGAAGTGATGAAGACCTTATCAATTGTTTGATTCAAATTGCACTAAAGTCTATGAATAGAGGTGAATACAATGAGCAACTGGGTCAAACGCCCCGTACCCAAAAATATTCAGAATGTGGGTAGGAATTCTCCAGTATCATTCCTTATTTATTGCTTAAGGCTCATGCCACACAATTCTAATTTTGATTTAACAAGCTCTTGAAGAACCACCTTTGATGTGCCTTGTATTATCCACTGCTTGGTATGACTGGGACGCATTGATTAAAAGTATGACTTGAGGCTTAGAGCTCCACAGCTTACAGAAAAACTCTTATTAAGGGACCAAGGGTCTTTTGGTCGCTCCAATTAGACTGAGGAATTATACAAGATCAAAATATTTAGTTGATCAAAATTGCTTTTGATCAACTTGAATCAAGGGTTTGAATTAATTTTGGGAACTAGGTTAATCCTAATCTAATGGTTAAAAGTTATTACAAATTAATCTAAGGGATCATGCAATTGATAACCAGAACTTGATTTAAATTCTACTTCAAAAATTCCTATGGAAGCATGCAATCATATGGTCAAAAATACCAAAATAACCCTGAAAGGATAAAAAGGTCATTTCACAAAATGTCTAATTAATTTGAGAATTAAACTAGGATTAAATCTAATTAAGGTTAAATCATCCTAATTATTTCTAATCAAGATAAAATAATCCAATTAATCAATTTTTTATCCTAATGTTTAATTATGGTTTAATCATGTTAATGTGCTAATTAAATTCTAATTAGAAACTAACTTAATTATTTCTAAATTCTAATTAAAAAAAATAACAAACCTAATTAAAAATCTAAAGGGTAATTAACTAATTAACTAATTAAAATGCTAAAAAAAATTAATAAAAGAAAGCAAAACAATATTAAAAATAGAAATTAAAAGCAAATAAAAGAGAGTGGGCCAAAGGGGTGCAGACCATGGAAAAGGTGTGAGAAACTGAATTCTGGCGTAATGGGCTTACAACCTAGCCCACTGACAATCACTCATGGCCATGGGGGTGTGTACTGGAAAAAGAGGGCAGGATGTTCCAGGCGTATGGGCCTTGGTTGCAAAGCCCAATGCTAAACAAGGTTTCAGACCAGGGGGTGTTGGTCATGGACCAAGTGTGGGGATAGCAAAATTATATTGGGCTTGGATGGACCAAGCCCATCCACAAGCAAACCCAAGGTTGACTTTGACTTAGGAAATTCAACACCATTTGAAAGCTTCAAATGCGTGTCTTTTCTCTCACGGCTAACTCAACTCACCTTGTAGGACCTCCGCCACAGGCCACCGCGTCGAAAATCGCTTCCGGCGGTGGTGGCCACCAAAATTCAAATCGAAACTACCAAAGTGATCGTCTCCTCACACCCTATCTGAATACCTAATCAATTTCATGAAATTAACCCTCTAAACCTCTAACTGAATCATCAAACCTCAAGAACCCTAATGCTGAAACCTTAAATTAAATCCCTGCTGCAGAGATTCAAAGTCCCTGGGATGAGGGCTTTGCATCCTCTCATTATTCTCTACAAGCTAGAAATGGCTATCGAAGAAAAAAAGAATTTTTCAAGTGTGCCTTACCGGAAGTGGCGACGACGAAGACGAAGAATCTGTTTCCAGGTAATGCTTTCAACTACTCTCTCTTGTCTTAGCTGTGAATTCTTCTTCTTCTTCTCCTTCTTGCAATTGAGAGTGATGAGTGGCGAAGGATGATATTATGGCACGACTTAGCTCAATAAAATTGAAGCTTCAATGTGAAGCTTCAATGTGAAGCTTTAATGGCTATGGAGGAAGGGCTCTGAGTGAGGGAGTGAGAGGTTATGTAGAGTGAATTTGAGAGCTTGAGGATTGAATCCAAAAGTGTCCAAAATGATGATGGAGAGTGAGTTATATATAAGTGAGGTTTGGAGTGATGAGATTATGAGCTAGCTTCGGAGTTAGTTGAGATCAGGTTTGGAGTTGGTTAGACTAGACTCACTGAGTTAACTCCAAACTCAGTTAGTTAGGAAGTTCCAACTCAGTTAGTTGGTTAGTGATTTTAAATGGAAATCGAGGTTGGTAGTTAGGTGTTAATTCAGTTACCATTGGATTTGTATTTTGTTAATGATATCTTATTTCTTCCAGTATTGTTAAATGCAAGGCATGCTTAATGAAGGTTAGTATGGAATGAAATGTTAATTATTCAGTTAGTTATGTTAGCAATGAAATTAGATTTGGTTAGTTTCGAATCTCAGTTAGCTTGTTATGGTGTAAAACTGAACTGTTAGTTTAATTATTTGGCATGTCAGTTGGTGGTAAATTGATGCAGTTTTGCTGATTGGCTAGGTCTGAACTCGATGTCATGTTGCATGCTCTATTGCTGGTGCATGTGGATTCCTTTTCAACTCTGTCATGGCCAACTTGTGCTCACTTGTCAACTATTTCTTCAGTCTACTATGTTATGCAAGCTTGGTTATAATGGATGGGGTTGTTGCATGGTTGTGGTTGGCATGGCAATGATGATTGGCTGGGTAAGGTTGTTGTCGCATTACACGAAAAACCAGCGGGAAAAGAAAACAACAGAGCCGCCACCGTGCGTTATTTATCCCAAAAGAGGGAAAGGAAACGCTCGAAGTAAACCTGGAAAAGAATGGTCTCGCGACCAGAGAGAGATGGGATCGGGAGTCGGTTATGCGAAGGGAAGGTATTAGCACCCCTACGCATTCGTCGTACTCGACGGGATCCACGCACAAAAGAAAGGATAAGGTTACTAAACGCTGCTCAAACATCAAACACTGGCTGAAAAGAGACACAGGAAAACAAGAGAAACTAACTCGGCAGGATATCGCATCCTGGGCCTACGTAGTCTGTTTGGCACAGACATCAGAGTCGACGTAGTTCGGGACAGGGGAAACGTGCTCGCTAGGATGCCGCATCCTATGCATACGTATCTTCTCTGACTGGAGAAGAATCAGAGCACTCGTAGCTCGGCTCACGCACGCCAAACAAAACCACACAGGAAACCGACTGCCAATCGCTGGACTTATGTCAGACTCCACACAAACAGGAAAACCTGGAAACCGAATGCCAATCGCTGGACTTACATCAGACTCCGAACCAACAAACACACACTGGAAACCAAATGCCAATCGCAGGACTTACATCGGACTCCAAGCACACAACAAACAAACACACAGGAAACCGACTGCCAATCGCTGGACTTATGTCAGACTCCTACACAACACAAAAGGGTTGAAAAAGAAAAGGGCGCCCAGAGAGATCAGCTCATCTCCTGCCTACGTACCTCATCTGGTATGAGGATCAGGGCGACGTAGTTCCCCTACGCAGGGAAAAAGGACTAGCCTAACCAGATACAAAGGGAGACACAAACTACTAGGGAGACTACGACTCGAGCCTAGAAGTTGTCATGCATACGATCCCTAAGTTAAGGTTGCTATCTAACTTGCACAGGGAGCAAGCTATCCTAAACAGCACAGGCAAAACAATCATACACACAATTAGCACACACTATATACAAACAAAGTGGGCTCACACAAGGTTAGGCTGTGAAACACAAGCCAACTGGAATCGGGTGATGTTAGCTCTTAACCCTAACATTGAGAGTTAGGGTGAAGCAGATGAAATGGGAAGTGAGAGTAAGACCCCACAGCTCTTATCCCTGGCCTGAGAGAGCTTCAGACAAATGAAAGTGTGGGAGTTCAGAAAGTTGGAACTCTTCTCCACATATGACTGACACAACAGAGATCTTGGGTTAATATCCACAATGCATCAACACATGGTGTGAGCAAAGCGGATGACACACTGAATAGCAGGAGATGGATTGCACATCTCTTTTATCTGCCAATTGCCTCATAGAGGTCTTTTCCTGCTTGGCACAAAAGTAAACAAACACAAGCATTGCCTCTTAAGGAGGGCTTCAGACAGGTGCCTGCCCACATAACAGGACAGGTCTTCCAGACTACATGAAGTCAGAGAGTTATACCTCAAATGGTTAAGCAACCAAGCAAAGCAAAAGCAAGTTCAAAAGAACTTAAGCAACTTATGTACCTGAAAAAAATCTAACTCAATCAGTATACAAGTCAATCAAGCAAACAGACAGTTAATAGCCAACAGTCAACAGTACACAGTCAAACAAGCAATGCAACAATGTGCAAGGCACAAGCTCAAATACAAATGTCTTGGCATCAACCTACAAAACAACTCAAAGTTAGTCAACATCAACCAATTAAGTCAACCCAAATGAGTGAATTAATCCCATCATGGCAATGTACTTCTTAACCTGAAATCAAGGCTCAACTGTGAGTCACCAACCCCTAGGTCAAGGCCTAGGGTCAAAGAGGGAGAAAAAATTCAAAACAGAACATGAAATTCAACATGAATCAACCTCAATCAACTAAGAACATAATCCAAAAGGTCTCATGTCATTATCATTCACCAAATTCATTTCATGAACCAAATATGGCAAGGTATGCAAGTTGTAAGCACATTGTGACAACAGAATGAACAAATGCACATTAAATCAAAAATGATTCAATTAATCTCAATAAAATTCATGGGTAAACAGAACATACAACATGATCAACACACAAAAAATTAGGGCAATTGGGCAACATTAGGCATGGTAATCAAATTGCATAAGCCAAGGCAAACATAACAAGCACACATGTGACACAACTTGGTACACCAACTTAGCACAAGCCTAAAACAGAAATGGTAATTGGTAAAAACCTCAAACCAAAGCCAAAACAAACTTTAACATGTCTATAAAGAGTGTGCAAAATTTCACATTCATAGGATAAAGCACAAGCATTTCACAAACAAATGAAAATCAATGACATTCAAAAACTCAAACATGACCATCCAGAATGAAAAATCTCAATCAAATCAGAAATCAATCCAAAAATTCCAACAAAAATCATGATCAATCACAACATCCATATCAAGCATCATACAAATAATCAAGGCAATTGGAATTCATTTGGCATGGCAAATTAATCAAACAAGTTGGACATCACAAGGTGTGACACACATTGTCACACCTAACTTCACATGATCATAAAACAGAAACCACAAATGGTAAAAATACCAATCCAACACCAAAATTTCAAGCCATGAGTTTAGTTTCAACATGTCAAATTTCATGAGCATTGGGTTAAAATTGAGCATTTCACAAATGTATGATCAAGGCAAGGTACAAGATGCACACATGTTCACAAACCCTAGGCAAAATAATTTTCCAGCCAAGCACAATTCATGGAAAAATATTCAAAAAATGCTAGAGAGGATAAGGAAGGCAATGCAAAAAACCACACAATTTTTGGATCAATTTTCCATTTATTATGAATTTTGGAAGTGAGACAAAAAATAAAAAGAGTATGAAGCATGGTACATGGATGGATGGAGGGAAAAAGAAATGAAATGAAATGACATTTGAAACAATGCAATAACTGGGAATCGAATTGAGTTTCAATTCAAATGTGGCGCGCCAAACTGGATGAAACGCTGCATTTCATTAATCCAGTTGGCCAGTCAATGCTGATGGTGCAAGGTCAAACGCGCCAGGACCAATCATTTTGCCATGTGTATGCTACCGTGGACCAATACATGTTCATATATTCACAAACACATGCAGAAACGCAGGAAATCATTTGGAAAGATCAAACGCACGCCTGGGAATGAAATTCATCAATCTTCATCGTGTTCATCATGGCTCAAGAACATTTTTCTCAGATTTTAAAAACAAGCACACCAATAGATAGATCTTTCAACATAGAGCAGGGATCAATGCATGGCTAAGACTATTTCAACATATATTAAGAGAATCGAAGCCATGAATGTTCACACATCAAACTTTAAACAGTCCTAACTAACTCAATTCTTCATGAAATTTTGTTTTTCAAAGCTCAGTTTGATCAGCAAATCAAGATCTATAACAACATCATAATCATTTTAAGAATTAGGGAAATCGATTTAATGACCTCTTGAAGAAGCAACTTTGGATTTCGTGTTGTTTAGGCTGTGTAATGCTTCCAATCCTCCTCTAGAATGCTTGTGGAGATGAATGAATGAGAAATTGAAGCTTAATCGTGCTTGATTCCTATAGAATTTTCACTTGCCATGGATGAACTCAAGCTTCAAGCTGCTTCCAACTGCACGAATTCCTTTGGTTCTAGCTTCAATCTTGCTCACAAATGCTACCAGATGATGAATCAAGCAAGAAAAGTGCAATGTATTTGAAGAATTTGAAAGAAAAAAGTGAGAGAAAAAATTCCAAGAATTGGATCTAGATCTGAAAAAGTGATTATGGTTATGCAAAAACAGTTATGCTTTGCCTTATATACTCCCTCCTAATCATGCTGCTAATCATGTTTAAGCCATTGGTTAAGTGTATTAGGGAAATGAGAGTGTAAGTGCAAATTGGATACTTCATCTTATGCATGAAAATTGTGATGAACAGTACACGAGTTTATGTTCAAATTCACTTAAAACTTCATTTTAGAGCCAATGGAAGTGGTGGAATGTGTAAACAATGAACCAAATTTGAATTTTAATTTTCCCTCCAAAAATTAAATGAAAATGCAAATGATTATGTGATGAGAATGCATGGCATGTGATGTATATTTTGGATAGCATAGGTCAAAACAAGAATAAAGCAAAAAGAACCACTTGAATTGGACATTTGGTTAAGAAGTTCTGCACATTTGAAGTTCAAGTCACACTTGGCCAAGATTGATCCATATCTCTTCAACCACACATGAGAAATCCATGATCTGGGACTTTTTGGAAATGGGAGAGAAAGACCTTCAACTTTCATGTTGGAAAAAATTTCATTTGAAGCTTTCTTGATGATGTAATCTTGAGTTGAAAACCTTTCCATTTTTGGCAAATTCAAATTACAGGTGACTTACTATTTTTGGAAAGTTTTAATCTGACCTCAAATTCTTCATTGTTGATGTTTGAAATGTCAAATGAGACTTGTTTGCACATGAATGAGGCATCTCTAACCATCTCCCACCTCCAAATCCATGGTTGAGTTGATAGTTGACTTCTGTTGACTTTCTAGGGTTTCAGATGAATTGATCATTGACTGATGAGCTTTGAGCCTTCAATCTTGGCCAAACCACTTCAAAATGATCCTTAGGTTACATGAACTCATTATACCAACCCTAGGGTTTTGTTCTCAAGGAAAATGTACTTGCTTGCTTGCACAGTTGAATCTTCTGACCAGTCTGATTGATGACATGCAATGAACTATGTAATGAACAATGCAATGTTAATGACCTAAAATGAAAATGTATGTACAAATGGGAGGTGCAAATTTGAGGTGCTACAGTTGTGTAGCTTGTTGTAGGGTCATAAGAGGTCTGCTATATGAAGGTTGTACATGAGTTGTCTTTATGATGCAATGTTTGTGATGCAGGTCTGTTATGTGCCATATGATTTGTGTATCTATTAGCTGCTATATGATGCATGTTGCCTTGTATGATGTGAACTAGGTATTTCCATTGTAAATTTTTGCTATGCACATGCTATTGTTGCTACTTTGATGTTGTATTATTGTTTCCTATTATGAACTGTTAGGCGCGAGGCCCTGATTTGCACATAATATGCTAGGTCATTGGTTAAGGACAAATATGCTTTATTGATGTTGCAATGTTATGAACATGGATGCATGAATACCTGACTGCTTGCTATTGATGTATGATTGTAGCTTGTTTCTAGACCTTATGCAGGCCTGGTATGATGCATGTATGTGGCCTATTTATACCTTGGTTCAAAGCTTTATTAATGGATGCATGACACTTGGTTATGGCTTGTGGTATGTACTTGCATTTCCAACTGACTTGGTATGGCTGTAACCTAGCATGATGCCATGATTTTCTTGGCCATAACCATGTTTATATAATGATAAACCATTGTTCTGTTGCCTTGGTTTTGTTTGTGGTCAGGTTTGATGGTATGCTGACTAGTGTATTACATGATGTAGGGCTGCAAAGATACCTAAGTCATGGCTTGCTCAAGTTTAAACAAATTTATGGCAAATTGACAACAAGGTTGAAAGTTAGGTCCAAATGGCTAAATTAAGATAAAAAATTGGAAATGAAATATGGAGTTAAAGCTAGGATGGGAAATTTAGGAGTTTAAGGTGAAAAGGATTTGAGTTGACTTTGGCCAAAGTTGACCAAAAAGTCAATTGTTGACCAAAGTCAACATATATTTTTTTTCTTCTCATTTTTTATATGTAATGAACATTTTATGGATGACAATGAGTGGAATTGGTTATTCGAATGAAAATGAATTGACTTTGTAAATGAACATTCCACTTGAAATGGATTTAAATTTGAACTTGAATTAACATGACTTTAATAAAATGGACTTAGGTATGAACAAATTTGGACATGTTTGAAATGACTGAAATCAAGCCAAAAATCCACAAATGACACATGAAAGAAAGAACTAAGGACCTTAGCAAGACCAAAAGGCACAATGAACTAGGGCCTAAACAAAGACCTATGGACCAAGCAATAATGGCATGACAAAGATCAAATGGATGAATGGAAGTAGATGAAGTTTGTGAGGCCAAGAACTTGGACTTAAGCACAGATGAATGGAACCACAACCAAGACAATAACATGAATGAGAAGCTGAGTGAAACACATAACACATGTAACTAGGGTTAGGAGGCCCACCAATAAAAATGGGGTTACATTAGGGTTTAGATGAATTGAGACATGCCTCCATGAAGTTTCTTGAATCCAAGGTCAAGAAATTAGGGTTTCCCTTGTCACTAGATGAAAAGTCAAGTCACAAAGCACACAAGAACCATACCCTCCTTGATTAGGGTTTCAATGGGGCATACCCCCTCCATCAATGCCTTTGAATGAATCAAGATACTTTACAAGCAAATCTCCCATGTGTGAACCCCCAATTAGGGTTTTGATAGCCAAGACAAGACCCAGTGAGGCTCCATAAGATTCCATCATCATATTATAAAGAATTGGGGTTTGGAACCCCTGAGGAGCGCTTTGATGAAACCTTGTTGAATCCACACCTCCAAGATTAGACAATTAGGGTTTCACATCCCCTATGCTTTGATGAATATCCAATCCATACTTTCGGAGTTTGATCCACACACAAACCCTAGCTTTACAAGCTAAGAGCTTTGAACCTATAGTGATCCACTAATGGATGAATGATGCATATGAATGAGTTATGAATGTATGCAAATGATTCCTAAGTCAAGTGGTTGAATGAAAATATGAAAAAAGGGGAGGGCACATTTTGGGGTACAACAGTAGGGAATTGATTCTTATAACAATATATCAGAAATTTCTAGCAATGTTATGTCTTGCTTGAAAAACATATCGTGATTATGTGTTTTATTACATACAAACATTAATTAAAAAAATATACTTATTATATACACGGTGACTAACATGAAATAATATTTAAATAAAAACATACAGTATATGTTATGGATTAAAAATACAATTGTACCTTGATCAAAAACCGTTTGCGTTTCGTGAGTTTCAACAGGTGAATTCATATTTTACGAATGTGATTCTATAAAAGAAAGTATTGACTTCAATATAGAGTTATAGTTGAAAAATAGAATCAATGTATAAATCTAAATATGTGTTACTATCAATTTGAGTATAGACAGAATTATACTTACCACAATCATTGTCATCAACATTTCTTATAAAAGGTCTTGCTTCGTTGTTATCAATTTGTTAGAAAACCGCGTATGTAAAATTTTGATATGTAAATTAGTATTGAATTAACATATCAACATTTTTGCATAATTAATTGATATTTTTTAAACATAAAGTATTAAAGTATAATGTATACAATAATTTAAAGTTTTTAACCCGTAGATGGAACGCAACTAGCGTATGTGGTACTTGGTTCAACTTCACCGTCATGTGCTCTTTGATAAAACCGATAAGCAAGATTGACATTTATCAAGTCTTAAAATGACATCATGGTTCTCATATCAGAAGGATCAGATGTTTGAATTTTTTTCCTTTGTCTCTTTTTGGCTGTAATTCGAACTACTACTAGCCAATTCTTATTGTATTTGCTCAACACTCATCTGTTGTCTTCAATATTTTGCATTTTGTTTTCGTCTTTCTGTTTGACGTTCTTTTGAATCTTGACTACAAAATAAAAAAGATATCAAACAATCATAAAAATGATAGACTCTAATTACGCATTTCGAAGACCCCAATTATAAATCTATCTCTAATTACGCAATTCCGAAGACCCCAATTATAAATTTATTATACTCGATTGTCATTGCACAAAATCAAATGTTAATATATGCAAGTTCAATCTAAATTAAATTTAAAAGTACAAATTATTTTATAAGAGTAGAAAGAATATGAATAAATTAAAAAAAAAAGTATAGAAACAACAAAGAGAGACCAACTTTTTTAAATAACGTAATAATTATAATTATTGAGAGAGGAACCAACTTTTTAGTGGCTTCGAGGCACACCATCACCACCTTCACAACATATTCAACATCCCTGCATTATTTGGTATTGATATAAAAACCTAGAATATATTGTTATTTATAGAATACAGAGACTTAGAATATAAGACTGAATATTTTGACATGTCTCTGTTACCTTTTCACTCTCTCCAAATCTTCTTTTTCTTTTCATGAATAACCGTGAATAGTTGTAATTTAAATATAAGTTATTTTTTTTACCGAATAACTGTAAATTAAGTGTAATTAGCATAAAAAATTATTGTCAAAATAAGAGAATCAAATTACACGAGCAAACTATATAATAACCTTTATTTGAAACATATTTGTCTTAGAAGATAGTGACTATCAATTGAAAAAGAAAAGACAATATAATATTTTTCTTTTTTTATAAATCACTTATCTCTTAAAAATGTTTGAGAATTTTTAAGTAGGGATATTCATAAAAGTACAAATAGAAAAGGTAACCTTATAAATTATCAATTGTGCAGTATTGTGATGCCATATACTGCATCTTCTCTTTGAATTTGAACAAAATCAATAGTCTTTCCTTCAACACACTAAAATATGTAAAATTATAGAATTCAAATAGATTAGGGAGAGAACGAAAGGAATAAGAGAGAAAAGTTGTAAGTAGAAGAATAAGAAAAAAATTATAGAATGAGATAAGAGAGAAAAGTTGTAAGCAGATGAATAAGAAAGAAAATGGAAATTGAAATGAATATGCATAATAACCAAATAAACTTACCTGTTTATTTTCATTGAACAATTCAATCATTTTACAATTTATTGATGTTAAATATTACTTTTTTCTTTCTTTAAATTTAAAAGCAAATATATATGATCGTGTCTTGGTGCATGACGGGCAATGACGTGTTTACGTTATGGAAAAAATACCATAAATGCAAAAACCCTGAAATAGAATGGAAGAATGATGGATTAAAATACAATAGAAAATCAATTACATAATTATTTTATAATAGTGAACAATATGATATTTTTCAATTTAATTGGGTTACTGCACTCCCAACTAATTAAATAATATAATTTCATGTGACATCACTTTTTTAAACTTATTTTAAAATAAATTTTTAAATTAAGATAAATAATTTGATATTTTAAATTTCGTTACATATCGTTTAAGTAAAATTCACTAAAATTTTAATTTAATTTTAAAATAATAAATATTAGAACATAAAATGAAATTGAGTAATCATATGATGGACACATACTCAATCAAATTCTAAAGTCTAAAATACCAAATTATTCACCAAAACTTAAATCATGATAAAAAGTATCAAACCAATATAAGATGGTCAATAAAATTTAATTGAGACGAAATGTCTATTCAGTATATATGACTATCACTATCAATCTACCCTCAACAAATGAATTCAAAAAGTGCCAACAGTTTTAAGGAAAAGAGGACTGAAGTAATAAATAAAACGAATAAAATAAAGATGCTTACATTGACGTAACGAACAAATCCCACCAACGAGTCGTAACTTGCCTCAATATGGTCATTCACCATTTTTTCTTTATTTTTATTTTTTTCTCTGAAACATTAGTTGGAAATCAACTACAAATTTCAATCAATCTTGATGAAAACGATTGTTATCACCCACATAATAATAATAATGAAAAGAGAAGAATAATGGAGAAAGAAAATAAAGAACGATGAAAGAGAAAAAGAATATTCTGTGGAGTTTTTCTCTGCTCATAACATGTGGAAAACTTCTTATTAACCTTACAACTACAAAATTCTGTGAATATAATGCTATGAATACAACATTCATTTCATTATAAGAATAATGGTTACTCCCTCTATTTATAGATTTTGGTTAGCTTGCACCCCAAGCCAAAACCCAAAGCTATAAAAGCCCAAAATAGTTAACACTACTAAAATAGGCCTAAGTCGATATCATATGTGAAGCAGCATGTTTCGACACTTCGACACACTAATACAACTTGAGACACTAGGTGATTCGACACTTCCTTGCTTCTGTCGAGCAACCTGCTTCGACACAAGGAATTACAATTCAACACACCACCTAATTCATTGTGTATAAGCTATCTACATTCATCATAACTCTTAGTCTTTTGAACACTTCGACCTGCACTCCCTTCGCCATGATGTCTGCAATCTGATTGTCAGTTCTACAGTGTTCCACATTCATCTTCCTATCTTCTACCTTCTCTCGAAGATAATGGAACCTCATTTCGATGTGCTTGCTTCAACCATGTGCTATCGGATTCTTCGTCAGATTGATAGCTGACATGTTGTCGATCTTCATGGTAATTGCTCCATGACTCTTCGCTGTTATTTCTTCGACCAGATTCACCATCCACGTTGCTTGACATGCACAAAGAGAAGCAACTATGTATTCTGTTTCGCACGATGATAATGTCAATACTAGCTCCTTTCTCAAACTCCAAGCAACGGGTGCACTATCTAGCATAAACACATAGCGAACTGTGGATTTTTTATCCTCAACATCACTACACCAACTTGAGTCGGTGTATCCCACTAGTCTGCATTCTTTTCCTTCATCAGTTGTAGGAAAGAAAATTCCATAGTCGAGAGTTCCTTTCAGATACCTTAATATCCTCGTCACCGCTGTTAGATGTGATACCTTTGGCTTCTGCATGAATCTACTCACCATACCTACATTATATGCCAAGTCAGGCCTTGTGTGACAAAGGTATCGAAGTGACCCAATAAGTCTTCTATATTGGGTTAGGTCGAAATCATCTTCATCTGAATCTTTCGACAGTTGTAATCTGGGCTCTGCTGGAGTCGAAGTTAGGTTGTAATCTTGAATCTCAAATCTCTTGAGTATTTCTCATGTTCTTTGATGCATCATTAAACCTCTACCACTCTTGTAGAATTCTTTGTTGAGATCACCTTTGAAGTCTTCGATCTCCTTTTGAAGCTACCTGTTATCAACAAGTCATCGACATAGAGACATAGTATAAACAAATCACTCTTGCTTCTTCTTACATATACTCCATGTTCAGTTGTGCACTTCACAAATTCCTTCTCCCTTAGAAGTCCATCTATCTTCTTGTTCCAAGCTCTTGAAGCTTGTTTAAGTCCGTATAGGGCTTTATGCAGCTTGTACACCTTTCTTTCTTTGCCTTATTTCACAAACCCAATTGGTTGTGCAACATAAACTTCTTCTTCTAAGGGGTCATTCAGAAACGCACATTTCACGTCCATCGGACACATCTTCCAGTTGTTCATGTTTGCTAGACCAACAACCAACCTGATTATTTCGTTCCTAGCAAAGGTGCAAAAAATTCATCGAAGTTAATTCCTTCTTTATGAAGAAATCCTTTTGCCACAAGTCTCGCCTTGTGTCGAGCCACTTGTCCTCTGGGATTCAACTTCACCTTGTATACCCATTTCACATCGATTGCCTTTTTGTCTTGGAGAAATTCGACAAGTGACCAAGTGTTATTGACTTTGATTGACTTTAACTCTTCGTTCATTGCTTTCATCCACTTCGAATCTTTCAATGCCTCAGCTGCATTGATTGGTTCGACATCTGTGTAGAAAGTATAGTGTACCAGATCACCTTCTTCATTGACCATATCATCTGATGTAATCATATATTCTTGCAACCTTGCAGACATGTGTCTTGTTCTTTGAGGTCTGCTTTGGCCTGCTTCACCTTTGACTTCTTGTCAAACTTCTCTTTCAACTTCATTAGTTGGTTCATTCATAAGATTCTCACTAGATCCTTCTTAACATTCTCACTCCAATCTCATTCCTTAAGCTCATCTATGATCACGTCCCTGCTGATCACCATTTGCTTATTCATTGGGTCGAACAACTTGTATCCTTCAGTCGAATGATATCCTATCAGGATCATCTGACTCAACTTGTCATCAAGTTTTCTTCTCAACTGATCTAGTGCATGTCTATGTGCTATAGGTCCAAACACCTTCAGATGACTCAAGTTAGACTTAACACCAGACCAAAAATTTTCTGGAAAATAAAGATAAATTGAATTACTTCAAAGTAAATGACAATGGTGTAAATTGAAAGTATATTTCTCAATTTACTATTTCTCTACACACGGATACTTGGTAAATTTTACAGATTTTATACACACTTTGAACACACACGGATCCTAGCACTAAGACCTTTTATTTATACTAATAAAAATAACCGCTTCTAACGGCCTTTCAATCACGTTGAGACAAACAACGTTTTGCATGGATGCAACTATCCACTATGCTCCACATGTACCTTCAGCAATTCAGATAAGAACAAAAAGTTCTCTCCTTTTATTTGAATTTGAATCTCCTGTCGAAAATATCTTCAAACATTAAAAGTTATTTCTAAGTCCCTGCAACATCTTGACCCTCTCATCTGGGCACTATCGACTAGAGCTCCAAATCTTAGACCCAATCGAAACATTTTTAAAAGGAACTCCAGTTTGTTAATTTCAAATATGGACGTCGAAATTAGGAGCCAACAAATTGCCCCCCCAAAAATGTCATTTTCAACTCATAGGAGAAAAAAGCATTTTTTAAGAATATGCTTCGACGTCTTGGACAATTCTGGCATGTTACCAAATGTTCCAATGTTCACAAAACTTTTCAGTTTCTTCCAGTTGTCTGGTGACGTTAGAGTCATCATTACATTTTCCTAACAACGTCTTTTCAGCCCACAACCGAATCTTCTTAATCATCACATTTCCTAGACCCTAGGAGATTATGGGTTTAGACATTAATTACCACCTCTTCATCATACCATCCAGGAAAGACACGTGTCCCACTAACTTGTCACTCATTAATGTTGATTTGAACCGTTTTTTCTTCCAAACATGTTTATAAAATCCACAAACTCACATCAGTTTCAATCTTTACGCTTTCTGAAATCTCAAACACTCTAACTATTCATCTTCAAACAATCTTCAAATAAAAAACCCAGATTTTCTCCTTTTTTTCAACATTCAACAACAACAATGGCAACCTCAAGCAAAACCTCCAAAGACATAAGCAAGGCTACCAAACCGTATGTCAAATCAAAAGCTCTTAAGAAGATTTCAGAACCAAAAACCACTGTTGAAGAAACCTAGGGTTGAAATAACCACTGTTGAAGAACCAAAAATAAATGAAACCATAGATTTGAGATTTATGAACAACGACTTTAGGGTTTTTTGTGCTACTCCCTCATTTAAAGACCCAATGGATTATTTATAATGGCTAAACAAAATAGAAAAAACCAAAGCCCAAAATTGGAAAGATATGGGGATTTATGACCTGATAATGCTATCGAAATTAGGCTTGGAGTATAGCTCATCTATGTTAGTTTCTTCGCTGTACTTTTGGGATAACATACATTACACCTTCCACCTTCCATGTGGCATGATCACACCAACACTTTTTGACCTAGCCGTTATCACAGAGCTAAAACCCACTGGACACACATATGACCCTGATATTGATTCTGAGGATACTATAGCTTTCTCGACCTCTAGAGTAGCGTATTCGACCCATATTACGCACTACCATGACAAAGACACCGACACCGTTTCTGATGTGGAACACATAGCCTTCTTAGATTTGTGGTTATCCCATTCCATGTTCTGCTCAAAGTCCCTACAAGTCACCAAGAAGTACCTTACTCTAGCGAATCAACTGCACGCTGGACATGATGTTTCCTTAGGCGAAATAATACTAGCAAGTCTTTATGAATCACTGAGTGATGGAGTCACTCATCTAAAGGACTTGGGTGAAAAAGGAAACCTCCTCCTCTGTGGTCCCTTCTGGATACTATAACTCTGGCTCAATGCCACTTTCGAGGCAATTCTCCCCAATAAAGGCCTTGTCGATGAAGAAGCTAAGGAAGTGAAAAATAAAGGAATCAGAGGAATTCGATTGGCCCAGTTAACCCCCAAGGACGAATGACAAGATCTTCGACCAACTTTCATGAGTTGTATCATGATGTTCTCCAAGTTCCATGTATTCACGTTGAGCATGGCCCCCTTCGCTGCCAGAAAGTATGGTCCAAAATGGTTTACAAGGCCATTCCCATCTCCCTCCGAAAAATGAGAGACAAAATCTCTGTTGATTTGGGAGGCCTTTTTGACTCCCAGAGTCTTAACCCTTCGACTAAACCCCTCAAAGAACCAGGTTACTCTGGTTGCCTATCAACCCAAACTTGTGGCTCGACAGTTTGGGTTAATTCAGGCTCTCCCAAAGTACTTGTATGACAAAAAGGGCAACCTCCTCCTCTACAATGCATTTCATAATGAAGCCAACACTCTTAAACAGATAGCTAGATACATTGGAAAGACACAACTTACCCCTATCAACTTTGAGACTAGCTTCCTATGTACTCGAGACTTTGGGAGATGGTGGAACACATACTATACTGAAGAGTTCTATGATGTTCCCTCTTTTATCCAACATATTGATAAAGATTTTCTTCTTGTGCAGGAAAGAACAAAAAAAGATACTTACACACTCATCAAAGAAATTCAAGCATTCCAAAATTACTTTGAAACTGCCTATAGGCCTGATGATCTTAGTCGAACCATCCACAAAGCAACTGTCGCACTAAAGGAAATTTTTTCAAAGAAAATGGAAACTTTGATAGTCCATTCGTACGTTCCTCATGAAAAACGCTACAAAATGGATTTCGAATTGTTTCCCCCAAAATTTCCTCAACTGCCAAATGCTGAGTTTGGAGTGGCCCTTGCCCCTTTATTTCCAGATTGGTTTATCTGTGCAGACTCCATTGAAATCCTTCAACAGCAGTCATAGAAAAAAGCCCAGCGGGTGGTTGCGACTAAGCATACTCTAGACAGTTTCAAAGGGCATCTTCATATAGGGATCGAAGATGTTCGCATCGAATCAGACATATATGAAGGTGTGACATGGGAGGTTTTTTCGAATCACACTCCTCTATTAGGATATTCACCCCTAGCTTGCACTAATTGTTCGGTGTTGTTTTTCTTTTAGCCACCAGGATCCCACCCAAGAAGCCAACAACCAAAAGGTCAATCGAAACGAAGACTGGGGGAGGCAGCAAGCCCACAAAGGTATATCTCTGTCTTACCCTTTTACACTTTGTTATGTCTAATTGTTCTAATATTTCAGTATTAAATTCAGGCTGCTCGAAAACCTCCTCTAACCCCAATAAAAATCCAAAAGAAAACAACAGAAGCCCCTGTCATAATAGATTATGACGAAGAAGAATTGTCACATGTTCTCGACCTTACTTCCAGGAAAAGAAAATAGCAACCAAAAATCATTGAAGCTTTGAGCCAGCCTCCAACAAAGTTTACCAAGAAAAGGCCTACTGCATTAACTATCCAAGAGCCTACCCCTGAGGCTATGGCAAAGATAGCAGCGACTCAAAGCAAAAGTGATAACTCCAGCCCTGGGGTCGAAGGGGACAAGGTAAAAACATACCTTCCCTATCTTGATTATTTGATTTATTGTCTTCTACCACTCATCTTTCGATTGTTTTGGTTTCAGGATGGTACAGGTACTAATGTGCGAACAATAGTTACAACTTCCTCCATGCCAACTTCCATAGCAGATGTCCTTAATAACGCTGGAGAACCTACCTATCGACCATCATCCGAGAAAAGTTCTATGAGTGAAATCAATCAACCCACTCTTGGTGAACTTGAAACTTCACCATGAAAAACCACTACTCAACATTCACATACCATCGGTTCTGATCACGAAGCTAATTCAGGCAAAGAGGACCAAACTGGAGAGAACAAGGATACTATGGTGGTAGATGAAGAAGTTCAAGCTGGAGACAACCCTGAAGACGGTTCACCCAACGTCGAAGGCCCAATCGATACCCACAAAGAGGGTAACGATGGTGAAAATACGGTAATGGAGGAGGAAGACGAAGGAAACCAAACCCCATTCAACGCTGGTGATGATGATATAGGCTTCAAAGAAAAGGACACCAATGGTGAGGGGAACCAGGACACAGTCGAAGGACAGACTCAGAGTCAAACTCTTGCCACTCCAAACGTTGCAACTATTCCATAAGGCAGAGCTTCGATAGGAAGCACTGGGGGTTTCTCTTCAGAAGAAATAGCAATTCTGAAACGAAACCAACCGCTTGAATACCTGAAAGCTATACTAAGCTGCAAGGAAAAATCCTCTGAGAAAAGCCTTAGCACTGCTACATCATCTGATGACCAACCTTCGAGTACATCTACAAATGAAGTGCTCTTGAAAATCAAGGAAAAGGTCTTCAAGGGTGATTTATTCCTGCTTCTACTGGCTGATCCTTCTGCCCCCCTAACATTGAAAGCTCTATTAACCAAGTCAATCTATTAGAAGCTTCTCCTGAAGTTTCCAACATCATCTTGGAGTTAGGTACTATGATTGACCAAGTTGTCGAAGATCATAAGTTACTACCCCAGATAACTAGGGAGATCGAACAAAAGGCTGGTTTTGAAGCAGCTACTTGGGATGCCGCCATTGAGTCTACCAATAAGGCGATGGAGATGGAGCAGACGAAATAAAATAACAAAGAAGAGATCGAAAGCCATGACCGTGACATCGCTTCATGGAGAAAACAGATAAAGGAACTACAAGCCAAAATTTTTGAAGCCAAAAAGCGTAAAAGTGAACTTCTGGTGTTCGTGAAGGAGAATTGCGATCCAAAACGCAGCGGAAATTAAAAAATTTCTCCTTTAGAGATCCTTACGAATGGTCATGATCAGTGATAGAATATTTACCTCTTGTGACGATTGAAACCTTTGGTGCAGATCTCTTGTGACGATCAAAACCTTTGATGCAGATCCACGGAGCGATCACGAACGTTGAATGATGACAACGTCTCTACTCAGTCCACACGAACGGATTCCTTCAATCTCAGTGCTAGCTGGTATGAATAAAAGCTTTGAGTGTGAGAGAGAGAAAGAGAAAACGAAAATAATGCAACCGCAATGAATGCTTCTGCACAAGGGTTCTATTTATAGAACCACTTGTGTGGGCTTCAAGCTAAAAAGCCCACTTAAGTGTATTTTGGCCCATATCTTATAATATGCCCAAAATCACTTAAGCTCATGGTACCTTACCATATTTCGTATTCTACTTAAGTACACCGTACCTTTACGATGTTCTACAATTCACTTAAGGGCACCGTACCTTACGGTGTTCCTTAGTTACTCTATCTCTCATCAATCCGTCCTTTGTGTGTGACCCTGTAGGTTTTCGCGGCATTGGTAATTATATTAAATCATGTATTTAACATAATAAACAGTGAGCGGTATCTAGCAACACATCACTGCTACCCAAGACACGAAAATGTCATGTGATCTGACAATTCCTTCTGTGATAATACTTATGTGTATAATTACCCTTTTGCCCTTATGTCTATATTGAACACAAGGCATAGACCGTGTCATCCTTGTCCAGTTCAATATTGGGCCCATAGACATTTATCCTGTTATGCAGGATGAGCAAATTCCATCTAGGTCACTCATGTCCCTCAGCATGCTTCGTGGAGTATCCATCAACTGTCTTTATGGTTATCGAGTTACGGACAATGTTTGATCAGCAATAAAGCACTCGACTCTACATCTAGGGTCCATAGTGGTTTCAGGTCGAAGAGTGGTATACACCATTATCACCATGAGAATAACTTATGACACTTTGCATAACTTTCTATATAGTATTCTCATAGCGGGTCAATCTGGTATAAATATTACTCTTAATATTCATACTTATGTTTAAGACTTGATAACTCCTTATCCATGATCCATGAGATGTGATCATCAATCTATATACATAATAGTCTTAATGCTTTAATGTCATCCCACTTCACAATAAAGCTCGACTACAGATACTTTAAGAATAGTGTCCTTATGTTTAATGTGATCTCATGATCAAGTCATACTTGATACATTAAACAGACTAGCTATTCTAGGGACTTTATTAAACAAACGTAATAAAGAAAAAGCCTTTTATTATTAATAAATAATTCGATACAAGTACCAAAAGTATTGGCCTCTAGGGCTTACACCAACAGTTCGATGGTTTCTTGATGGCTAAAAAGTTAGTGTTTGGTATGAAGTTCGTCGAAAAAGTGCACAAACTTGAGTCAGAGCTCATACTTCTCCGTCGAAACGATCATTACGTGAGAAACGCTTGGAACTTCTCAAGACAAAGTACATCCACATAAGGCTAATCTCCCTTTTTAGTTCTAATCTCCTTTTCCATTTTGCCCATTTGATAAGTTTTGGTTGTAATGAATATTAGCCCTTTGGGCCCTTAAAGCGAATTTAAACCATTTTGGCACCCTTTACCATATTGGTTTTGTTTAACTTACACGTAATTTACTTTCTTCTTATTTTTATTTCTTAAAGTGATGGCCTATATCTTTTCAAATATTTTCCATTCACTCTCAAGATTCTTCTATCTTCACTAAGTTCCTCAATCTCATAGGCACCATTAGAGAAAACTTGCAAAATTTGAAAAGGGTCTTCCCACTTGGGAGACCACTTCCCTAAAGTCTTATCTTTTCGAACCATTGGAAGAACAACTTTCCAGACCAAGTCTTCAGGAGAAAATATTTTAATTTTAACCTTCTTATTATAAGAGCCATCTACTCTCTTTTTCTGCCTTTTTAATAATTCCAAGGCATTTAGTCTCTCTTCATATAGATCGACTAGTTCATCCAACATCATGTTCCAATATGATTCTGATGGGATTTCGTGATGCCTCTGAATTCTTGTGGATTCTAGGTAAATTTATACTTGTAAAACCCCATCATGACCAAAGGTTAGTCGAAAAGGAGTTGAATTAGTGGCTTCCTTGGGAGAAGTCCGACATGCCCATAAAATTTGATTTAAAGTCTTGTACCAATTTCTAGGTTTCTTCCCCACATGCTTCTTAATCAAACCAATAATCCCCTTATTAGCTGCTTCGACTTGACCATTATCCTGAGCATAATATGGCGTAGACATTAACAATTTGAAACCCATTTTCTTAGCAAATTCTTGCATCTTTCGACCAATAAACACTGATCCTTGATCTGTTGTGACAGTCTCTGGGATTCCAAATCTATAATATGTTTCTGAATAAATTTGATCGCATCTTCTTGGGCCACACTTGGCAAAGGTATAACTTCGATCCACTTTGTAAAATAATCAACGCCAACCAAGATATACCTTTGATTCTTTGATGATAGTGGTCAAATTTCCCCAATCAAATCCAAAGCCCAACCTCTATAAGGCCAAGGTTTGACTATAGAGTGAAATTCGCTCGCAGGGACATGTTGTATGCCCGCATGTACCTGACATTCTTGGCATCCTTTGGCAAATTCAGTGCAGTCCTTTAACATGGTGGGCCAATACATCCTCTGGCGAAATAGAAGTCATTTCATCTTATGGCCAACTTGGTGTGCCCCACATGCCCCACTATGGACAGTCGAAAGAGCTAAATATGCCTTTGATTCACTAAGACATTTAAGCAAAACTCCCTCAGGAGTCTTTTTGAACAATTCCATCCCCAAAAGAAAATAACTTAAAGCTCGATACCTGGTTTTTCAATCGGAAGACGCCATTCGATCCTGTAAATATTCCATTATTGGTTTCCTGTAATCTCCGTCTGTCAGGTTATCTATTGCCAATATCTCGAAGTTTTCTTTATCAGCATATCCCAACTTTGTTTTCTCCAAATCTTATGGGGCTAATCTGATCGACATGACTCTTCCTCTGACTTCAATTCCTTTTTGCAATTTTTCTTTTGAAATTTTATACCCTGATGCAATCTGAGCAAGTCATTAGCCAATTTATTTTCCAATCAACGTATGTGTCGAATACTAGCCATCTCGAATCTTTTTAGCAACCGACTGGCTATTATGAAGTACATAATGAAATTCTCTTTAGTACACCTGTACTATTTTGTAATCTGTTTTATAACTAACTCTGAGTCACCCATTATTTACACTCGAGTTGCCCCCAATTCCAACAATATCTCAAGTCCGGCTATGAGAGCTTCATATTCAACCTCATTGCTCGAGCATAGAGCCTCCACTTTGTACTTGAGTTTTGTTGGAATTTTATTAGGAGAAATGATTAAAACTCCTATGCATGTTCAATCTTTGTGACTAGACCCATCGAAGTACAACTTCCAGGTCTCAAATTCGAGATAGTCCAGTGCATTCTCAGCTATGGAGTGGTCGACTATAAAGTCTGCAACCACCTGTCCCTTAACAACTTAGCGGTATATATGTTAAGGAATATTCAGTTAGAGCTAGTGCCCATTTTCCAATTCGACTGTGTAAAATTGGTTTAGACAGCATATGTTTAATGTCATCAAAGTGAGATGAAACATAAACATCAACAGGTTTTATATAATGCTTCAACTTCATACAAGAAAAATATAAGCATAAACACAATTTTTCAACTATGCTATACCTAGTTTCTGCATCATTTAAAACCCTATTGAGGTAGTAAATGGCTCTTTCGACGCCATTATCATCCTCTTGAGCCAACATGCTCCCTAAAGTCTTGTCAGATGCAGATATGTACAATCTCATACTCCTATTCCTACAAGGTGGTGTCAGAATTGGTGGATGAATCAAGTATTCTTTAATTTTATTGAACGCTTCTTGCTGAGCCTTCCCCCATTCGAATCCTTCCTTGTTGAGTCGAAGCAAAGGCGAAAAAGCTTGTGTCTTTCCACTAAGGTTTGAGATGAATCTCCTTAGGAAATTGATCTTACCGAGCAGTGACTGCAATCCCTTCTTCGTTGATGGCGCTATCACTTCCAATATGACCTTGGTCTTATTCTGGTTTATTTCAATTCCCTTTTTGTGGACCACAAAGCCTAAGAAATCCTCTGCCTTCACACAAAAAAAATGAATTTGAGAGGGTTCATTTGTAGACCATGTCTTCTCATCCTTTCGAAGGACATTCAAAGATGATCTATATGGCTCTTCCCTGAAACAAACTTAACAACAATATCATCTATGTAAATTTGCATACAGATCTCTATAAAATCATGGAAGATCGAATTCATTGCTCTCTGGTATGTAGCCTCAATATTCTTTAAACCAAAAGGCATCACCACCCATTCGTATGTGCCTAAGGCTCTAGGACATCGAAATGCCATTTTTGGGACATCCTCTTCCGCAATGAATATTTGATTATATCCAGAATATCCATCGAGCATGCTAAGATACTCGTGGCCTGCGGTAGAGTCGACTAACATTTCCTCCACCGACATTGAATATTCATCATTTGGGGTTACAGTATTTAAGCCTTTAAAATCTATGTATACCCTTAAAGTACCGTTCTTCTTAATAACATGCACAATATTAGCTAACCATTCGACATACCTGGCTGTGCGAATGAAGTTACAGCGAAGAAGCCTTTCGACCTCCTCTTTAATCTTCAAGAGAATTGCAGGCGCAAATCGCCTTGGGTTCTGCTTGACATGCCTTTTTCCAGCCTTGATTGGCAGCTTCAATTCAACCAGATATCTGCTCAAACCAGGCATCTCATCTAATTCCACGCGAAACAGACCTTGAATTCCTTCAACAATTGGATGACTTCGACTTTGAGTTGTGGGCTGATATTAGCGCTAATGTAAGTTGGCCTTTTTTGTCAATCCTTCTCCCAAGTTTATTTCTTCAAGTGGGTCCTGAGCCAGCATCTTAATATTTGTTGATAGCGGATCCTTCAAGAAATCCAATGACTCGTCATCATAAATGGCATTGAGCCTATGGCCTTGATCTTCATCCTGAACCTTATCATGTGGATCTGGATCGAAGTCCTTTCCAGAACCTATTTTGATGTAACTCCTTGCTGGCTTCGACAACCATGTTTTTGACTTCAGCCTCCAAGGCTGATTGCTGTTTGTTTTCGGTTACGTAAGCCGAAATCCTTTTTAGCCCTTCGAACTCAGTCATTAACGCTGAATTTGCTTCCCCAACCTGTGGGGTCAACTCCTAAAGCTCATAGATATCCAAAGTCGTCTCCGCCTACCACTTCTCTATCCCAATGAAAACCATTGATGAGGTGCAAATATAGGGAACAATAGGCATTGTCATCTTGAGTAAATGCAAAATTGGTTAGATCACACGGAGCGATATTGGCCAAATGTTTGTCGAATTGGAGAATGTCAATATGGTTGATAGGAGTCTTGAAGTACCCTTGGTCTACTTATATATTCTCCACAATACGATCTAGACGCCATATGATGATTCGTTGATGCATTGAGGATGGCACAACCTCAACCCCGTGTATATGTTCTCTTCCAAGTAACATGTTATAGTTAACCTTCATCTTCACAACCATAAAAATTGTGGATCTGGTGACAGTTCCTACAGTTAATTTGACCTGGATTACACCAAGAGTGGAACCCACATTTCCCTCGTAATTAGAAAGCACCATATTGTAGGGTTTGGCATCGGTATCGTACTTGCCAATTTTTCTCAGCATATGATACATCACTAAATTCACTGTTGCACCGCAGTCCACTAAGATTTTATTAATGGGGAAACCTTTGATCTTCCCAGTAATAATGAGAGGCTTAAGATGACTATTAATAGCCTCATCAGGTCTCTCGAAGAAGGCATTTTCTCCTCCACGCAACCATTGTTCATCACGTAGTAGCATACTGGCTTGTGAGCCGCCATTTCTCTTTCTGTATTGCTGTCAGTGTCTCCGACCTCTGTGATTTGGTCGAAATCTCTGGGCATCAGGATACCACTCCGAATAAGATATGTAAAGAAGCTTCTGACCCGGAGTCGAAGTTGTCTGTTAGTATTTCGTCTTCCGCGGCCATTCGATCGTATTTTTCTCTGGCCGCCTCTACTGGAGTATTAAAATTTCTCTTATCAAGGCTTAAGTCCTCCTTTTTCCTTTCAGGAGCATTGGTGATGGATTCAACCTTTTCCTTTTCGCCAATATCCCTCTGTGCTTTCCTCCTTCTCTGTTCCCTTCTCCATTGAGACCTTGTCATGGGATTTTTTCCTTTGTAGTTTTCCGAGATGTGGGATGTTTTTTTGTCATCCTGAAACTCCTTACAGTATGTTAATGAAGAACCTCTATTCACCTCGAAGTTATGCCATTTTCTGTGGCCGTGTTTTCTGCCATCGATTGGCTTCACCAATTTTCAATTTGAAGCCTCAGTGTTGGGTTTGAAAGAATGGGTTTAGCAGCAAGACCCTTTCGTTTTGTTTCACCAAGCTTCACCATAGGCCTTCTTGGATCATAATACATTCTTGGGTCGAAAGCCCTTATGGGATAGACAACCTGTTGATCTTGAGGGGCTTCCTGGCACCCTTGGTATTTTACCCTCCTTACTCCCTCGAGGTTTTGAGTCGCTTTCTTGTCGAACATGACGCTACACCAGGGACACAACATAACATCTGATTGCTTCTTCTGGGACCTCTGGAGGAAATCAGTCATAGTTTTGTCTTCTTTGGGGAACACTATTTTATTATACTCTTCTTGTTGACACTCATTGTTAACTTCCATGGAGGTTTCTTGGGATATTTCGACCATATTAACCTCCATGTCGACATCTTTAGTGATGTTCAAATTCTGGAATTGCAATTGAAGGCCCTCAGTAGGCTTATCTATTTGCACGAAACCATCATCAGTTTCTTTGGTGACTATCATCAAGTTGGAATCTTCAGTGATTCCGGTGTCAAAATTATCAGTGTTTTCATTGGTGGAATTTCCCACAGCTTCCTGAACGAAGTCTTTGAAAAAAGAATCTCTGTTCAAGGTGCTCAAAAACCTTAACCATGAAGGGTTCGTTGATGAAGTCCTCAGTAACGTCGGTCATGTCAAACTCATTAGTGACTTCGACCATGTTTACTTCCTCTAGTTCCGTGTAATGGGCATCAACCATTTGTAAAGGATTGGAGTCGATCTTCATATGGCTCCTAGGTTTGTCTCCAAACTTGAGCCCCTCTTCTTGGATAATATTCTGAACAAGATCCCTGAAAAGAAAACATTGAGATATTTTATGACCCAGAAAATTATGGTACTTTCAAAACCCTTTTTTCTTTCTTTGTTCTAAAGGAGGTATTGTAACACCCAGAGGCACTATCATCTAACCATCCTTAACTAACAAATCGAAGATTTCGTCACATTTTGTAACGTCGAAAGTGTAAGTTTTCTTAGGAAATTTATCATTCTTTTCTGGTTCAATAGGGTTTTTTCCATTCGACGGGGCCAAGACCTTACAAGCGTAAGGTGGCCCTTGCTTCAACTCAACAAGGTCGATTTCATTTTCGTCGAAGTCTAAAGGCCCATTATAGGATCCTTCGTCATCATTACTGAAATCGACGTAGGCTACTCTTTATTCTTATTTTCTCTAGCATTTTCTTCCTTCAAGCATTCTAACCGTCGGACCCTATCAGCCAGTTGGGCCATATCTCTCAAGTATTGGGTATCTAACTTCTTCCTGATAGAATAGTCAAGGCCCCCAGCGGCTATTTAGACCAATTCATGCTCTGGTACTTGTGTAAAACACCTAACTTTGAGTAATCGAAATCTATTTAGATAATCATCAATTGGCTCAGTAAACTTTTGTTTAATACTAGCCAATTCCTTTAGAGTTATCTTTGTTTGCCCCATGTAAAACTGCTCATGGAACATTCTCTCTAACTGATTCCAAGTATTATTCGAGTTTTGTGGCAAGGTGATGAACCACGCGAAGGCGTTCTTTGTGAGAAAACTTGGGAAATATTTTATCCTAAGGTTTTCGTTGTTCGAAATGTATCCTGCCTCTATTAAATATCTAGCCACATGTTCGACAGTGGATTCAGTAGTATCCCCAGAAAACTTAGTGAATTTGGGGATTTTTGTTCTAGGGGGTGTTTCTGCCTGTAGGATATATTCTGACAGAGGTGATGTATAATTTGGCCTTCGAAGGCCAAAGTTTACCCCATTTCGAGCCATAATCCTTTCGACCATGGTTGCCAGATTGTTATCTCCTGCCATATCATCATGTTGAATCTGTCGTATGACATCATCAACATTTTGGTTTCTATTTACCATTACTATCCTTGGCTCTCTCTCCCTGGGGATTTGTGGTTCAGTCCTAGGGGGTCCGACTCCTACTCATTGATTTACCATCTCTGGTTGCAGTTGATTTTATGGAATTTGGTTAATAGTAGGGTCTTCTTCGAAGGTTGCCATCTGGTTTTGCCTTATCCAATTCCTCAGAGGGTGTCGATGAGGCTGTGGTACACCCAAGAAGTCACACATTCGCGCCATCTGCGCCATCATCTGTTGATTCGATTGTGCTATATTTTGAATCCAAGGATTCAATACAGTGGTCAATGTTTTTGGTAGGCATTTGGACGATATCATGGTTGCTTTTGTCCATCTGTTGTCTCCACACTGCTGCAGAACTATTGGTAAGACTAGGTATTTGTGTTTGGTATCCCAAGCCTGAAGATTGGTTATTTCGACCCATGTTAACCCCAGATCCTGACCTTTGTAATGGGGAGGTTATCTTAACCACTGGTTCTGAAAATGTTGAAGCAACGTTATATAAACTTGCCATCACTAAAGTTGGCATTCCATATGGCTGCTCTTTGTGATAGATTTTGAGAATTTTGGTTATTTGGCGCATTTAAAATCTCCATTCTCCTAGTGGATTCTCTCCTTGATCTATTTTCGTTGGTTGTGGCTACTTTACCACTCCTTAATAACATACAACAAATTCTTTCGTCAGGGAGAAAATGACTGAATAACCAAAATTAAAAAAAAGAAGGAAATTTTCACTTTTTAAAAAATCGTTAGCACTGTCCCATTGGGCGTGCCAATTTGTTTACCATGAAAATTGGTAAACAACCGATGATCTTCCAAATTACTAAATTTGGTTACTTACAGGATCAATCAGATTGATCCTAGGACATGTGTTAATTATTTGTTAAAGTGACTTTCAGTGAACATGAACACTTCGATAGTGTTTGGAACAATAGTGATTCGTGAAAAATGCTTAAAAATTAAAAGACCAACACAAAAATAAAGAGAACGTAGTAAAAAGGAAAGTAAATGGCAACAAAGGTAAATCCTTAGGATAAAGAAGTATTTCTAGAAAATAAAGATAAATTGAATTACTTCAAAGTAAATGACAATGGTGTAAATCGAACGTACATTTCTCAATTTACTGTTTCTCTACACGTGAATACTTGGTAAATTTTACATATTTTATACACACTTTGAACACACACGGATCCTAGCATTAAGACCTTTTTATTTATACTAATCGAAATACCCGCTTCTTACGGCCTTTCAATCACGTCGAGACAAATGGCGCTTTACATGGATGTAACTATCCACTATGCTCCACGTGTACCTTCAGCAATTCATATAAGAACAAAAAGTTCCCTCCTTTTATTTGAATTTGAATCTCCTATCGAAAACATCTTCAAACACTAAAAGTTATTTCTAAGTCCCTGCAACATCTTGACCCTCTCATTTGGGCACTTTCGACTAGAGCTCCCAATCTTAGACCCAATCGAAACATTTTCAAAAGGAGCTCCAGTTTGTTAATTTCCAAATATGAACGTCGGAATTAGGAGCCAATAAATTATACCCCAAAAATGTCATTTTCGACTCATAGGAGAAAAAAACATTTTTTGAGAATATGCTTCGACGTCTTGGACAATTTTGGCATGTTACCAAATGTTCCAATATTCACAAAACTTTTCAGTTTCTTCCAGCTGTTTGGTGACATCAAAGTCATCACTACATTTTCCTAATAACATCTTTTCAGCCCACAACCGAATCTTCTTAATCATCACATTTCCTAGACCCTAAGAGATTGTGGGTTTAGACATTAATTACCACCTCTTCATCATACCATCCAGGAAAGACACATGTCCCACTATCTTGTCACCCATTAATGTTGATTTGAACTGTTTTTTCTTCCAAACACGTTTATAAAAGCCACAAACTCACATCAGTTTCAATCTTTGCGCTTTCTAAAATCTCAAACACTCTAACTATTCATCTTCAAACAATCTTCAAACAAAAAACCCAGATTTTCTCCTTTTTTTCAACATTCAACAACAACAATGGCAACCTCAAGCATAACCTCTAAAGACATAAGCAAGGCTATCAAACCGTCTGTCAAATCAAAAGCTCTTAAGAAGATTTCAGAACTCCCCCCTTTCACTACAGACGAATACTTGGTAAATCCTTAAGATAAAGAAGTATTTCTGGAAAATAAAGATAAATTGAATTACTTCAAAGTAAATGACAATGGTGTAAATCGAACGCACATTTCTCAATTTACTGTTTCTCTACACGCAGATACTTGGTAAATTTTACAAATTTTATACACTTTGAAAACACACGGATCCTAGCACTAAGACCTTTTATTTATACTAATCAAAATAACCGCTTCTAGTGGCCTTTCAATCACGTCGAGACAAATGACGCTTTGCATGGATGCAACTATCCACTATGCTCCACGTGTACCTTCAACAATACAAATAAGAACAAAAAGTTCCCTCCTTTTATTTGAATTTGAATCTCCCTTTGAAAACATCTTCAAACACTAAAAGTTATTTCTAAGTCCCTGCAACATCTTGACCCTACATCTGGGCACTTTCGACTAGAGCTCCCAATCTTAGACCCAGTCAAAACATTTTCAAAAGGAGCTCCAGTTTGTTAATTTCCAAATATGGGCGTCAAAATTAGGAGCCAACACACATACATCAGAGTCTATGACTTCAAGAATTTCCTTTGACCTGCTTCCTGCATCCTTACTGAAGTCATTCTTGTGCTGCTTCGTCTGCACACATTCTTCATACACTTTGTTTGGAATGTCGATTTTTAGTAATCGTGAAACCATATTTCTTCTCTTCAAATCTCTGATGTCTTTGAAATTAAGATGGCCAAGTCTATAATGCCATATCCATTCATCTCTGCTGGCTGCTGTTGCAAGGAACTTATGCTCTATCACATTTAGCGCAATCTTGAAGGTTCTATTCTAAGACATTGGAGCCTTCAAGATCAACCTTCCATTGAGTTGAGAACTTTCATCATCTTGTCTTGATTGAAACCTTGTAGTTCTTTTCAACTAACTTCCCTATGCTAAGCAAATTGCTCTTCATGCTTGGTATGTACAACACATTTGAAATTACTGACCTCTTGTCATCTTTCCTCATAATCAGAACATCACCAACACCTTCATCTGCTAGAGTGTTGTTATTTGAAAATTTCACCATGTTCTTCATTGAGGGCTTTATGTTGACAAACCAATCTTTCCTTCCAGACATGTGCGATGAGCATCCTGAGTCCAAGTACTACTGGTCCTTGAATCTCTCTTCATCTCTTGTTGTAACCATCAACAACATCTCTTCTTCTTCATGATTTGCCAGCTATGCATAAGTTTCTTGATTCTTCTGCTTTTCTGTATAATCACTAGAATAGTGACAATACTTCTGAGAATTGTAACACTAAATGTGGCTATTGTCTGGATTTTAACCACCACCTCTTCCTCTACCTACAACACCACCTCTTTGGTTGCCTTGGTTCCAGGGTTTTCTCTGATTCGACCAGTTTCCTTCTTGCTGATTTCGACTAGTCAAATTGTTGTAGCCTCCTCTACCTTTGTTTCCATTCCAACTTCCTTTGCATTTTCTTTCTTTTGTTGATTGCACCTGTAAAGCCATGTCACTCTTCGACTTTCCTGCAACTCTTTCATCCATTATTTGTTAATGAGATTCAAGCGTCCCTTGAAGCTCTTCCTTTATCAGTTTTGACAAATCTTTCGACTCTTCTATGGCTAGTACCATGTGGTCGAACTTTGGAGCCAATGACCTCAAGATCTTTCCAACAACAGATCTTGATGTCAACACTTCTCCACATACCTTGATTTGATTCACCAGTTTCGTAACCTTGGTGAAGAAATCAGTTATGCTTTCATTGTCTTCCATCTGAAGCAATTCATGAAGGAGAATAACGATCCAAAATGCAGCGGAATTAAAAAATTTCTCCTTTAGTGATCCTTACGAATGAGCATGATCAATGATAGAAATCATTACCTCTTGTGGCAATTGAATCCTTTGATGCAGATCTAAGGAGTGATCGCGAACGTTGAATGGTGACAACGCCTCTACTCAGTCCACACTAACGGATTCCTTCAATCTCAGTACTAGCTGCTACGAATGAAGGCTGAGAGAGAGAGAGAGAGAGAGAGAGAGAGAGAGAGAGAGAAACATAATTTTCATCTTAACCAATGCTTATGCACAAGGGTTCTATTTATAGAACCACTTGTGTGGGCTGCAAGCTAAAAAACCCACTTAAGTGTATGTGACCCATATCTTATGATATACCAAAATCACTTATGCGCGTGGTACCTTACCATATTTCATATTCTACTTAAGTGCACCGTACATTACGATGTTCTACAATTCACTTAAGTGCAATGTACCTTACGGTGTTCCTTATTTACTCTATCTCTCATCAATCCGTCCTTTTGTGTGTGACCCTGTAGGTTCTCGCGACATTGGCAATTATATTAAATCACGTATTCAACATAATAAATAGTGAGCGGCATCTAGAAACACATCAATGCTACCTGTAAGACCCCAATTTTGTCCCTAAGATCCCTCATGGCATCATATCATATCATATCATTGCCTCAAGGATCATTGTGCACCTTTGCTTGCTTTCTTAGTGGGTGGGTTGTATCTTGAGGGTGGTTCTTGATCACCAAGCATGTTTTGCATATGTATATCATTGCTTTTCATTTGTTTACTAACCAAAAGTACAAAAATATTGTCATCTAACCTTGTTACTTGCAGATAAAGCAACATTAGGTCAAGCCAGTCAAAGGCAATTCATTGAGCTATAGATGGTGGCCATTCTTGAGAATTTGGGCACCATGATCATTCACAAGAGTTAATATGAACCCATGACATCATTTTGAATCAAGATCTCAAGTGGAAGAGGCTTGAATTTCATCTGAGCATAGCCAGGTCAGCTGAAACCCTAGAAAAGTCAACATAAGTCAACTGTGCATTCAATCATGGATTTGAAGGTGGGAGATGGTTAGAGAGACCTCATTCATGTCCATACAAGTCTCATTTGACATTTCAAATATCAACATTGAAGAATTTGAGGTCAGATGAAAAGTTGCCAAAAATAGTAAGTGACCTGTAATTTCAAACTGCCAAAAATGGAAAGGTCTTCTCCTCAAGTTTACATCACCAATAATGCTTCAAATGAAATTTTGTCCAACAAGAGAGTTGAAGATCTTACACTCACCTTTCCAAAAAGTCTAAGAACATCCATTTCTCATTTGTGGTTGAAACGTTATGGATCAATCATTGCCAAGCAAATTTGAACTTCAAGCTTGCATAACTTTTGCACCAAAAGGCCAATTGAAGTGGTTCTTTTTGCAACATCTCCATCTTGATATGCTCTATCATAATCATGCATTACATTTCATCAATTCTCATCATAAAAATATTGGATTTTTCACTTGATTTCATTTGAATTTTTGGAGGGAAAGTATCAATTTGAAAATTGTGCATTGTTTTCATTTCCAACCAATCACATTTGCTTCAAAATAGATTTTGAAACTCATTTCAAGACAAACTCGGTACTGTTCCATTGCCTTGCATTGCATAAGGGTGTTTTGGCCATTTGCATAAACACTTCCATTCCACTTAATCTAATTGCATTGCTTAATTGTGATTAGTGAACATGATTAACAGATGGTATATAACCCTAATCATAACAGAAAATCATAACAACAACTTCACAAACTCAGATCTGAAAATTTTCATCTCAATTTTCTATCAACTTTTCATCGAATTTCTTCATATCTTTTGCTTGTTCCTTGAGTTGTTCATCATCTACAAGCATTGTTGAAGATTATTGAAGCAAGATCCTGTAGAATTCTTGAAGAATCGTGGACTGTTGGAGCTTATGCACATCCATGGCATTTGAAGATTCCATCAAGATCAAGCACGATTGAGCTGTTGTTCATCATCCTTTCATCTCTCTAAACATTGTAGAACTTCTGTTTCAACTTGCCAGGACCTGAGAAGCGCGATTTCACTTCTGTTGCATCATTGAGGTTAGATTTCGAATGCTCCATTTCTTGAAATAATCATGTGCTTATGGTAGATCTTGCATCACTGGTTATACTGAGATTTGGATCTCTTGATTTCATTAAGTATTGAAGTAATTATGTTGATTTGAATTTTGGCATGTGAAACTTGTTGCGCTCGATCTGTTTGATATAGTTAGAATTAGGTAAAATTAATGATGGATTGATGATGTATGTTGAAGGATGAATCGATTGATATATGTTTGGTGAATTTCTGTGCATGTTTGTTCTTGGTGATGAAGAACACGATGAATATGTGATGAATGTTAGGGTTCTGCATTTCCAGATCGTGTTTGATCTTGTGTAGCGCTGGTTGCATGTGTTTTGTTGTTTTTCGCTCATGTATTGGTCCAAGTGCCGACTTCTGATTGGCCAGCGTTTCAATTAAATGAAACGCGGTGTTTAACCTGGCGCCACAATTCAAATGTTCATGTGGTTCGATTCCCCCGCTTCATCAAAATCCAAAATGCCTTGTATATTTTATCCATTTATGCTATCCATTCATGCTATGCCATTCATGTGATTTTTATTTTTTTCTCTTCATTCAAAAATCCATAACTCCATAAATACTTATCCAAATCACATGAGGTTTTTTGCACAATGATCTTCATGGTGTCTATTATTTTTTGGTGATTTTTCCAGAATTTGTGCTCGGTTGAAAATTGTTTTAGCCTAGGGTTTATTCATACATATGCTATGTTGCACCTTGCTTGCCATTTTGATTGTGAAATAATGATGGTTGATCCAATGAATGTGAAAATTGACATGCATAAACTAGACATCCTAATGGTCATTTTGGTTTAGAGTTTGCATTTTTCTCATTCCTGGTTGTTGAGTTATGATGTGATTAATGTAGGTGTGACAATGTGTGTCACACCTTTGCTTGCTTGATTTGCTGATTTTATTTACCATGCCAAATTAATGCCAAATGATGAGATTTTTTGCATGTTACTTCTTCTGGATGTTAAGATTGATCATGAATTTTTGTAGAATTTTTGGATCCATTTTTGATTTGTTTAATATTTTTCTTTCTGGATTTCCATTTGTGGACTTTTGATGAGTGTTGAACTTAGATGATTTGTGAAATGCTTGATGTTTATCATATGAACTTGAAATTTTGTACATTGATTCTAGACACATTGAAGTTTGTCTTGGCTTTGGTTTGAGTCATTTATCATTTGCCATCTCTGTTTTAGGATTGCCTTAAGTTGATGTATCAAATTGTGCTTCCTTTGAGCTTGCTTGTGCTTACCTTGACTTGTTGAATTTCTTTGCCATGCTTATACTTGTCCAAATGCCATGATTTTTGGTGTGCTGATCATTTGATGTGTGCTGTTTAGCCATGATTGTTCTTGAGATTTATTGAGCCATTATGGAATTAATATGCCTTTGATCATTCTGTTGCTTCTATGTGGTTTCAACTTGCCTATCTTGACATGTGTTGATTATGAAATTCTTTTGGTAATTGCTATTGACATGAGACCACTTGGACATTGTTCTAATTTGATTGAACTTGATTCATGTCAATTTTCATGTTCTGTTTTGAATTATTTCTCCCCCTTTGACCCTAGGCTTTGTCCTAGTGGTTTGCTTCTCATGTTTGGAGCTTTGTTTCAGGTTGTACATGCAAGTTACACAATTGATGATGCCTCATCTTGAGAGCATTTGATATTTGCTTTTGATTACTAATGTGTGTTTTGTAGGTTGATGTTGATTCAATTGGGATTGACTTGTGGCTTGTGCCTTTGCCTATATTGGTTGTCTGTTGCATTAACTGTTGGTTGTTTATCTGAGTTGTATACTGATTTGTTTGATGTTTCCACAGGTACATTAGTTGCTTAAGTTCATTTTGAACTTGCTTGGTTGCTTAACCAATTAGGTATAACCTCTCTTCTTCATGTAGTCTGGAAGACCTGGCTTGTTACTTGGCCAGGCGCCTGTCTGAAGTCCTCCTTAAGAGGCAATGGTTGTGATTGTTTATCTTTGTCCCCAAGCAGGAAAAGTCCTTTTGATAAGGCAATTGGTAGATAAAAGAGATGTGTAGTCCATCTCCTACTATTCTGTGTGTCATCCCTTTGCTCACATTACATGTTGTAGCATTGTGGATCTTAACCCAAGATCTATAGAGTCATTAACTTGTGGAGAGAGTTCCAACTTTCTGAACTCCCACACCTTCCATCATTTGAATGCTCTCCCTGACCAGGGATAAGAGCAATGAGGCACACCCCTCATATCCTTTCATCTGCTTCACCTTAACTCTCAATGTTAAGGTTAAGAGCACCACTTACCCCATTCCAGTTGGTTTTAAAGTCTAACCCTTGCTTGAGCCTAATTGCTTGTATATAGTGTGTGCTATCTGACTTGCTTGATTGATTGCTTGATTCATCTGTACATGTTTGCTTATCTGCTTGTGTGCATTTATCATCATTAATTGTTCATTATTACATGATCATCATTTCATATATCTGTGACATCTTTGTTTGTCCATTGAGGAATCAACTGTAAGTCCATTCATTGGCCTTTGTTCCTATGATTTGGAAGGGATTGAGTGTAAGACCATTTCATTGGCCACTTATGTCCTCTTTGCTTAGTGCTTCTGTTTGTTTGTTGTATGTGAGGATGCAATTGTAGGTCCATGTTGTTGGCATTTGTACTCCCATGATCATCTGTTGGAGATTAGAGTAAGCCCAGATAGATTGGCATCTGATATCCATGTTTTGTTTTGCTTTATGAGATTGGTGTAAGTCCATTTATTGGCATCCGGTATCATTGTTTTGTTTGTCTTTGGAGATTGGTATAAGCCCAGATAGATTGGCATCTGACATCCATGTTTTGTTTTGCTTTAGGAGATTGGAATAAGTCCATTTATTGGCATCTGATATCCCTGTTTGTTTTAGGAGATTGGTGTAAATCCATTGATTGGTATCCGGTATCCGTGTTTGTTTGTGAGATTGGTATAAGTCCATTTATTGGCATCCGGTATCATTGTTGTTTTAGGAGATTGGTGTAAATCCATTGATTGGTATCCGGTATCCACCTTTGTTTGTGAGATTGGAATAAGTCCATTGATTGGCATCCGGTATCACCTTGCTTTTTATTTGCTTACTTGCTTTGTTGCCTTATTCCAAAGGACACACTTGAATCATCTTCTATATGATCTCAAGAGGTGAACTTCTAGAAAGTTTTACACTCCTTCATCCACATCCTTTTTGTTTCAAAACCCCTTTTCACTTGTAAATACATAATGTGCAAACATTTTCATGTCTTTTCAAATTAGAAACCTGGACCTTAAGTCCTTGACTTTTCAAACTCCATTTCATAACACTTCTTTCTGAATTGAATACTAATCATACTTTGACCATCCTTTTGTGAATACTCATAATAAATTAACTTCACCCATTCAATTGTTTTGTGGCTTTGTCCATTGTTGATATGTTTTCATACATTAGCCATAGGTTTCAATTCTCATAGTGGTTGATGTAAATCTCACCACATCCTTAGTGAGTTGATTGTAAGTCTTCCATACTTCTTATAGGGTTAACCCCTCACTAGTATGTTGAAGCCATCCTTGCATGGTGGATTGTTGGTATTGGTTGAGTTTTCTTCCGTTGATAATGAAAAGCCTTAGTGCTCTTGTTTTAAAATGAACCTACTCATATTTTGGAAATTTTTTAGCCGAACTACGGCGTTTTGATCCTTACCTTTCATGGAAGGTACGTAGGCAACGGGTTCATCCGTTCAAACACAAAAATAATAAAATTGTATATTCTTTTCTCATCTTCCCAATCATGTTTGCACAATATGTCATAAACAAATATTTTTTTTTTCTTATACAACAAGTGTGAAAAGGGCTCCCTAGGAGTACCTATGACGTTTTGGGTGCCTAACACCTTCCCATTGCGTAATTAACCCCTTACCCAGATTCTCTGATCTTTTCATTAGTTTTCTATGTGTAAAACTTCTTAGGCTTTTGTTCGCTTTTTAGCCAATCCTTTGGATAAATAAAAGTGCGGTGGCGACTCGATTTCTTTGTATGCTTTGCTTTTGATTTAATCAATAAATCATAAAGTGACGAATACACCGCTACACTACCCAATACACGAAAATGTCATGTGATCTAACAAATCCTTTTGTGATAATACTTATGTGTAAAATTACCCTTTTGCCCTTATGTCTATATTGAACACAAGGCATAAACTGTGTCATCCTTATCCAGTTCAATATTGGGCCCTTAGACATTCATCCTGTTACGTAGGATGGGAAAATTCCATCTAGGTCACTCATGTCCCTCAGCATGCTTCGTTGAGTACCCATGAACTGTCTTTATGGTCATTCAGTTACGAATAATGTTTGATCAACAATAAAACACTCGACTCTACACCTAGGGTCCATAGTGGTTTCAGGTCAAAGGGTGGTATACACCACTATCACCATGAGAATAACTTATGACACTTTGCATAACATTCTATATAGTATTCTCATAGTGGGTCAATCCAGTATAAATATTACTCATAATATTCATACCTATGTTTAAGACTTGATAACTCCTTTTCCATGACCCATGAGATATGATCATCCGTCTATATACATAATAGTCTTAATGCTTTAATGTTATCCCACTTCACAACAAAGCTCGACTACAGATACTTTAAGAATAATGTCCTTATATTTAATGGGATCTCATGATTAAGTCACACTTGATACATTAAACGGACTAGCTATTCTAGGGACTTTATTAAACAAACATAATAAAGAAAAAACCTTTTATTATTAATAAATAATTCAATAGAAGTACCAAAAGTACTGGCCTCTAGGGCTTACATCAACAATCTCCCACTAGCACTATAGCCAATAAGGCATACCCCTAATGCCCATAGATCTAGTATGGTCAATATGCTTCTGTTGTGCAAGAGGCTTTGTCAGTGGGTCAAAAATATTCTCAAGTGTAGATACTCTGCATATTTTCACATCTCCTCTATTTATTATCTCTCGAATGAGGTGATAATGCCTAAGTATGTGTTTGGACCGTTGGTGAGATTTAGGCTCCTTAGCTTGTGCGATAGCACCATTGTTATCACAATAGAGATCAATGGGATCCATAATGCTAGGAACTATGCCAAGTTCACTAACGAACTTTTTGATCCAAACAACTTCCTTTGCTGCACTTGAGGCAACAATATACTCGGTCTCGGTTGTAGAATCAGCAACTGTATCTTGCTTTGAACTTTTCTAGCTCACAATGCCACCGTTTAAGCAAAACACATAACCAGATTGCGATCTAAAGTCATCCTTATCTGTTTGGAAGCTAGCATCGGTGTATTCTATTACAACAAGCTCTTCCTGACCTCCATATATCAAGAATGAGTCTTTAGTCCTTCTCAAATACTTAAGGATATTCTTGACAGCTACCTAATGAGCATCACCAGGATCATATTGGTACCTACTCGTTGCACTTAAAGCATACGAGATATCTGGTCGAGTACATAACATGGCGTACATGATAGATCCTATTGCAGATGCATATGAAATCTTATTCATGTTATCCCTTTCTTCCTTAGTTGAAGGGGATTGTGTTTTTGATAGACACATGCCATGTTGCATAGGTATGAATCCTTTCTTGGAATCATGCATATTAAAGCGTCTCGACACTTTATCTATGTATGTACTCTGACTTAGGCCAAGCAGTTTTTGTGATCTATCTCTATAAATCATGATTCCTAATATATAGGCTTCTTCACCTAGGTCCTTCATAGAAAAACATTTCCCCAACCAAGACTTTACTTGTTGCAGGGTAGGGATATTATTTCCAATGAGTAATATGTCATCTACATATAATACCAGGAAGATGATCATGTTCTCACTAACCTTCTTGTAGACACAAGGCTCATCTTCATTCTTGATGAATCCATATTGTTTTATTATTTCATCAAAACAAAGATTCTAGCTTCTGGAAGCTTGCTTTAATCCATAGATTGATCTTTGTAAATTGCATATCTTTTAGGCTTCTTCTGGTATATCAAATCCTTCAGGTTGTGTCATGTACACATCCTCAAGAAGATTCCCATTAAGGAAAGTAGTTTTAACATCCATTTGCCATATTTCATAATCATGATATGTAGCGATAGGAAGTAAAATTCGAATAGATTTAAGCATTGAAACTAGTGAAAAGGTTTCATAATAGTCAACCCCGTGAATTTGTTTATGTCCTTTTGCAAACAATCTTGCCTTATAGGCATGTACCTTACCATCCATGTCAGTCTTCTTTTTGAAGACCCACCTGCATCCTATAGGGCTAACTCCTACAGGAGGCTCTACCAAGGTCCAAACCTGGTTTGTGTACATGGAATCCATTTCAGATTTCATGGCTTCTAGCCACTTCTCAGAATCGGGACCAGTTATGGCCTCTTGGTAGGTCACAAGCTCATCTTGATCCATGAGTAATACATTACCTTGATTAGTTATGAGATATCCATATCTCTCGGGTAGGTGATGCATCCTGCTTGACCTACGTTGGTCTTGTTCTACTTGAGAAGGTTGCTCTTCCACAACTACTTGTGTTTCCAGCTCTAATTCCTCCATAGGTGTATCAATGCTTTGTGATTCTTGAATTTCTTCAAGCTCTACTTTCCTCCCATTAATTCCTTTGGAATAAAATCTATTTCTAGGAAAACTCAAGTTCGAGCAACAAACACTTTTCCCTCAGAAGGATTGTAGAAGTAATACCCTCTTGTTTTTTTAGGATACCCCACAAATAAGCATTTGTCAGATTTGGGCTCAAGCTTAGTTGAAATTTTCCGTTTCACATAAACTTTGCAACCCCAAATCTTCATGTTAGACATGTGTGGTTTCTTACCATTCCATATCTCATATGGTGTCTTCTCAACCTTTTTGGATGGAACACGGTTAAGTGTATAAGTTGCTGTCAATAGTGCATGTCCCCAAAAGGAGTTTGGAAGATCGGCATGACTCATCATGGATCGAACCATGTCTAACAAGGTTCGATTTCTTCTCTCAGATACACCGTTCCATTGGGGTGTTCCAGGAGGAGTAAGTTGGGATAGAATCTCACACTCTTTCAGATGGTCATCAAACTCTAGGCTTAAATATTCACCACCTCGATCTGATCGAAGAGTTTTAATATTCTTACCTATTTGGTTTTGTACTTCATTCTTGAATTCCTTGAACTTTTCAAAGGACTCTGATTTGAATTTCATTAAATACACATAACCATATCTATTGAAATCATCAGTAAATATGATGAAGTACTGAAAACCTCCTCTGGATGGTATGTTCAATGGTCCACATACATCAGTATGTATGAAGGCCACAAGATGATTAGCCGTAGGAACTCAATGTTGTTGCTTTAGCCGTAGGTCAACTTCACCTTTTGCCAAATCTCTACTCATTTTTAGCCCCTGCACATTGGTACAAATGTCAGAATCGCATCCAGTATCTAATACCCATGATGCAGAAGTAGTTAAATCAATTTCAATAACAAAAATACCTGAAGTTGAAGTCTCTACTCCATTCTTCTTATCTTCCAGGTACTTTGGGCAGTTTCTCTTCCATTGTTCGGTCTTACCACAATGGAAGCAGGTGCCTTCCTTTGCTAGGCCTCCACTAGGCTTCAAAGCAGGAGCAATGGGTTTGGGTTTGGCAACTTCCTTGCCTTTCCCTTTACCACCCTGCTTGGTGGGTCTTTTGTTCAGTCTCCTTCCATTTTCGATCATCAGAATGGACTTCCCTTTTGACTTCAAATTTTGCTCAGTAGTTCTTAACATGCCTAGAAGTTCAGGAAGACTTTTGTTCATATCATTCATGTTGAAATTAAGGACAAATTGATTGAAGCTATCTGGCAACAATTGCAAGATCAAATCAGTCGCAAGTTTCTTTCCGAGGGGAAAATCCAACCTCTCAAGGTTCTCCACATACCCAAACATCTTGAGCACATGGGGACCTACAGGGGATCCCTAAGCTAACTTGCCTTGAAAAGGGCTTTTGAAACTTCAAACCTTTCATGCCTTGCCTGCTCTTGATAGAGCATCTTAAGGTGTTCGATCATATCGAACGCTGCCATGTTCTCATGTTGCTTTTGCAACTCTGAGTTCATGGTAGCTAGCATGAGGCAAGCAGTTTCATTGGCATCATCGACATGCTTCTTATAAGCATCTCTTTCTACCATATGTGCATAACTAGGAGGTTCCTCTTCAGGAACAGGTTTCTCCAAGACATACATCTTTCTATCATGCTTGAGGACAATCCTTAGATTTCGGTGTCAATCTAGAAAATTTGTCCCAGACAATTTTTCCTTATCAAGGATTGATCGCAAAATGTTGTTAGAGGTGTTTGTTGTCATGGTAATTTACATGAAAAATATAAAAATATAAGTATCACTAAAATAATATATTTAATTAGGCCTTTAATTAAATTTTCTCCCACTATTTTACTCAAAACAAATGACCCTCATCATTTGATTCGGAAAATCCCGTTGGAAGATTTTCTAGTGGGTCGAGATCCACATTGCACTTTGTTTTAAGTCAGTGTAGGCGGATTACACAAAACTAGGTTATTTAGGTAGGAACTCCTTCCAATTGTATCTAAAACAACTTTCAAATATTTTAGTTGGGTGAATAACTCCTTATTCCAATCCATCACATGGATCATTTCCAACTCTTACTTCTAAACGTATATAATATTATTATAATTTGTTTAGTTAAGTTTGACCCATTGTTTTAGCAATTGAATATTACAATTATCCAATAGCACCTTACTAATATAGAATATGTCGCGTAGGCGAAACCTACATTATTCGATACTAGTCTTGATGAGTGCTAAAACTTGGAAAGTATAAACTTAATATTTAATTTGAGGGAATTTGCAATTATTCTGATCTCACCGACTTATTTATCATATAAATCGTCTCTTACATGCATCAACATACATTCACAAAAATGAAACAGTTATGGCCCCTAGCGCAATTGTTCTCCCACGCCAATGAGAGAACCTAAGCTAACCTAATAACGATCTAAACTTCTCCAAGCAAGATCTTCAAGGTTGTCCTCCTTTGATATTGTATTCTTCTCTTTCTTCATAACATTACATTACATAAAAGAAACTCGTTTTACATACGAGAGAGTGAGATGAGAAAAGAAGTTACATTAAGAGATTAAAAGAGATGCACGACACGCAGGTTGTATTTTAAAATCCCAAACACAAAATAAAGGAAAACTAAGGCTATAACTGATCACCACAAGGCAATAATAATAAACAAATTATTATTACTAATTTAAATTTTGTTAATTAAATAAACCAAATTAAATTTCGGCGACTGATCATACTACGCAGTTAGCCGAGGGTTCCGCTGCCTGGTCAGCGGATGGTGGTTCCGTCATGAACCTTAATGAAGCAATTTCATATCGTCAAACACACCTCGATTGTTAATTCAGTATGATTGATCAATATGTCATTGCTTCACCACACTTTCATCGGATTCCGAAGCAAATGACCATTGATCGCTCAAAGGAAAACAACCATTAAGTGTTTGAATGAACGAAATAGAAACAATATATCATATATAACGTATTTTGCATAAGAATTACTTATATCATATATATATAACTTGATCGATCTCAATTATGTAACCTATGGACGATTGATGTATCGTTGCTTCACCATACTGACGTCGGATTCCGAAGCGTAGTCAACATCAATCATCCAAATCATACACACATGATGCCAAATTTAATTACTCGTTTATTATTTAATGCATTCTGTCTTTTAATCTATTAACACAGAAAATACAGAAAATAAACAACTATCAGATGCATGGTTTCATAAGTGGCTATGATACCACTGAAGGAGAATAGCGATCCAAAACGCATTGGAATTTAAATTTTTCTCCTTTAGTGATCCTTACGAATGAGCATGATCAGTGATAGAAATCATTACCTCTTGTGGAGATTGAATCCTTTGATGCATATCTAAGGAGTGATCACGAACTTTGAATGGTGACAACGTCTCTACTCAATCCACACGAACAGATTCCTTCAATCTCAGTGCTAGCTGCTATGAATGAAGGCTTTGAGTGTGTGTGTGTGTGTGTGTGTGTGAGAGAGAGAGAGAGAGGGAGAGAGGGAGAGAGAGAGAGAGAGAGAGAGAGAGAGAGAGAGAGAAATGAAATTTTCATCTTAACCAATGCTTATGCACAAGGGTTCTATTTATAGAACCACTTGTGTGGGCTGCAAGCTAAAAAACTCACTTAAGTGCATGTAGCCCATATCTTATGATATACCAAAATCACTTAATCGTGTGGTACCTTACCATATTTCATATTCTACTTAAGTGCACCGTAAGTTGTGATTAAGTCACACTTGATACATTAAACGAACTAGCTATTCTAGGGACTTTATTAAACAAACATAATAAAGAAAAAAGTCTTTTATTATTAATAAATAATTCGACACAACTACCAAATGTACTTGCCTTTAGGGTTTACACCAACAATTCATACGTCATTTTGTGAGTTTGTAACCTCACCTCTTTCACCTTCTCCGCGCCTCCAAACGACTTCTCTATAATTTTTCATGCTTCTTTCGCTGACTCCGCATCACTAACATTTTCAAAGTTATCTGCTTCAACATATTGATGGATTATAAAGAGTGTTTTATAATCTTTTTTCTTTAATTCTTTATGTGCAACATTTTCTTGATCTGTCGCATTTTCTGCAAGCGTTGTTACTCCTTCCTTCACAAGATCCCAAAGATCTTGATAACAGAATACAACCTTTATCTGTTTGCACCAATTCTCATAATTGTTCTTGAGAATCAGAGGATTTGCTAGAAAATGCCCGTTTGGATGATTCATTGTCATGGTCATTTTCTTCCCACGAATCGTTTAAATCGGAACTCTTGATACCAAATGTTGGAAATGCACTAGAACTTATGGAGAATTTCAATAAATGGAGAAAGAAAATAAAGAACGATGAAGGAGAAGAAGAATATTCTGCAGAGATTCTCCCTGCCCACAACTTGCGGAAAACTTATTATTCACTTTGCAACTATAAAGTTATGTGAATACAATGTTATGAATACAACATTCACCTCATTACAAGAATAAGGGTTACTCGCTCTAATTATAGATTTAGGTTAGCTTGCACCCCAAGTCAAAGCCAAAAACTATAAAAGTCCAAAATAGTTAACACTACTAAAATAGGTCTAAGTCAAAATTCTTTGTGAAGCAACATGATTCAACACTTCGACACACAAATACAACTTGAGACACTAGGTGATTCAACACTTTCTTGCTTCTGTCGAGCAACCTGCTTTTACACAAGAAATTACAATTCAACCATTTTCATATTATATCATCAGACACCCTCATGTTTATGAATTGATGTGTTAGTTATTTTCAAAGATAAGACTGAGTTATATATGTTGTGCATTTTAAACTGACATTCTTCTATTTGTAATACGACGTAAGTTATTTTTTCTTTTGGTAACAACTGCTTTAAAAAATAAATTTGGAAGGTAAAATAGGCTATACCAAAAGTATATGTTCTCTTTATATATTTTTTATAGATTAATACTCAATTTAAATTCATGAATACTACATTTTAACTGATATGTTAAACACTAGAGAAAATCTAACATGAAGACAACAATATAAATAAAATTTAGGGAGGGTGGTAACTGTTTAACTTTTTTTTTAAATGACGGTAACTGTTTAACTTTTTTTTTAAATGACGGTAACTGTGGAATAGAAAAAACTGCTAGAAAAGTTTAGTAAATGAAAAGATCATGAGAAAGGAAAAATGTAAGAAAGAAAACAAAGTATTAACTAAATCTTTTTATGTTATAGGTAATAAATTTTATTTAAATTAAAAACTCAAAAGTATGATTGATACTCAAATAAACTACTCCAAAATTATGAATTCACCATTAAAACTCAGTTACACATTAAATATTGCTCTTTTATTTCTTATGCATTACAGAAGATATATTTAATAATTTTTAATAGTATTCATTGTATTAATCAAACAATACAATGAAATGAATAAAATTAAAAGTGTGTAAAGGAATCAATCTAAATAGTTAAACTTAAAAAGTTAGTGAGAACATTAAAATTAAAAAAGAAAAGATAATATAAAACCTGAAAAAGTAACCTCATCTTCATAAAGCAAATCTCTGTTAACATCAATTTTTTTTCACTTCACTGCCTCCAAACAAATTAAAAACAAAAAATTAATAAGGGTGGCTAAAAAAATATGAGATAAAAATTAAAGTTACCATTATTATCTTTCTCTTTTATTTTCAACTTTGTCTTCTTTCTTCTATATCTTCCTTCTTTCTTCTATATCTTCCATTTGCTTTTCCACCTTATGTTCTCTCTCTCAATTCTTTTTTTCTTCTTTTTGTGTCTAGTGGTTGGAATATCAAATGAAGAAGGAGGTTTAGAAACTGAATAGAAGTTATGAAAGATCCGGAATAATAACTTATTAATCTATTAATTATAAAAAAAATAGTATAATAAAATCAATATATTAGGACAAAACTGAAAGTAAAAAAGACTACAACAAAATATTACTTTTTATATATTGTTATCGATTCTTATTCTTATTAGGAATTACTAACATCTAGACGGGCATTCTGTATTCGTCTTTCCGTTTCTTTTAATAAATATACGTAAAAATATATATGATATTATTTTATTTAATGTCAATTTTAATCGAAAGTTATATAAAAAATTAATAAGAGGAAGTTATGTGAAAGAAGATAATAGTGATTTGAATAGAAATTTTTAAAAATTATTAAGTGATTTAAGGGTAAAATTGATAGAAAAATAGATTACATCAAAACCAAATTTTCTCTTTATATATTATTATAGATAAATAAAAAAGGAAATAAATAAGTATTAAAATATTTATTTTCTTTATCATATTTTATAAAAAGTTACATAAATTTAAAATAATTATCCTATGGGATAATTATTCCTTATTTCTTATTTATTGAATAATTACTTATTTACTTCCTAAACTGAGATAATTATTTTTATTCATTCCTATTTTTCAGCCACACACTTTTAACTACTCTCACTTCCGACACAAATATCAACTAAGACTTTTATAAATTTTCATTTCGCAAAAACAAAGACATAGTCTATTCAATTGAACTTTGTCGAGGTGATCTTTTGCCGAATGATTGTTTCCGTTGCCTCTCCGGCTCATCCCACAAATATTTGTCCAAAGAGAAGCAATCTTTTGGTCTGAAGATGGAAGATGTTCCTAAGTTTTATTCAAATAACTTGAATGATTCAGTTGATGTTAATTTGTCTAATGAAATTGTTACGACTTTGTTGGATAATTTAACAAGTAAAGTTGTGAAAGGTGATTCTAGGATTATTTTTTTTACCAACCTCGAGCATTACTGGTAATAACACTAAACCTTTTTACATGAATTATGAACTTATTAGTAATATTTTATGATCTCATTATGAGAGGTTTGGTTTGTGCAGAAAAAAGTAATAAGAGTACTTCAATTGACATCACTTTAGCAATACCAATATTTAATAGATCTATTTATAAATAAGGAAGTCAAAGAAAAAGTTTGAAGGTAAGTTACTTGAAGCATTGATATATATTTAAATTAATGATACAAAGCTCTCGTTCGACATTTGTCTATAATAATCATTTGAATTTTTTTTTGAAAAATATTACTATGAACATTTGCAATCAATAATTTGTTGCTTATGTGATCTATCCGAGGAAATGAAGAAAAAACTTTCTCTAGCATTGGACCAAAGAATCAATACATAGATTGTTTAGTTTCTCCATTTGCTTTATTTCCACTTCCTTGGCATGAAATTCAAGAATATTATCTCATTTCATCGTCACCTATAGATAATGATAATATTCTTCTTTTCTGACAGCTATCATACATTTTTTCCCTTATCATGATGTTATTTTTGGTGTTTTATTGTAATTAAGATTTTATATGTAGGCACACCGTCAAAATAATGGATGGACATGTGGATATTATGTCGTGAAGATTATGTTTGACATTGTTGATGCTTCTATTGTTGAAAGATTCAATAAAGTAGTATAATTCAAAATATTTTCGTATTGCATGTATTTATTAAAAAATATGTAAATTATTGTTTTAATATGTTGAACTTGGAGACACCTCATCGTATGAAAAAGAGACCATTGACCACATTCGACAACTGTCGAATTGTTGAAAAGCACGGAGACCAAGAATTGATTAAATGAAATAGGATCTAAATTAAATTAAATATAATATAATTATGAAAATAAAATGCACATATTCTATTTAAAGAAAATAGGGTGTAAACTTGCCAACATCCATAGTAATAATTACTCATTTTACACCCGATTTTTATCAAATGGGATGTAAATCCGTTTGACTTAAATACATATGTGTAAAAAATTTACACTTGTTTTCTATAAAACAGGGTGTAATATGCCATATATATATATATATATATATATATATATATATATATATATATTATATATATATATATATATATATATATATATATATATATATAGATATATATATAATATATATATATATATATATATAGATATATATATATATATATATATATATATATATATATATATATATATATATATATATATATATATATATATAGATATATATATATATATATATATATATATATATATAATATATATATATATATATATATATATATATATTATATATATATATATATATATATATATATATAATATATATATATATATATATATATATATATATATATATATATATATATATTATATATATATATATATATATATATATATATATATATATATCCGTTTTCATAAAAAAAGTGTAATATACCATATATAAATGCAGATATGTAAACATTTACACCAGTTTTCTATAAAACAAGGTGTATTATTCCATATATTTACACCCATTTTAATAAAAAATGGTGTAATATACCATCTATTTACACCCGTTTTAAAATGGATGTAACTTTGTCAGACATTTCTCACCCGTTGAATTCACATCCTCTAATAACAGGTGTTAAATGTAAAAAGAACAGGTGTAAATGACTCTTTCCGCACTAGTGAAAGCATCACTCACCATGTATTTTTTGTTAAAAACCATACCTAGTTGAAACTTGAATACCTCGCCACTTGTGTAAGTTGGATACTTCTCATTTTCCTCATCATATCCATTATCAGGAGGAGTATACATCACATCAAAATCTACATCAGAATGACTCACCTTATCACCCAATTTCTCACAAGGTAGGGTCATGGTCCAATCCAAGTCAATAGACTCCTGAGTACTCTCATACTCAGTATCACTAAAACTGTCTAATTCAGCATCATTTCTAACCTAGTCAACATCATCATCACCCAAAAAAAAATTCTTCACTTCCAACATCAACATCATTGTTATTTTCACTTCCAACGTGTACATCATCACCAAAATTCTTATTTTCTTGACTTCCAACATCATCATCATCATTAACAATTTAAACTTCTACTTATTCATCATCAGAATTCGGAGTACAATCACCATTAACATGTAACTCCTCAACATAATCATGTACTAATTCTGCCTCATCTACAACTTCAGGATTACCAATGGAATACTTTACATACACATCTACCAACTCAAATTCCATTCGCATCCTCAACAAATTTAAGTATATTAGCATTAGAATTTATGGGTCTAAGGCCACGAAAAAAGCTATACTTAGGGTTCCAATACCACACGCATTTGACATTCCTATATCCCTCATTTCTTATCAAATATTCTAGTTGCATATATGACATATATTTCACATCCCACTTCTAGTTCATTTTTGAAAATTCTCCATTAACGTACCACTTAAAAGGTTTGTCTACTAATTTTCCCCTATTATGAATTCTTAACCTAATGGTTTGAGCATGAGATGATACTGATAACATATTAAAGTGCACGATTAGAATTCAAATTTTACTAAACCCTAAAGAAGAAAAATATTAATATTCACAAATTTACTAAACCTTTAATTGGAAAAACAACTTTTTACATACCTCACATAAAATTCCACATCTTCTTTGCTTTTACATGACTGTGGAATGTTATTCATCGTATTGTTCTTGACCTTCGTGCTTCCTTCAAAAGTGGATTTTGTAACCTATGAACCCATGAATTGGTGGAAGGAGGGAGGCATGAAAGTTAGAAGTTGAGATTATGGTGCTCTTATCATATGGTTGATTTTTTTTTACTTGGATGGTCAATAATGGAAGAAGAAGGGAGACGTGAATTGGAGAAGCTGAAATCACGGTTTATGTAAATGGGGGAGAACAAACAAAAGTGAAAGTCTTTATATTTTTAGATTTTATATTGATATATTTTCTGAGTTTTAATTTTGGTTTTCTTGGTTGGACTGTTGTGAAACATTTTGATCTTCAACCACTATTTCCTCGTCTGGAATGCCAATAGTTGGATGTGGTGTTGGAAATATAACACAAATAGGTTGTTCTTGTAAATAAGATAAAGGTTGAATGATATAATAAAATTGTGAGATGTGGATCGAATAAGAGGTGTAAAAGAAACTCAAAATGCCTTAATTGTCTGGAAGTCATGGCTAGAATCTTTACTTTCTGGGTTTTCATTAGGAATGGATGGCCTTTGACGACTTGCTCTCTTTTTTAGTGGAATGCTTTCTTCTTCTTCTTCTCCTTCTTCGCCATCGACATCAATTGTGAAAATACGTTCCTTCCTTGGGTTTTTTTGAACTGGCCCTAAGGGCTTGAGGTTTGTTTTCTTCTTCTTCTTCTTGGTTTATCGAACTGATGAAGTTGCAACAACAACTTTTTTCTTTTTTGTTGAGGCTTCAACATCCTCTTTCCAGCTACTTCAATACTTGGGAGGTATAGGTCTATGAGCAACCTTACTTTCATCACTTTCATCAGTGGCTTCAACTTCTTTACTCTCTTATTAAATTATTGGGTCTGACTAAACCATTTATAATTATTGGCATAATAAATCATGAATATGAAGAGATAAAAGGGATTCAAAGAGTAAGTTGGACCTGTGTTCCTTCACTATCAGGAGTGCTTTCCTCTTTGTCCTTCCTTGCCTTATTTTGAATAGATGTGGCACCAGTATAACCACTTCCTCTTTTTCGGCCCTGGAAAAAGAATAGGAATAAGCAATGGAGAAAGCAAGAACTATTGGCAAAAGAACAATCAAAGGTTCAGGGAATCAACATGTTTTACTTCTATGGGTTGGCTAGGTCTTCTTGTCGACTACTTTAACTTCTTTCCTTTTCTTCGACCCTTTTGGGACTAGAGGTAGAGCTTTAAACTTCTGAAACAGGTAAGTAAGGTGAAAACATAAAGTAGAGTTAGTGAGTTTTGCAAGTCCTTTTATTTGACCTTCTTGGATGGTGTCGAGGATTTGAGTGTGATCAAGATCAATATGTCCTAGGATTAATCATGTAAGTGAAAAACTTGTGATTGTTTAACCATTTAAGTGAATTAAAACTTGTGATTGTTTACTAAAAAACAACGATAAACAATCCCATGTACTTATGTGTAGAGTAGCTTTCTGTGATGACAAGGTTCTAGAAAAGTTTGCCTCTCCTTTGTAATGGTCGATCTGAGATCTTTATGGTCGGCCTCTCTCTCTCTCTCTCTCTCTCTCTCTCTCTCTCTCTGTATATATATATATATATATATATATATATATATATATATATATATATATATATATATATATATATATATATATATATATATATATATATATATAATTGAGATAAAAAGTTTAATTTTTAAATATTATGAATATTAATGACATATCAAATAAAATAAAATTGATACATTTAAAAGAGGTTTTGAACATCCGTAAATCTATCATTTTTAAGAAGTGCATCAAATCAATTTGAAAAGGTTAAAACCATTGCAAATTAAGAAAAAATCTTTGTAAATATCCAAATTTTAAAATACCAACATTTTAAACTTTAACTCTACTTGATTCTTAGGTTGAGTTTGGTATAATGTGTTAACCCGGTGTTCGGATTTAAAATTTTATATGTTGTTAATCTGAATTTCAAATTCCTGATATATACTTACTTATTATTTGGTTTGTCTTTGTAGGGAAGTTGTGTATTTGGCGCTTCTAAATTTCAAAATTTAAACTTTAGGGATATTTTTGGAATTTCGCCAAGGTGTGTGAGTAAGTAATGTGGTGCATTGAACAATCCCCTTAAAAACATGAGAGGTTCTTAAGTTTAATGGGTGTGGTTTATGAGTTTATATAGGGTTGAGTTAGATTAGAATTAACTTAACTCGTTACCCAACCCGTTCAAATTTAATAGTTAAAATTTATCGTCCGATATGTAATTTTATTGTCCAAATCGAACCGAACCAACACAATTATTTACTTATTGAGTTGACTTGAGTTGTGCATACAATGCAATTATTTTTTTCATTATTAAAAAAAATTGTGGCACAATTCAATACAATTGAATAGGCATGGTAAAAAATCTACTCCGACCGCCATTTAATTGGAAAAACCGATTTAACTAAGGGAGGATGTTGGTGCAGGGAAAAACTCGACTTTTAATTGTCGGGGCGGGGTGTAACACCCCATGTTCGACTAATTAATTTAATTAAATTATTTAGAATTTATTTGATTAATTGGTGTTTATAGATTATTATGGTGTGATTGTGGGGGTAAGTATCCTTGGAATAGAGGTATATAGAGAGTAAGAGTTTGGTTTAGTTTTTTTGGAAGTTATTAAAATTTTAATTAATTATTAGAATAAATAATGTTTTATTCGGAATAATTAAAAAAATAGTAAAATGATAGAATTGAGTCATTTGTGAGAATTTGAACAAATAAAGGGGAACAAGGAGTTAGGGAGTTGGGGCAATTGTGTTAATTAAGAAAATTGAGGGTTAATAAGGTAATTAGAAAGAATTATGTATAAAACCCTAAGGATATATTGGGAGTAACAGAAAATTAACCTAGTTTTATCAATACATCAAAGTTTAGAAAAAAGGCAAAAGGAGATAAAAAGCTTTTGAAGGGAGAAGAGAAAAAGATAGAATTTTGAAGAGGGAAGTCATATAAGTTGCTTGATTCATCATCAATTGCTGGAAATCTAAGGTAAGGGGGGAGAAAGGGCTATCAATTAGGTGTATTGCATGATGTGGTAGAGAAGAGAGGTCCTTACTCTCATCAGGATTCTATGATTTTGTTCTATGAATTGTTATTGTGTTAATAATTTGGAAATTGATGATTTGTTGGGTTTATGCATGTGGTTTTATGAATGAAATTATAATTGAACCATCATGATTATACATGTATAAATTTCCACCATTGTTGAATGTAGAAGGTTTTAGAGATATGAATATTTGGTGAATTTATGGGCAATTAATGTGTTGATTAATATAATTAGGGCTTAATAAGAGTATGGTTTTATTTTGAGAAAAAGAAAGTTTGAAATAAGTTGTTTTTGTGTTGAGAAGTGTTTGGATAGTTTTATAACAGTGAAATACTTACTATGTGCGTTAAAAACTGGGTTTTAGGCAAAAACAAATGTTTGGGTCGACCCATACATCCTTGGAGTCGACCCTAAACCAATAGAAAGGATTTTTTTAAAAACTGCACAATTGGGGTCGACCCATATGTGCTTGGAGTCGACCCATAATTGTTTGGAGTCGACCCATAGAGGTTGGGAATCAACCATAAACTGCCATAATGTTTGTTTTGCCTTTTGTTGCACTACCCGACGATTTTGGCCGTAACTTTCGTTCTGTAAGACCAAATGAGACGCCGTTTAAAGCGTTTGAAAGTTTGTTGTCTTCTTTTGTAATACCAGAATGTTTGTTTTGTCTTTTGTTGCACTATCAGACGATTTTGGCTGTAACTTTTATTCCGTCTGAATGTGAGGAGATGGTGTAGATAATTGACAAAAATTACATGTGTAGTTACCTGACGATTTATGCCACAACTTTTGATCCAAAGGTTCAAATGACGTGTTGTTTGAAGTGTTAGATAGATAACACTCAGAGCGGAATCATGGAATTTATTGGTGAGATAGTCAAGAGGTAGTCATGTGCCTACTTTTAGGATGTTTGTGCTGACTTGTGTGATCGGTTAGCAAATCGTTATGGTTATATGGTGATGTGTTGCTATTTTGGTGAAGTAACATGAACAAATTCTTATGAAATTACATTTGTTGAGTCACTGCTATTTTTTGTTGTTTATAGATGTTGTAAACATGAATTTATTGTTGTGTATGATGAATGATGTGATGCATAAATAATAAAGTATAGGGATCCTTTTGGTGAACATTTTTGTGATAATGCATGTTGTTGAGAGTCATGCATCATGATGTACGGGCTTTGGTCCAATTTTGGCGTGTGTAACACCTCAAAATTTGCCCTCCTCTCTTGGGACTAGCTTAACATATTACATATCATTTTTAGGTCATTAGGCATTGCATATTGCATATCATGTGGTTACATTGTGCAAGCCATTCTCCCAAGTCTTGATCAGAAGATAGGAGGTCATGGTGCAAGCTAGGGTTTCATTGGACTGGTCATTAATCATCTGAGGGTGTGGAGGTCCAAATTAGGGTTTTGTGGTTCTCAAGGAGATTGGTCTTCATCTTGATTGAAAGGATTCATCATCATCATCATGGTTTGTCATCATCAAGTGTTGGAGCACATTCTTTGAGATTAGGGTTTTGACCACTGGTCAACCCTAATCGGTTGCATTGGGCCAATCAGGGCATAGCAAGGAGATGGGGTCTATGATGGATATGGGGATCATTTCGTGATTGTATGGAGCTTATGGAGGCTAGGGTTTCATCCTTGAGCCATTTCATCAGAGAATTGGGGCTCAGATGGATCAGTTCATTGCCAAATTCATCTATCAGTTGAAAAGTCAACTGTGGTCAACTGTGCTTCATTTTATGGATTTGGAGGTGGGAGAGAGTTGGATACACTTCATTCATGTTGAAACAAGTGTTATTTGACATTGCAAAGCTCAAGAATGAGGAAAATAAAGTCAGGACAAAAATTGCCAAAAATAGAAAGTGACTTGTAATGGAAGTTTCCAAAAATGGAAAGTTTTTCACCACAAAATTACATGTCCAAGGAAGCTTCAAATGAAAAGTTGTTCAACATGAAAGTTGTAGATCTTGTTCTTACCTTTCCAAAAAGTCCAAGAACTTGAAATTTCCATGTATGGTTGACAAGTTATGGTCCATTCATTTTCAAAAAAGACCTATAATCAAAGTGGCATAACTTTCACATGGAGTGTCCAAATTGGATGATCTTTTTATGAGCAAACTCCATTTCACATGTACTTTCATGGTGCATAATCAAAATTCATCAAAAATGGTCAATGCAAAAGGTCAATTTTCAAGTGCACTAATTAAAATCCAAGGGCAAAATGGTCCAACTTGAGAAATACTTGGAATTTTGGAATGGGAGTTTTTGCAACACATCACATATGCCAAATAGAAGTGGTTTGAACTATCATAAGTTTCCAAGGTGCAATATTTGGCAAGGCTACTTTTGAACATTCACTTAAAATGCATTTTTTAGCATAGCATATTGGAAATGAGAAATACAATGCCAATTGCCATGGGATCAAAGCCAACACATTCCAAATGGTATTTAGAGGATGTCTGAGCTGTCACATAGCTGTCATGAGCCCTAATATGGAAAGTCATTTTTGCCCTTTCACTCAAATTGCACATTATGCTAATTACATGTGTTTTGGCTAATTGGTGATTAAGTGAGTGATTAGAGTGGAGTATTTAAGCCTAATTGTAACAGAATGCAAATCACAATCACATTCTCCAAGATTCATAACAAACTTTCCCTCAAAAAGTGCAAATTCTCTCAAGAACATCATCAACAAAATTCATCAAAACTCCACGAATTCTTCATCATTCGGCTTGGTTTTTGTTGCTTCATCTTCCATAGATCATAATCTCCAACTGTTTTGAGGAATTGGAAGAAGACAACATCAAAATCGCAGCTGTCCAAAGTATGTGCATCAATGGCATTTCGAGATTTCTTCCAACTGAGGCATCTTTGAGCTAAAGTACGCACTCCAATCATCTTCCTAAAGCTTCTCCTGCATCTGTTTTGGATCATTGAAGCCAAATACATCACGAATCACAACTGCCATCACTTTAAGGTGCAAATTCGAATCTTATGATTTCTTAAATTGTTATATGGGTTAGAAAGTTCATTCATCATAGATCATTATGCCATGCTTGGTTTGTGAAATGATTGAGTGAGTTGAGAGAAATCCGGATTTGAAGCTTTGATGCACAAACTTAATTCAATCGATTCGTAATATACATGAAATTCTGGATGATTTGATGATGATATTTGTGATCCACACACTTAGACCTTTCCATTGGTATATAATTTGTGAGTTTTGGTGAGAAAATGAGTGTAACCGAATTTGAAGAAGAAGAACGCGTGAACACAGGCAGGGACGAAGAAAATCTGGAAAAATTTCATGTTTGATCTTCTTTTTTCGCTTGGCATTTGAAATTGTTGTTTCCCGCCTGTACCGTCCAACCACAGAGCGCCACGCAATAAATGAAAATGGTACCGTTTTGATCCTTGGCACGGTAATTACGAGATTGCCACTGTAATTAATTAATTCATTTTCATCTTAAATAATTATTCCATACTATTTAACAAACTTAAAAAATCATAAAAAATTCATTATTAATCCAAAATTAGTGATGTTTTTTTTGATAGATCCCAAATTTTGTCTAGAATTTTATAGGCATGATACATAAGTTGTGCATGGAGAAATTTTGACCTTGCCTATTGATCTTTGACTTGTGTGCATATTTTTTACACTTTGCCATATTCAACATGAAATGCTCATATTTGTAAAGAAATGGATGAAAATTTTTGTGCTTATTCTGGATATGTTGATGGTGATTTCCATGTAAAGTTTATGATTTTTGGATACTTGGTGATGGAGATATGATTTTTTGAATTAAGGTGTGACAATTTGTGTCACACCAAGCTAGGTCAACTTTCTGATTTTATTTAAAATGCTTAGGGATGTTGGTTTGAGCTGAAATTTTGTGTGGAGGATCATTGATATGTCAAAATAACATGTGATTTTTGCTGGAATTTTTGATGTCATTTTCTAATTGATTGATAATTTTCTTCTCTGTATGCTCATTTTGTGAATTTATGTGACACATGTTGGCATTTTGTTTGTGAAATTCTCATATGGTACTGGATGAAGATGAAATTTGATATGTTGATTGTAGACACATTGTGGGACATCATGCTTTTGGTCCCATTCATTTCTTAATTGTTGTCACTGTTTTATGAATTATTGAAATGGATGCTTGCTTGGATGTCTTGAATTGGCTTACATAATTGTATCTGGACTTTTTGATTTTCATTGACGTACTTTCTTTTGTCCAATTGAGCTGAAAATTGACATGCTACTTGTTGATTGTGTCCTGTTTAGGTGTGAATTATTTGAGGATTTTTGGAATTGTTTTGGTATGCCTTTGATTGAAGTCATTCTGTTTGGACTTTTGGTGTTGTATTTGACCTAGTTTGTGGTATATTGTGCATGAATTGATATTGGTGAATGATAGGAGCATGAGACCAATTGAATTCGCTTTCTATTTGTTTGAATGTGATTTTGGATTGGTTTTGCTTGCTGTTTAGATTTTTTTTACCCCTTTGGACCCTAGGCTTGGCCTAGGGGTCTAGTTTCTCACATTTGGTGTGGATTTTCAGGATGAAATGCACAATGCTTAAGGAGATTGCTTCAAGGCAATTTGAATTGAGTTTGGTTGGTGTTTATGAACTAACATGGCTTTGTTTTGTAGGGATTGATGCTTGAGCTTAGGCTTATAGCTTGCACTTGTGTGCATTGACTTGTGTTGCTTGTACAGATTAACTGATTAACTATTTGCTGTTTATTGTTGGTTTGTCTGAGTACTGATGATACTTGATTGATTTCAGGTACATTTAGTCGCTTACAGTTCTTTAAGAACTTGCTTGCAGTTGCTTGGTTTTTTAACCAGTGGAGGTAGAATCTCTATACTTCATGTAGTCTGGAAGACCTGGCCTGTTACTTGGCCAGGCAACTGTCTGAAGTCCTCCTTAAGAGGCGATGTTTGTGGTTGTTTACATTTGTGCCAAGCAGGTAAAGACCTCTATGAGGCAATTGGTGGATCAAAGGGATATGCAATCTATCCCCCACTATTCTGTTGAGTCGTCCCCCTGCTCACACCACTGTGTTGATGCATTGGGACACAAACCCAAGATCTTGTGCTGTTGCACAGTCGAGTCAGAGTCTTGAGCGTAGAAGGGTCCCTCCATTCTGGACCCACGCTCCTTTGTCTGAAGCTCTCCCTGGTCAGGGATAAGAGCTGTGAAGTCTAATCTTCACTCACCTTTCATCTGCTTCACCTTAGCCTCGCAATGGCAAGGTTAAGAGCGAATACTACCCATGTACAGATGACTTGCTTCGGTAGTCAAACCCATTGTTTGAGCCTCACTTGACTGGTTATAGTGTGTGCTTTGTGAATATTTGTTTGCTCTGTTTGCTTGTATGCTTGTATGCTTGTTTTCTTCCTGGATAGGATTAGCTTGCAGTTGTGCAAGTAGGTAGAAACCACAACGTAGGGCAATGATGCATGACAACACTAGGCTCGAGTACAGCTCCCTGGTAGTGTGTCTCCCCTTGGTTTCTGGCTAGATTTTCTTTCCCTTTCAGGGGAACTACATCGCCCTGATCCTCGTTCCAGACGAGGTATGTAGGCAGGAGACCGTGCGAGGTCTCTCCGGGCACTCTTTTTTCTTTTTGTGTGTGTTTGCTTGTTATCTTCTTGTGTATGTTTGGTTCGGATGCCGACGTAAGTCCAGTGATTGGCGGTCGGGCTCCACGTTTGCCCTCTTGTGTGCGTTTTGGTTCGGATGCTGATGTAAGTCCAGTGATTGGCATTCAGGCTCCATGTTTGCCTGTGTTTCTGTTTGCTTGTTTGGCGTGCGTGAGCCGAACTACGGCAACTCTGATTCTCGTTCCAGACGAGATACGTAGGCATAGGATGCGACGTCCTATCGAGCTCCCTTCTCTTAACCCCACCTGCGTTCCCTGTGTGTGTGTGTGATGTTTTAGCAACCTTTTCTTTTCTTAGAGCGTGGATCCCGTCGAGTACGACGGACGTGAGGGGTGCTAATACCTTCCCCTTGCGTAACCGACTCCCTTACCCTTTCTCTTTGGTCGCGAGACCATGCTTTTTCCAGGTTTCTCTGAGCGTTTCCTTTCCCTATCTTGGGATAAATAACGCGCAGTGGTGGCTCTGTGTGTTTTTTTGTTTCAGCCCGCCGGTTGTTTTTTCGCGGATGCGACAGCTGGCGACTCTGCTGGGGACTTTGGATGTAGACCTGTGCTGGTCCATCTTCCCTAAGCGAGTCTTTCCTAGCGTTCTAGGATAGTTTAGGTTGCTTGTTTCGATTTATTTATTGCATTTATTATTCTAACACTTGTAAGTTGTAAAAGCGCCTAAGAGGGGGGGGGTGAATTAGGAGATAAAAATTTCTTCGATCTAGTTTCCGGTTTTTGGATATTTTTGTTTAAGTGCGGAAAATTAAAATGCGGAAAGTAAACGACACCGGAAATTATAGTGGTTCCCTTCACAATCCGAAGGTACATCCACTCCCCTTTCACACGAAAGAGAATTCACTATAGTTAGAATATGGTACAGCCTATTCACACAAACGGTGATGCCTACTATCTAACCTATAGACAAACAAGTGTATGAAGAACAATCCTCTTCAACACCAACCCTTGTGTCCAACAATCCTGGATCACAAGTCAAACAGAAATAATTCTATGAATGATTTTTAACAAAGATGTAGTGTTATCAATCTTCTCTTGATTGATCTTCTCCTTAGATAAATAAGTCACTCAAAAGATAATATGCAAGTGTTCAACAAAAGAATGAGATGAAAATTTTTACTATGAACACTTTCAAAAAAATTATTGAAGGAAAAATATGAGAGAGTGATTTATTTGAAGTTTGTATGAAAATTCTTGGAGGTGAAAATTCATTTTGAAAATTCAATAATTTATATTGCCAAAATACCTTTTCAAAGAGGTATCAATTTCCTCATGAACATAGATGAAAAGATATAATTTTTCAAAAACATTTTTTGCTGTAACGAACAGTGTTAACCGGTTAACCATATGGGTTAACCGGTTAACGCATGCAAATGTTAACAAAGAATTTGAAAAACTGGGCTGTTAACCGGTTAACCCATATGGTTAACCGGTTAACACTGTTGAAATGCAGAAAAATACTTAAAAATAAATGTGTCTTGCATTTCAAGGTGTTAACAAATGGTTATGTTAAAAGATGCAAATGCAGATCATGATTGTTGAACACTTGTATACTAATCTAAGAGTGAGTTAGATATACCTAAGAAGTGAATCAACACTCTTGCAAACGGTTGTCTTGAAAATGAAGCTTGATCAAATGCATATGCGGCTTTGAATACTTGATGCTTGAAATATCTTTGTAGCTCTTCTCTTTTTGCATTGATGCAAGTTGTCTTCATCAAAATACTTCTTGGATTGAAGCTTGCTTCTACAATCTCCCCCTTTTTGATGATGACAACCACTTTGAGATAGATGCATGAAAGTGAAGTTTCTCTAAGTTGATTCTCCCCCTAAATTTAAGAACTCCCCCTAAATGAGAGGCATACAATAAATCTGCATAGAAAACCATTAGAGAAACAAGTCTTCTCCCCCTTTGTCATTAGCAAAAAGGAAGAGACTTATGAAAAAGGAAAAGCATACAAGTAAACATACATTTTGCGATTATCAGATGAACATTGAATCACAAAGTATGACAGAATAAAATGGATTAAAAGTTAAGTGTTTGGTAAACATAACACACATAAACATAGTTTAACAACAAAAACACTAGAACAACATATAACAGAAAACATAAAAAAAACATAGTGCTCTATTCTTCTTCCGAACCGGCCTCATCCTCCTCGCCATCCGCTTCAATACCGTCATCACCTTCATCATCTTCTACGGGAAGGTTGCGGGAACTCAACACTAGGTTCCGAAGACTCTTGATAGCACGGGTGGTTTCACGGTGGTGGCTCATCATGGTAGTATAGAGAAACTCATTGGTAATGCCACCTATCGGAATAGGGAAGTTTGAAGAGGAGGACCCATCATCATATTTGTAGGAGCCGTCGTTGCTTTGAATAATTCCAGTATTTTTCATGATGGTAACGCCGTTGATTTCATTTGCGGTAGTGGTCATAGCCAAAAATGGTTCTCTCCCGATTTCCATATCTGTGAGTTCCAAAATCCTTGAGATAAGGCGACCGTATGGCAGCCTTGTTTTGAGAGAAAGTTGCTGTTGCAGATGATACATCATAGTGGGCAGCCAATTAACTCGGATTTTGTTCTTCACTGCAAACAGAACTTGCATTTCCAAATCATTGATTTGAGACAGGTTGGAATCCTTGGGCAGCAGGACATGGCAGATAACATAATGCAGCATACGATCGTCAACCGACAGATTCTTAGCATAGCAGAGTATGCAAGAAGTGCGCTGTCCCGACATAACAACCTCCCTGGGAAATCTGCAGATAGAGTAGTAGTATTCCATCTTATCATACTGAGCCCATTTTCCTTCCTCATAATTAACACCTTTCCGAAGGAAAAAACCAGAATATGGAATCTTAAGAGACGCAGCCAACGTCCTAAGGTCTGTAACAATTTCAGAGTCTCTTACAGTTGCAGACAGCATGTGTTGTTCATCATCATTCAGATTTAAAGTAAAATGATTCAGAAAAGATTTTACCAAATCAGTGTAAATTTTCCCATTATCAGTGATGAACGCATGCAATCCTTGGTATCTCAACAACTCAGGGAAAGAGAAAGTAGTGAAGGATTTGAGATTCACATACTTACCCTTAAGCAGATGTCTAACCCTAACTTTGAAATCCATCCTCCTTTTCTTGGCGGTTTCCATTTTCAACTCTTCCTCTTCACTGCTAGATGATGATACAGGAGCCTTTCCCATTCTTGGTGGAGCCATGAAGAAGATGAAGATTCTAGGGTTTAGAGATGGATTTTTGGAAAAAGGGTTTGAGAGTTATGAAAGTTGAATGTAGAGAGATGAAGGGTTTATGGAGAGTAATGAGGGAGGAGAGAGTTATGAGGAGAAGGTGGAAGAGTAAAGCACATGCATTGAACATAAACACACGTAATAAAAATAAAACAATTAATTTAAAAAATTTTGTATTTTAAAAAACGAAAAACAGACTTGCTGTTGGAAGGTGTTAACCGGTTAACCTATACCGTTAACCGGTTAACGGACTGAAAATTTTCAAAAATAAAAGAGTGTTAACCGGTTAACCTATACCGTTAACCGGTTAACGGACTGAAATTTTTCAAAAATAAAAGAAAAACAGCAGCTCCGTTTTGAAGAACCGGGAAAAGATTTTTAAAATATTTTTACACAAAGTATTAGCACTTATCAATACGCAACTTTCGATTTAAAAATATTTTAAAACGGATAATATTTGGACATGCGAAAGTAAGAAAAACGGAAAACGGCGAAAAAGAAGTGCTAGCATGCATAACATAAAAACTGAAAGTAAACACATTTTTAGCAACTATACCACATAACAAGTAATTTGAAGACAAGGTTAGATGTCACCTTCATTGAGAATCCCAAGTTCTCGCCGAATCTTGAAGAATTGCTCTTTAGCCAATGGTTTTGTGAATATGTCAGCGAGTTGGTTATGTGTATCCACGAACGTAACATCTACATCTCCGTTAAGCACGTGATCTCGGAGGAAATGATGTCGGATATCTATGTGCTTCGTCCTTGAATGCATGACCGGGTTCTTTGTGATGTTGATGGCACTTGTGTTATCGCATCGAAGAGGAATGCAGCCGAGGTCTATACCAAAATCCAGAAGTTGTTGCTTGAGCCATAAAATTTGTGCACAACAACTGCCTGCTGCAATGTACTCTGCTTCGGCCGTGCTAAGTGCGACACATGCTTGCTTCTTGCATGCCCACGACACTAGTGCATTCCCGAGAATGTGACAAGTACCACTTGTGCTTTTTCTATCGGTCTTACAGCCTGCATAGTCAGCATCAGAATAACCAATCAAGGAGCATATACTACCTTTTGGATACCATAGTCCGACGTTCGTTGTTCCTTTGAGATATTTCATAATTCTCTTCACGGCGGTGAGATGCGATTCCTTCGGGTTTGCTTGAAAGCATGCACACAAACATACACTAAACATAATGTCAGGACGGCTTGCCGTCAAATATAGTAATGAACCAATCATACCTCGATATTTTGTAATATCTATTGACATTCCGGATTCATCTTGATCAACGTACGTTCCGGATCCCATAGGAGTGGACATCACTTTGCAACTATCCATATCAAATCTTTTCAATAATTCCTTGCAATACTTGGATTGGTTGATGAAGATGCCATCCTTGGTTTGCTTGATTTGTAGTCCAAGAAAATAGTTCAATTTTCCCATCATGGACATCTCGAATTCTCCTTGCATCATGGTTGAAAACTCTTCGCAAAGATCTTTATTTGTTGAACCGAAGATGATGTCGTCGACATAGACTTGAGCCAATAAGGTGTTACCCTTGATCTTCTTTATGAATAAAGTCTTGTCAACCTTTCCTTTTACAAATCCCTTTTCACATAGAAAGTTGCTGAGGCGGTCATACCACGCTCTCGGTGCTTGCTTTAAACCATATAGTGCTTTCTTCAACTTGTAAACATGTGAAGGGTTCTTGAAGTCTTCAAAACCCGGAGGTTGTTTGACGTAGACTTCTTCATTGATATAGCCATTTAGGAAAGCGCTTTTGACATCCATCTGAAACAATTGAAAGTTCATAGAACAAGCAAAAGCAAGTAATAATCGAATTGCTTCTAACCTTGCTACCGGAGCGAACGTCTCATCAAAATCAATTCCTTCTTGTTGGTTGTATCCTTGTGCGACCAATCTTGCTTTGTTACGAACTATGATCCCATTCTCATCAAGTTTGTTCTTGAAGACCCATCTTGTTCCAATGATGTGCTTGTTGTCTGGTCTTGGTACAAGACTCCAAACTTGATTTCTTTCGAATTGGTTGAGTTCTTCTTGCATTGCTACTATCCATTGATCGTCGCCTAAGGCTTCATTGACTTTGGTTGGTTCTATTTGAGACACAAAAGCCATGTTGAGACAAGCATCTTTGAGATTTAGTCGTGTTGCAACGCCTTGGCTAATATCACCAATAACTTTATCGATCGGGTGATCTCTATGAGTTTTCCATTCTTTCGGTAGATCATGATGTTCTTCAATGATTGGTGAGCCATCTCCTTGTGGAATGGATTGAACATTTGAAGGTTCCTTTTGTGATACATCTATTATATCATCATTGTCATCAACAACAAGGTTATCCTCTTTCGAGGGGTTAGTTTCATCAAAACATACATGCGTTGATTCTTCAATAGTAAGAGTTCTTTTATTGAAAATTCTAAAAGCCTTACTAGAAAGGGAGTAGCCAAGGAAGATACCTTCGTCGGATTTCTCATCAAACTTACCAAGATTGTCCTTTCCATTGTTGAGGACAAAACATTTGCACCCAAAGATGTGAAAGAAGGATATATTAGGTTTCCTTCCTTTGAAAAGCTCATACGGAGTCTTTTTGAGAATCGGCCGAATGTTGACACGGTTGCTAACAAAGCATGCTGTGCTAACTGCGTCCGCCCAAAAATATTTAGGAAGGTTGGAGTCACTGAGCATTGTTCTTGCGAGTTCCACCAAGGATCTGTTCTTTCTCTCTACGACACCGTTTTGTTGTGGTGTTCGTGGTGCGGAGAAGTTGTGAGAAATTCCGTGCTTTTCGCAAAAAATTTCAAAGAATGTGTTTTGAAATTCTCCCCCGTGGTCACTTCTAATGGAGATTATTGAAAGAGACTTCTCATTCTGAATTTTTTTTGCATATTTTTTGAACGCCTTGAAAGCATCGCTTTTCTGCACAAGAAACAAAGTCCACGTATATCTAGAGAAATCATCAACAATTACCAAACCGTAAACATTACCTCCGAAACTTTTCGTTCTTGATGGACCGAAGAGATCCATGTGCAAGAGTTGAAGTGGCCTCGACGAAGACACAACATTCTTGGATTTGAAAGTCGTCTTGGTTTGCTTTCCCTTTTGGCATGCGTCACACAACTTATCCTTGATGAACTTAATCTTTGGAAGACCAACGACAAGATCATGCTTTATTAATTTGTTCATGTGCTCCATGTGTATATGAGCGAATCTTTTATGCCATAGCCAAGCCTCGTTGTTGTTCGACATTAGGCATTTTACCTTCAAGGAAGAATCATCAAAAGAAGTCATAAAAATATTATTAACCCTTTTACCTTTTAGCAAGATGTCATGGGTGACTTCATGCTCTATCACACATTCATCTTTTGTGAAATTGATTCGGAACCCTTTGTCACACAATTGACTTATACTTAGTAAATTGTGCTTTAGGCCTTCAACATAAAGGACATCTTCGATGATGGTAACAGGAGGTGCTCCAATGGTTCCTACTCCAAGGATCTTCCCTTTGGTGTCATCACCGTATGTAACATATCCTTTGGCCTTTAAAGATAGATGTGAAAATTTGTCGATGTCGCCCGTCATATGCTTTGAACAACCGCTATCAAGATACCATTGATTAGAGGTTGTCTTCAAGCATACCTACAAAACAAAATCAAGTTTTGTTAGGTACCCAAATTGCTTTGGGTCCTTGGTAGTTAGTACCCTTTTTAACCCATACATAATGCCCTGTTGGAACGCTAAAGTTTCGCACATAACAAGCATTAGGTGTGTGCCCTTTGATTCCACAATAAAAGCAAGTAGGTTGAAAATTACTTCTATATCTAGGAACATAATTCTTCTTCTTAGCAATCATTTTCTTTTTATGACTTTGATGCATAATTTTAGAATTGTTTACTTTCTCTTTTGCAACTTGTTCACTTGCTTTAACAAAAATGGTCTTATTTGTGCTTGGTTTAGAAAACTTAGAATATCCTAATCCACTTTTGTCATTAGAATACCTTTGGTGTTTAAGAATTTCTTCCAACCCAATTTGACCTTTTTCATATCTTTCTAAAACTCTTTTAAGTTGAACAATTTGAAAAGATAAAGATTCACAATTCTTACATGCAAGACTTTGTTTTTCATCCATCAACTTTTGTTTTCCACTTTCAATATATTTTTCCAAAGCAGTATTTTTTTCTTCTAAGGATGAAATTTGTTTCTTTTGGGATGAAATACTTTTATACAATGTCTTGCATTCTTTTAAGAGTTCATTTATAACATCTTGTGCGTCATTGTCATAAACTGAAAAATTGCTACTAACCTCATCGATTTCTTCATCGGAGTGATGTGAAGCCATAAGAGCCATGTTTGCACATTCATCGCTTTCCGATTCCGAAGATGAACTGATCTCATTATCGTCCCAAGCGACGTAAGCCTTTTTGTTTTTGAATTCCTTCTTGCCTTTGAATCCTCCTTTCTTTGCAAGTTTTGGGCAGTCCGACTTTATGTGACCTTGCTGTCCACATTCATAACACGTAACGTCTTGCATTGATGTGGATGCTTCCTTTTTTCCTAAAATGGTTATTCTTTTTAGGATAAGAGGAATTTTTATTTTTATTAAAAAACTTACCAAGCTTCTTTACAAGAAGCATAAAGTTCTCATCTTCGGATGTCTCATCATCTTTGTCCCTTTTTGAATCAACCTTCAGGGCAATTCCCTTGGACTTCTTTTCTTGACTTTCGTGCTTCTCGAGCCTTCCAAGTTCCAATTCGTGTTCTTGAAGTTTTCCAAATAGAGACGCGGATGTCATCGTTGAGAGACTCTTCTTTTCTGAAATAGCGGTCACTTTCGGTTGCCATTCTCTTGTCAAAGATCTTAGGACTTTCAGGTTGAGATCATCATTAGTGAAAGTTTTACCCAGAGCGATCAAGTGATTTGTTAGATGGACGAATCTCTTTTGTAAGGCAACTATAGATTCACCGGGCTGCATGCGGAACATCTCATATTCTTGACTTAGGGTGTTTAGCCTCGATCTCTTCACTTCAGTGGTTCCTTCATGTGTTTCAACCAAGGTGTCCCAAATTTCCTTTGCCGATTTACATTGAGATATACGGAAGAACTCGTCCATACTAAGAGCGCTTTGGAGTATGTTGATTGCCTTTTTCTCATTCAGAATCTTTTTCCTATCATCTTCGTCATAAGTGTTTTTCAACTTTGCGGTACCAACTCCATTCACCACATTCACCGGATTGTGTGGACCTTCTTCAACTGCTTCCCATATACCTTCTCCTTGGGCCTCAAGATGTGCCTTCATTCTTATTTTCCAGAAATCGAAATATTCTCCGGAGAAGAGTGGGGGCTTGTTGCTACTTCCACCGTCTTTGAAAACCGGATTTATGCTTGCGGAAGCCATGCTGGATCTCTAGGAACAAGTTACCTATAACTTGCTCTGATGCCAAATGTAAGTTGTAAAAGCGCCTAAGAGGGGGGGGGGGGGGGGTGAATTAGGAGATAAAAATTTCTTCGATCTAGTTTTCGGTTTTTGGATATTTTTGTTTAAGTGCGGAAAATTAAAATGCGGAAAGTAAACGACACCGGAAATTATAGTGGTTCCCTTCACAATCCGAAGGTACATCCACTCCCCTTTCACACGAAAGAGAATTCACTATAGTTAGAATATGGTACAGCCTATTCACACAAACGGTGATGCCTACTATCTAACCTATAGACAAACAAGTGTATGAAGAACAATCCTCTTCAACACCAACCCTTGTGTCCAACAATCCTGGATCACAAGTCAAACAGAAATAATTCTATGAATGATTTTTAACAAAGATGTAGTGTTATCAATCTTCTCTTGATTGATCTTCTCCTTAGATAAATAAGTCACTCAAAAGATAATATGCAAGTGTTCAACAAAAGAATGAGATGAAAATTTTTATTATGAACACTTTCAAAAAAATTATTGAAGGAAAAATATGAGAGAGTGATTTATTTGAAGTTTGTATGAAAATTCTTGGAGGTGAAAATTCATTTTGAAAATTCAATAATTTATATTGCCAAAATACCTTTTCAAAGAGGTATCAATTTCCTCATGAACATAGATGAAAAGATGTAATTTTTCAAAAACATTTTTTGCTGTAACGAACAGTGTTAACCGGTTAACCATATGGGTTAACCGGTTAACGCATGCAAATGTTAACAAAGAATTTGAAAAACTGGGCTGTTAACCGGTTAACCCATATGGTTAACCGGTTAACACTGTTGAAATGCAGAAAAATACTTAAAAATAAATGTGTCTTGCATTTCAAGGTGTTAACAAATGGTTATGTTAAAAGATGCAAATGCAGATCATGATTGTTGAACACTTGTATACTAATCTAAGAGTGAGTTAGATATACCTAAGAAGTGAATCAACACTCTTGAAAACGGTTGTCTTGAAAATGAAGCTTGATCAAATGCATATGCGGCTTTGAATACTTGATGCTTGAAATATCTTTGTAGCTCTTCTCTTTTTGCATTGATGCAAGTTGTCTTCATCAAAATACTTCTTGGATTGAAGCTTGCTTCTACAACACTGTATATATTTGCATAAATATTTGCATGCATCATACTATCATGTTGTTGCCGTCCTCTGTGCAGGTGGTTCCTCTGTTTTGGGGTGGGTGTTCTGAGTGGGGCTAAAACCCAGGCCCGAGTGTACACCTAGGATTAGTGTGGTCTCACGTTCCTCATTTGCTATATCAGTATGATGTTGTAACGTGACATACCACAAGCCGAACGAGGTTCATTTGATAGTGCTTTCCATTGTGGAATATTTCACTTTGGTTGAGTTACTTCATCTGACCTGTTGACTCTGGTGACCGATCATTTCCCGGATCTTTGGTTTAGACGATCTCAGGAGAGCTACAATGGCACACCCGAAAGGGCAAACCCATTGAGTATCTTTGCCCGATTGTCGAGACTATTATCCGCCTTAGGATGACCTGATTAGAATTTACCTGTGAGGGGAGGGTTGATTCTTTCAGATGCATGATCGGATGGTGACTCAGATGGTGACTTTTTGTTCCGTGGATCAGAGTCATATTTATAAGTCGGATTTATGGTCATTTATTGCGGTGACGCCGGAGTGCTGTCCGTGATATTTATCAGTGGGGATCTGTTTATTTCAGGATGCCCTGGGCCGAGTTATTTATCAGTGGGGATCCGTTTATTTCAGGATTCCTCGGGCCGATTCAGATGGTTGTGGTTATCCGTTCAGTGGATCGCTAATGATGATGATGATGATGTATTTGTCTTCCGTTTATTTCGGAACCCTTGAGTCGGATTTGTGGTTACGTTTTCGCCCTCAGATGGTTGTGATCAGTTCAGAGATCAGGGCCGTGGTTCAGAGCAACAGTTGATCAGATGACTTGGAGGATGGCAATGCATTGCATTCATTCATCAGCATCATTACATCTTGCATTTACCTGCATCTAACACATGTTTATCCATATGCAGGGACATTTTTGATCGAGATCCTGGTTGAGACACTTTCTGCTCAGATATGAGGACCGGTTTGAAAGGCAATGTTGCCTACAGTTTCTTCAACTCAGAGATTGACGAGTTGAGAGATATGATAGCATTGATTACACCCGACCATGTGGGGATGTTCAGAGAGGCATACGGTAGTATCCTGAAGATGGTTTTCAGACTCACAGATAGTGACAGAAGTGCCATTCATACTCTTCTCCAGTTTTATGACCCGGGCCTGAGATGCTTCGTGTTTCCAGATTATTTGTTGGGGCCTCTGATGGAGGATTATGCTAGCATCCTGGGTGTTCAGATCCAAGATCATATTCCTTTCTGTGCTATTAGGAGAGAGCCAGACGTCCTTGGGATTTCCCGTGCTCTTTATTTGAGTCCGGAAGTGACCAAGGAGGGTTTGAAGGAGAAAGGAAAATTACCCGGTTTTCATTTGAGTTTCTTGGAAGCTGAAGCCAAGGAACATGCTGCAGTGGGTAACTGGAAGACGGTTTGTGCCTTGATTGCGGTGAGCATTTATGGGATTATTCTGTTTCCTAATCAGAAGAGCTTTGTGGACCATAATGCTATCAGATTGTTCATACAGAGGAACCCTATTCCTACTCTGATCGGAGATGTCTATTACTCGGTTCATAACAGAAACGAGAAGCGGCGTGGTGGTTTGATCCGGTGCTGTGCTCAGTTACTCTTCAGGTGGTTTATGGGGTATTTGCCTTCCAGAGGTGCTTTTGCTCATCTTGATCCTTCGGTCAAGTGGTCCTTCAGATTGATGGGGTTGCGGGCTGATGACATTGCTTGGACTCATAATGGTTTGGCTGGACGGGATTTCATATATAGCTGTGGGAGATTTCCCAATGTGCCTCTCGTGGGAGTTCAGGGTTGCATCAATTACAACCCGGTGCTTCTCAGGAGACAGATGGGGTTTGCTGTAGAGGGTCCTCCTCTCGAGCGAGAGATTCAGGAGTCCTTTTACTTCTCAGCTGAGGGCGATCAGGCCAAGTTGGTGCAAGTGTCTGGGTCATGGCGTAACATTCAGAGAAAGGGCAAGATTCCTTATGGTAGGGTCAACTGTCGGTATTTTCCATTATTTGAGGATTGGTTGCGGAAGAGGATTGAGAGCACACATCTACCATTTCCGGGAGGTGATTCTTGGTGTCCGATGATTGAGGGTCCAAGTTCTTCTGTCAGTATGGAAGAATTCCTCGAGATGAAGAGAGCCAGAGATCAGTTACTTGCAGAGAAAGCGGAATTGGAGATGACTGTTGCTCGGGTTCAGATAGCCAATCAGGAGATCAAAGTGAAGATGGAAGATCAAGACAAGCGACATGCCGTGGAAGCAAAGCGCTTTGAGATAGACACTGCCTATTATGGGAAGATCAGTCAAGCCTTGGCATCTTCAGCAAAGGAGCATGACATCACTAAGGAGAAGCTAGCCAGAGCTGCAAAGGTTATTGAGGATCAGAAGCGGAGGCAGATTCTCGTGAAGGATCAGAGAGACGACAGAGTCAGAGTTCTCATTGCTGAGTGGGAGGTCAAGCTGAAGGTTAAGGAATCAGAGAACATGAAGATCACTGCTGAGAGAGATCATTACATGGCTGAGAGAGATCATTACTTCAGGCAGATGAAGATTCACCAGAAAGAGGCGGGGAGATTACAGCAGGAGAATGCCGAGCTCAGGTTCGCCGCAGAGTTCGCGAAGATGGTTGATGATGTAGGGCCGTCTGTGGGACCTTCATCGGTATAGCCTTTCTTATTTGTGGATTACCGTCAGGCTTGTTGACGGAATTCACTTGCTTGTATTTCTTTCTTGACTCTGGAGAATTGTATCTGATTTATATCAGCTGTGATGTATGACTATGGCACTTATTGTGCACTTTGTTATGTGATGGTTATTTTCATTCAGTGATTGGTCTTCAAGCTTTATTTGCTTTCCCGTATGCACTCACACAAGCACACACATGGTTGGGGGTATCATGCTAAATCACATATCTCTGATCTGTATGAGGGAATTAAATGCTGAATATCAGAATATTGCGGCCGGATTATTATTTGTCTCAATGAAGCCAGGATCAAGAGACAAAGTGTTCCTCCTGTGGATAAACATTGCATTCATGCATGATCATAATAACTGGTTTTTTTGTTTTGCAGGTGTCAGTTTCTAACTTGTTTGATTGACACAGGAATGATGAATCCGCCTAACACAGACATTCTCGAGCTGAAAGAGAAGATGGGAGAGCTGATCAGTGTCATGCAAGAGTTCGGCTTAGGGCAGAAGGAAATTGCCGAGAAGGTGGGGAGGATTGAAGATTGGCTGAAGATGGGGAACATGCAAGGAAACGCTTCGTCGTCTGGACCGAAGAAATCCTTTGGTGATGGTCAGCCTAAAAAGGAGGATGGCGCGAGTGTTGTGTCTGTGCATGCCCAAAGAGGACGTGGTGGGGATCGTTACTACCAGCACACTGCTGCGGTAACCATCCCTGCTGGTAATCAGTCAGTCTGACAGCAACCTCAGCCAACTCCACAGAAAGCACAGGGAGCTGGGAGCCAAGTGAGAGGAAAGGGGGTCGATCGCCATTTTGACAAGCCACCCATGCCATATGCTGTTCTGTTTAAAAGATTGATGGATCTTGGGTTGGTTCGGTCAAGGATGTTAGCTCCATTGAAACCTGATCAGAGGCCACCTAACTAAAATGAGAACGCCAGGTGTGAATTCCATTCTGGTGCGCCTGGGCACAACATTGAGGGTTGTAGAGCCTTTAAGCATACTGTCCAAGACCTGGTGGATTCCAAGGCCCTCAATTTTACACTATCATGGAATGTTAATGCTAATCCCATGCTGGCACATGGTCAGGCAATGGTGAGTGCAATTGCTGAAGATTCGGATCACGCCTGTGCGGTGGGTGAAGAGACTGATGGTAACTGCAAGTTTGATGGTTGGATAAAGCCGTGCGTACCAGGAAGCTGGAAGGCCTAAAAAGATCAGCACTGTCACTCATTCGGAAGAGTAATGTTTCTTGTTTCTCGATTTTATCTGCATGAAAGCCTTGCGTGTTGCCCGACACGTAATGGTTCATTGTAAGGGCCACATCATGTTCATAATTTGCAACATTTCTGCATCATTAATAAATGGATGTTTTTCAGTCAAAAAAGCGGTGTTCCCTGTTTTTCATTTATTTTTGCAGTTTAAAAACAAATAAAATGGCAATGTTTGTTTTCATTTTTCTTTCCTTTTGATTTGTCTCGTTCCGAATTCAAAAATAATTCTCCGGATCTCGTTGACAACAATTTGGTTACCCCTCATATGACTTCGACAATCCGATTTATCATGCCGAAGAAGAAGGCGAAGAAGATTGTGATCTGCTGGAATTAGCCAGGATGTCAAAACAAGAGGAGAAGGTGATTCAGCCGCACGAGGAGCGGGTTGAGGTTGTTATTCCAAGCACCGCCGAGGTCAGGAAGGAAAAAAATTGGGGCCGTTTCAGAGGCGAGTCGAGAGCAGAATGGTAGCCCTATTGAAGGAGCGTGTGAGTACTTTCACCTGGTCGTGTCAGGATATGCCAGGGTCGGATACCGATGTCGTTGTGCACAAGCTACCATGGAGAGAAGATTGTCCTCTAGAGAAGCGGAACGCCAATGCCTATATCAGAGAGCCATGGTGACTTTGTTTCATGATATGATTCATCATGAAATCAAATGCTATGACATGATAGCAAAGTCCCAAACAGAAGAGGGGCATCTGGCAGACCGAGGCAAGTCGTTTGACCAGTGGAGATAATTCAGACTGAGGTTGAATTCGAATGAGTGCACTATCAGAGTGCGGTCCGGTAAGATGTTGGGGTTCATCATAAGTGGAAAAGAGGAATCGAGGTTGATCCTGCTTAAAAAAATAATAATAAAAAAAAATAAAAAAAATAAAAAAAAATAAAAATAAATGCCTGAACCGAGAATAAAGAAAGAGGTTCGTGGTTTCTTAGAAAGATTGAACTACCTGTCATGGTTCACATCTCATCTAACAGCCACGTGTGAACCAATATTCAAGTTGTTGAAAAGAGATCAAACGGTCAGGCGAAATAATGATTGCCAAGGGGCATTGAAAATAAAAGAATAAGTTGCAGGAACCTCTGATTCTGATACCTCCCGTGGAAGGAGAGACTGTTAATCTGGTACTTGACAGCTTTCGAGGGGTCTACGAGGTGTATTGGGTCAGCATGACGAGTCTTGTCGAAAAGAGCATGCAATTTACCTTAGCAAAAAGTTTACCGACTGTGAAACAATACATTCACTGCTCGGGGAACTTGATGTACTTTGGCATAGGCTGCTCGCCGACTGAGACAGTATATGCTGGTTCATATCACTTTGTGGATTTCGAGATGGATCTGATCAGGTAGATTTTTGAAGAGCCAGCAATAACCGGACGGGTTGCGAAAGGGCCAATGATTTTGACTGATGTGATATCCAGTATATCCCTCAGAAAGCAATCGAGGGGAGTGAATTGTCTGATTACATCGCCCCGCAACCCATTGGGGGTCATCAGCCGATGAAGTTTGAGTTCCCTGATGAGGACATCTCGAGGTACTCATAATCGAAAGATTGAGAGTAACCGATCCCGGAGGAGGGGCCTGACCCCGAATCCGAACGGATTCTGATGTCTGATGGGGAAGGTTAATATGGATGAGTCAGTGTCGTGTTGGTTACGCCAAAGGGATCCCATGTTCCCTTCGTTTCCCGGATAGCATTTGAATGCGCTGACAATGTGGCAAGTACGAAGCTTGTATACCGGGTATCGAACCTCGGTGCGCCTACTGGGGCAACTCCTTTTTCATTGGTATATGGAATGGAGGCTGTGCTACCGGTTGAGATTCAGATTCCCTCTTTGAGAGTCCTGATGGACGTGAAATTGCAAGAGGCTGAATGGGTAAGGACCCGGTACGAAGAGTTGAGCCTGATTGAGGAAAAGAGGCTAGCAGCCATCTGTCATGGGCAGTTGTACCAGCAAAGGATGAAGCGTGCTTTTGACAGAAAGGTGCGACCTCGGGTATATCACGTAGGTGATATGGTGCTGAAAAGGATCCTTCCTCCTCAAAACGATCGAAGGGGCAAATGGACACCGAATTATGAAGGTCCATTCGTGGTCAAGAAGGTTTTCTCTGGCGGAGCCTTATTGCTAACGACCATGGATGGCGAAGATTTTCCATCCCCTGTGAATGCGGACGCAGTTAAAAAATACTTCGTATAAGAGACCCGCTGGACGAAAAGAATAAAATAGTCCAGGCAAAAATGGGCATCCCGGCGAACCAAAAACAGAAAGAAATGGTTCGGGCAAAAATTAGGGATAAAAATGAAAAGAATGTACACCCGGCAAGTCGAAAACCTGAAAAGGCGACTTGGGCAAAAAAGGGTATCCCGGTGGACTGAAAACCCGAAAGGGCGGTCCAGGCAAAAGAGGGATTGAAACGAACAACTGCGTCTAGCATGATTGTTTACGCTTTGGTTAAGGCATCGTGGATAATACCCGGTGGGGATCAATCAGAAGCGTCTTATTCAGAAGGCAGAAAGCACGGAGAGTCTGAGGACATATGGGGTGTAACCGAGTTGGAACTCGATGAGATCACGGGTTTCCTATTGCCATTAGGATAGATTTTTCCTTTTGTGCGCAATTACCTCTTTTCAGGAATTGCTTCCTTTTGTATTGCTCATTTGAGCCACGCACTTTTTTCATCAATAAAATGCATATCCAATCAAATAATTCTGTTTTTGTTTTTCATTACCGTTTAGATTGCAAAAACATCCAGATATTTTTGATCAAGAATTTTGCATTTTAAGACATACAGGTCCCTTCCAATGCATGTTTATAAGATTGAAAGCTTGAAATCTTATTCGGAAGGTTGAGTGACCCAAGTGTTGAAATCTTGACACGCCTGGGGCACGGTTTTATCTGACGACCTGTTTTGCAGGAACTGTAGGTATTTTCACTCACTTGCAGGTTGTGATGTGGAAGCTTTGACAAAACAAATCCCCATGGGAGTCCAATCAGGGACGAGTGTATGAAAGGATGAAGAAGTGACGTTGGGGCGTACGACGAGCCTTGATGTTGATCAAGAAGACTCTTCAAAGTCGGAAGATTTGGAAAGTCTGTAGAAATTCCCCGCAGAGTCCAATCAGGGACAAGCAAGTTGGAGAACGGTGAAGAGACGACGAGGGACGTCCGACGACCTTTGGAATTAATCAAGAAGACTCTTCAAAATCGAAAGATTGAAATTTCTGTATAAATCCCAGGAGTACGTTTCTCGTCGAGCGCAGGGCGATTAGGAATACAAGATGATGGAGCAGAAAAGGTCCAGACAAGTATGGGAATTCTCAAAAGTGGAAAGCTGATACGAGATTGGGAGGTGGATACCATGGTTCGACGAGTCGACGGGTGTTCTATACCAACTTTTCTCATTCCCCAGCAAGGTCCCCAAGCAAAGATATAAGGACTAACTCCCCAGCAGATCCCAGGTCTATGGATCCCCTAGCCGAGTCAAGGTGGTTATCTCAGGCGGGTTTAAAATGGTGTTTCCTCAGCAGCCAGGCCAGAAGGTTGCTAATCCCCGAGGGGAGCGGGTTTCAATGAAATATATCTCCAGCAGTGTTCATCCTACCAGTGGATCGGATGAGTTTCCGTAGCAGTCCGATATCTGCATCCCCAGCTGAGTGTATCCTACGTGTGGATTGCATGGGTTGTCCCCAGCGGAGTAGCATTCGCTTCCCTGGCAGGGTCAGGATGGTTATCCCCAGCAGGTGTCAGATCGATGCTTCCCCAGTTGCCAGGCCTGGAGGTGGCTGTTTCCCAGCAGAGTATCTGTGAGCATTTCCCCAGTGAAGTCGTCAGGTATCTGTGAGGGTTTCTCCAAGCAGAGTCGGGATTGATATCCCCAGCAAGTCAAAAACTGATGTATCCCCACAGAGCGTTGGTGGTCCTTATCCCCAGCAGTTTCTCGAGCGGATTGGGTGCAAAGGAAGTTCTTCCCCAGCAAGGGTTGCCTTATCCCAGCAGCAGTATTATTCCCCCAGCGGGATGGAGATCGGAGTATTGACGAGTTCCTCAACGGAGTGTCTCGTGCTCCCCAGCAGAATCCCTTGAGGGGGACGTTTTTATGCATTCATCATGTAGAATAGCATAGCATGTTGCATAGAAAAATAATAAATCGCGTAGCATTTCCATAATTATGGAGCATTATGCAGAAAAAGTCATGCATCATTGCAAGCATAGGCTAGTCTCAAGCTGTGGTTATTGTTTGAGAGGTGGTTTCGACAGAAGGTGCAGATGTTACTCTGATGGGTTTAGCATCATGATGTCAGATCAGCAATATTCCCCAGTAGTGTGATGCTGGAGGAAACTTTTCCGTCAGGACAGAGATAGAAATGTTACGCGATCAGCGCGACTCGAGCCGGGGTTACCGCTTGAGATTTGGTTTTGCCGGACAGTGAAGACGATACTCCGAGGAGTTCAGCATCGGGATTTTGGAGCAACAGTACTTCCCAGTCATCAGTAAGTGTCTGGTCGAGCTTTCTTTGGTGTCAGTAAACATCATCATTCGATGTCCAGTAAACGTCGAGTTATTTCCCAGTCATTGTTTAGCGTCTGGTCGATCCTTGTTCGATGTCCTGTCAACATCATTGTTCGATGTCCTGTAAACATCATTGTTTGATGTCCTGTCAACATCATTATTCGATGTCCAGTAAACGTCGAGTTATTTCCCAGTCATTGTTTAGTGTCTGGTCGATCATTGTTTGATGTCCTGTCAACATCATTGTTCGATGTCCTGTCAACATCATTGTTCGATGTCCTGTCAACATCATTGTTCGATGTCTTGTAAACATCAGTTTTCCGGTGTTCAGACCGAGGCGGTATTCAGACCGAAGTGGCGTTCAGGCCGATTTTCCGATTTTCAGATCGAAGAAGTTTCCGACGATCAAGTCGAAGTACTTATGGCATTCAGGCCAGTTTTCCGGTGTTCAGACCGAGGCGGTATTCAGACCGAAGTGGCGTTCAGGCCGATTTTCCGATTTTCAGATCGAAGAAGTTTCTGACGATCAGGTCGAAGTACTTATGGCATTCAGGCCAGTTTTCCGGTGTTCAGACCGAGGCGGTATTCAGACCGAAGTGGCGTTCAGGCCGATTTTCCGGTATTCAGACCGAAGTGGTATTCAGACCAATTTTCCGGTGTCCAGACCGAAGTGGTATTTAGACCAGTTTTCCGGTGTTCAGACCGAGGCGGTATCCAGACCGAGGCGGTATCCAGACCGAGGTGGTGTTCAGACCATGAAAATGAAAAAGAAGGAAAAATTTCGGGGTTCAAGAAAAGCAGAAAAAGAAGAGGAATAGTAATCCCGAGCGGATGAGTGGTATTCAGGCCATGGTTATCCCGGTGTTACCATTTATTTTGGTATCCAGGTCGACGTTGCTGTTTCGGTGTTCAGGCCGACTTTCTCCGTACCAGACGGATTTTGGTTTCAAGGTTGTTCTTCGCCGATTCTGACAGGCCTTGTTAATTATTTTCCCATCAGAGTGCAAATTGTTCGTCTGTTCTTGGTATTCAATCACTCTTCATCCTGATCATCTGAAAGCCGAGGCTATTCATATCGACAGGTTCACAGTGGATTGAATAGGGGCAGCTGTAACACCTCAAAATTTGCCCTCCTCTCTTGGGACTAGCTTAACATATTACATATCATTTTTAGGTCATTAGGCATTGCATATTGCATATCATGTGGTTACATTATGCAAGCCATTCTCCCAAGTCTTGATCAGAAGATAGGAGGTCATGGTGCAAGCTAGGGTTTCATTGGACTGGTCATTAATCATCTGAGGGTGTGGAGGTCCAAATTAGGGTTTTGTGGTTCTCAAGGAGATTGGTATTCATCTTGATTGAAAGGATTCATCATCATCATCATGGTTTGTCATCATCAAGTGTTGGAGCACATTCTTTGAGATTAGGGTTTTAACCACTGGTCAACCCTAATCGGTTGCATTGGGCCAATCAGGGCATAGCAAGGAGATGGGGTCTATGATGGATATGGGGATAATTTCGTGATTGTATGGAGCTTATGGAGGCTAGGGTTTCATCCTTGAGCCATTTCATCAGAGAATTGGGGCTCAGATGGATCAGTGCATTGCCAAATTCATCTATCAGTTGAAAAGTCAACTGTGGTCAACTGTGCTTGATTTTATGGATTTGGAGGTGGGAGAGAGTTGGATACACTTCATTCATGTTGAAACAAGTGTTATTTGACATTGCAAAGCTCAAGAATGAGGAAAATAAAGTCAGGACAAAAATTGCCAAAAATAGAAAGTGACTTGTAATGGAAGTTTCCAAAAATGGAAAGTTTTTCACCACAAAATTACATGTCCAAGGAAGCTTCAAATGAAAAGTTGTTCAACATGAAAGTTGTATATCTTGTTCTTACCTTTCCAAAAAGTCCAAGAACTTGAAATTTCCATGTATGGTAGACAAGTTATGGTCCATTCATTTTCAAAAAAGACCTATAATCAAAGTGGCATAACTTTCACATGGAGTGTCCAAATTGGATGATCTTTTTATGAGCAAACTCCATTTCACATGTAATTTCATGGTGCATAATCAAAATTCATCAAAAATGGTCAATGCAAAAGGTCAATTTTCAAGTGCACTAATTAAAATCCAAGGGCAAAATGGTCCAACTTGAGAAATACTTGGAATTTTGGAATGGGAGTTTTTGCAACACATCACATATACCAAATAGAAGTGGTTTGAACTATCATAAGTTTCCAAGGTGCAATATTTGGCAAGGCTACTTTTGAACATTCACTTAAAATGCATTTTTTAGCATAGCATATTGGAAATGAGAAATACAATGCCAATTGCCATGGGATCAAAGCCAACACATTCCAAATGGTATTTAGAGGATGTCTGAGCTGTCACATAGCTGTCATGAGCCCTAATGTGGAAAGTCATTTTTGCCCTTTCACTCAAATTGCACATTATGCTAATTACATGTGTTTTGGCTAATTGGTGATTAAGTGAGTGATTAGAGTGGAGTATTTAAGCCTAATTGTAACAGAATGCAAATCACAATCACATTCTCCAAGATTCATAACAAACTTTCCCTCCAAAAGTGCAAATTCTCTCAAGAACATCATCAACAAAATTCATCAAAACTCCACGAATTCTTCATCATTTGGCTTGGTTTTTGTTGCTTCATCTTCCATAGATCATAATCTCCAACTGTTTTGAGGAATTGGAAGAAGACAACATCAAAATCGCAGCTGTCCAAAGTATGTGCATCAATGGCATTTCGAGATTTCTTCCAACTGAGGCATCTTTGAGCTAAAGTACGCACTCCAATCATCTTCCTAAAGCTTCTCCTGCATCTGTTTTGGATCATTGAAGCCAAATACATCACGAATCACAACTGCCATCACTTTAAGGTGCAAATTCGAATCTTATGATTTCTTAAATTGTTATATGCGTTAGAAAGTTCATTCATCATAGATCATTATGCCATGCTTGGTTTGTGAAATGATTGAGTGAGTTGAGAGAAATCCGGATTTGAAGCTTTGGTGCACAAACTTAATTCAATCGATTCGTAATATACATGAAATTCTGGATGATTTGATGATGATATTTGTGATCCACACACTTAGACCTTTCCATTGGTATATCATTTGTGAGTTTTGGTGAGAAAATGAGTGTAACCGAATTTGAAGAAGAAGAACGCGTGAACACAGGCCGGGACGAAGAAAATCTGGAAAAATTTCATGTTTGATCTTCTTTTTTCGCTTGGCATTTGAAATTGTTGTTTCCCGCCTGTACCGTCCAACCACAGAGCGCCACGCAATAAATGAAAACGGTACCGTTTTGATCCTTGGCACGGTAATTACGAGATTGCCACTGTAATTAATTAATTCATTTTCATCTTAAATAATTATTCCATACTATTTAACAAACTTAAAAAATCATAAAAAATTCATTATTAATACAAAATTAGTGAGGTTTTTTTTGATAGATCCCAAATTTTGTCTAGAATTTTATAGGCATGATACCATAAGTTGTGCATGGAGAAATTTTGACCTTGCCTATTGATCTTTGACTTGTGTGCATATTTTGTACACTTTGCCATATTCAACATGAAATGCTCATATTTGTAAAGAAATGGATGAAAATTTTTGTGCTTATTCTGGACATGTTGATGGTGATTTCCATGTAAAGTTTATGATTTTTGGATACTTGGTGATGGAGATATGATTTTTTGAATTAAGGTGTGACAATTTGTGTCACACCAAGCTAGGTCAACTTTCTGATTTTATTTAAAATGCTTAGGGATGTTGGTTTGAGCTGAAATTTTGTGTGGAGGATCATTAATATGTCAAGATAACATGTGATTTTTGCTGGAATTTTTGATGTCATTTTCTAATTGATTGATAATTTTCTTCTCTGTATGCTCATTTTGTGAATTTATGTGACACATGTTGGCATTTTGTTTGTGAAATTCTCATATGGTACTGGATGAAGATGAAATTTGATATGTTGATTGTAGACACATTGTGGGACATCATGCTTTTGGTCCCATTCATTTCTTAATTGTTGTCACTGTTTTATGAATTATTGAAATGGATGCTTGCTTGGATGTCTTGAATTGGCTTACATAATTGTATATGGACTTTTTGATTTTCATTGACCTACTTTATTTTGTCCAATTGAGCTGAAAATTGACATGCTACTTGTTGATTGTGTCCTGTTTAGGTGTGAATTATTTGAGGATTTTTGGAATTGTTTTGGTATGCCTTTGATTGAAGTCATTCTGTTTGGACTTTTGGTGTTGTATTTGACCTAGTTTGTGGTATATTGTGCATGAATTGATATTGGTGAATGATAGGAGCATGAGACCAATTGAATTTGCTTTCTATTTGTTTGAATGTGATTTTGGATTGGTTTTGCTTGCTGTTTAGATTTTTTTTACCCCTTTGGACCCTAGGCTTGGCCTAGGGGTCTAGTTTCTCACATTTGGTGTGGATTTTCAGGATGAAATGCACAATGCTTAAGGAGATTGCTTCAAGGCAATTTGAATTGAGTTTGGTTGGTGTTTATGAACTAACATGGCTTTGTTTTGTAGGGATTGATGCTTGAGCTTAGGCTTATAGCTTGCACTTGTGTGCATTGACTTGTGTTGCTTGTACAGATTAACTGATTAACTATTTGCTGTTTATTGTTGGTTTGTCTGAGTACTGATGATACTTGATTGATTTCAGGTACATTTAGTCGCTTACAGTTCTTTAAGAACTTGCTTGCAGTTGCTTGGTTTTTTAACCAGTGGAGGTAGAATCTCTATACTTCATGTAGTCTGGAAGACCTGGCCTGTTACTTGGCCAGGCAACTGTCTGAAGTCCTCCTTAAGAGGCGATGTTTGTGGTTGTTTACATTTGTGCCAAGCAGGTAAAGACCTCTATGAGGCAATTGGTGGATCAAAGGGATATGCAATCTATCCCCCACTATTCTGTTGAGTCGTCCCCCTGCTCACACCACTGTGTTGATGCATTGGGACACAAACCCAAGATCTTGTGCTGTTGCACAGTCGAGTCAGAGTCTTGAGCGTAGAAGGGTCCCTCCATTCTGGACCCACGCTCCTTTGTCTGAAGCTCTCCCTGGTCAGGGATAAGAGCTGTGAAGTCTAATCTTCACTCACCTTTCATCTGCTTCACCTTAGCCTCGCAATGGCAAGGTTAAGAGCGAATACTACCCATGTACAGATGACTTGCTTCGGCAGTCAAACCCATTGTTTGAGCCTCACTTGACTGGTTATAGTGTGTGCTTTGTGAATATTTGTTTGCTCTGTTTGCTTGTATGCTTGTATGCTTGTTTTCTTCCTGGATAGGATTAGCTTGCAGTTGTGCAAGTAGGTAGAAACCACAACGTAGGGCAATGATGCATGACAACACTAGGCTCGAGTACAGCTCCCTGGTAGTGTGCCTCCCCTTGGTTTCTGGCTAGATTTTCTTTCCCTTTCAGGGGAACTACATCGCCCTGATCCTCGTTCCAGACGAGGTATGTAGGCAGGAGACCGTGCGAGGTCTCTCCGGGCACTCTTTTTTCTTTTTGTGTGTGTTTGCTTGTTATCTTCTTGTGTATGTTTGGTTCGGATGCCGACGTAAGTCCAGTGATTGGCGGTCGGGCTCCACGTTTGCCCTCTTGTGTGCGTTTTGGTTCGGATGCTGATGTAAGTCCAGTGATTGGCATTCAGGCTCCATGTTTGCCTGTGTTTCTGTTTGCTTGTTTGGCGTGCATGAGCCGAACTACGGCAGCTCTGATTCTCGTTCCAGACGAGATACGTAGGCATAGGATGCGACGTCCTATCGAGCTCCCTTCTCTTAACCCCACCTGCGTTCCCTGTGTGTGTGTGTGATGTTTTAGCAACCTTTTCTTTTCTTAGAGCGTGGATCCCGTCGAGTACGACGGACGTGAGGGGTGCTAATACCTTCCCCTTGCGTAACCGACTCCCTTACCCTTTCTCTTTGGTCGCGAGACCATGCTTTTTCCAGGTTTCTCTGAGCGTTTCCTTTCCCTATCTTGGGATAAATAACGCGCAGTGGCGGCTCTGTGTGTTTTTTTGTTTCAGCTCGCCGGTTGTTTTTTCGCGGATGCGACAGCGTGCTCTGGTCCTATGTTGGGGATCGAGAGCGAGTAGCCGGTTTCCGGTGGGAATCAGTGAAACGTTACCTATGGTGATGGTAAAGACTTGGTGTGTTCTGGTCCTATGGTGGAGATCGGGAGCGAGAAGAACCTGAGTGTTCAGGAATAGTACCACATGCATAATGAGTCAGTTGTGGAGTATATTCGCATACATGATTACATATGTAGTTAATTATTCATGATGTTGATGATTGGATGTGATTATGTAATTGTTGCCATGATTTGGGTGTGAGAATAAGTTGTTGATGGATGTGTAACGAATGTGTGTTTGCTGTGTATTTTCTACCTTAGAAATTCTTTACACTGTTTATATTGGTTTATTGTTTCTCACCCTATTTGCTTTGATGTTGTGCACCATGGACATCTTGCAGATACTCAAGAGTAGAGTTTTATATTTTAAGTAGAAGTTAGCTCCTGGAGTTACTTCGTTTAGTTTCGTCATTATTTTAGAAGTCTTGCTATGATCCAGTAACATCTGGGTTGGGAACATTTGTTTATTTATTATGTTTTGCTGGAGCTTAATTGTTTATTTCAGTTTATATTGAAGTTGTTTAGAGTTGATTATGATAACTTCATATTTTGATACTAGCTTATATAATTTTGAAGTTGATACTAAATGTCTAAGTTATGTTGTTTTAATTAATTGAAATAAGCTTGATACCACTTTAATGATACCCTAAGTGAAGGTGAGCGTGCGATGATAGGTGTTGTATGATGTTGATATTTCCGCTGCATATTTGTTAAACATTTGTTTTGTTAAAGACTTTTGTTCTTGGTGACACTTTAGATTCTCGTGTAAAGCTTAATATATAAGTAGTTGGGTTTAGGGTGTTACATAGTGGTACTAGAGCAGGTCAGTCCGTTCGGCCAGGTCCTGTAATGAGGTTTATTCCCTGGCACACGACATGTATGTGAAACACTATTGGTACTCGTTGTTTTGCTAGGAGAAGGATTGAAACAATTGGAGGAGAAGCTTCTGCTTCTTTGAGATGTTTCAGTTGTGGAGGTTTGGTTCAGCGTGTCACGGATTGCAGGAGTGCAGGTGTTGTCAAGGTTGCGTTGTTTCTAGAACTGGATGTCATCTTTGGAAGGAACTGGTTGGAGTTCAACCATGTTCATATCAACTATTTCAACAAGACAATATCATTTCCAGAGTTTGATGCTAGGGATGAGTTGTTTGTGTCGGCTAAGCAAATGAATGAGTTTGTAAAGGATGATGTTGTGATGTTTATGATATTAGCTTCTATGAAGGAAAAAAGTAAAGTTGGGTTAGGCGAGTTACCAATGGCGAGGGACTTTCCAATGGTGTTTCCAGATGATATCAGTGATTTGTCGCCAGAGCACAAAGTTGATTTTACTATCGACTTAGTACCTGGTACTAGTCAAGTGTTACTGACTCCTTATAGGATGTCTGCTTTAGAGTTGAGTAAATTGAAGAAGCAATTGGAAGATCTACTTGAAAAGAAGGTTGTTCGTCTGAGTGTTTCTCAGTGGGGTGCACCGGTGTTGTTAGTGAAGAAGAAGGATGAGAGTATGAGGCTATGTGTTGACTACCGACAACTGAATAAGGTGACTATTAAGAAAAAGTATCAACTTCCAAGGATTGATGATTTGATGGATCAGTTGGTATGTGCTTGTGTGTTTAGTAAGATTGATATATGTTTAAGTTACCATCAAATTCGTGTGAAGCCGGAAGATATTCTGAGGACTGCTTTCAGAATGAGGTATGGTCATTATGAGTATTCGGTAATGCCATTAGGTGTGTCTAATGCACATGGAGTGTTCATGGAATACATGAATATAATCTTTCATCAGTATTTACATCACTTCACAATTGTATTTATAAATGACATCTTGATATATTTGAAGTCTGATGAAGAGCATGTAGAACATCTGAGAATTGTATTACAGACATTGAAAGAGAAATAATTGTATACAAAGTTGTCAAAGTACGAGTTTTGGTTAAGTAAAGTGAGCTTCCTTGGTAATGTGATTTCTAGTGGTGGTATAACTGTGGATCCATAGAAGATAAATGCTATATTATAATGGAATACTCTGAAGTCTATCACTGAGATTAGATGTTTTCTTGGATTGGCTCGTTACTACAGGAAGTTCATTGAAGGTTTTTTGAAGTTAGCATTGTCGTTGACTCATTTGACTCGTAGGGGTCAAGCCTATGTTTGGGATGTGCATTGTGAAGAATGTTTTCAAGAACTCAAGAAGAAGTTGACGTCTGAGCCATTTTTGATTTTGCCTAATCCAAGTGAATTCTTTGTTGTGTATTGTGATGCTTCAAAGATGGGTTTAGGCAGTGTGTTGATGCATAATGATCAGGTTGTGGCTTACGCTTTTAGACAGTTGAGAGTCCATGAGAGGAATTATCCTACGCATGATCTTGAGTTGGCATCAGTGGTATTTATATTTAAGATTTGGAGGAAATATATATTTAGCTCCATATTGCAGGTGTTCAGTGATCACAAGAGTTTGAAATATTTATTTGATCAGAAGGAATTGAATATGAGGCATATGATATAACTCGAGTTCCTAAAAGATTATGATTTTGGCTTGAGTTACCATCCGGGTAAGGCTAATGTTGTAGCTGACATATTGAGCAGGAAGTATTTGCATATGTTAATATTGATGGTTTGAGAGTTATAGTTGATCGAGCAATTCAAAGACATGAGTTTGGTATGTGAAGAGACTCCTAGTAGTGTGAAGCTGGGTATGTTAAAACTAACAAATGGTATTCTTGAAGAAATCAAAGAGGGTTAGAAGACCGATGTGGGATTGGTTGACCGACTTGTGTTAATCAATCAAGATAAGGATGGTGACTTCAAAATTGATGAGAATGGTGTGATGAGGTTTAGAGACAGAGTTTGTGTACCATATGCACCCGAGCTTAAGAAGAGTATTATTGAGGAGGGTCACAGAAGTTGGTTGAGTATTCATCCCAGTGCCACTAAGATGTATCAAGACATCAAGAAATTGTTTTAGTGGCCCGGAATGAAGAAGGAAGTAGCTGAGTTTGTCTATGTTTGTTTATCTTGTCAAATGTAGAAGATTGAACATCAGAAGTTGTTGGGTCTGATGTAACTGTTGAGTATTCTAGAGTGGAAGTGGGATAACATTTCCATGGATTTCGTAACAAGCTTGCCAAAGATGACGAAGGGATGTGATTATATTATGGCGATTGTTGATAGACTAACTAAATTAGCCCATTTCATACTGATTTAGATCAGTTATCCTTTACAGAAGTTAGTTGAGCTATATATTGAGAGGATTGATAGTTTGCATGGTATTTCGTTGAGCATTGTGTAGGATAGAGATCCAAGGTTCATGTCGAGGTTTTAGTAGAGGTTGCAAGAAGCGTTGGGTACTAAGCTGAAGCTTAGTTCCGCTTATCATCCGCAGACTGATGGTCAAACATAGAGGACTATCCAATCCTTGGAGGATCTGTTGAGGGCTTGTCTGCTAGAGCAAAGAGGTGCTTGGGATAACTACTTACCGCTGATTGAGTTCACTTACAATAACAATTTCCATTCTAATATTGGGATGTCCCTGCTTGAGGTGTAGTATGGTAAGATGTGTAAGACACCTCTTTGTTGGTATGAATCTGGCGAGAGTGCGGTGATTGGACCAAAGATTGTGCAATAAACTTCTAAGAAGCTCAAGATGATCCAAGAGAATATGAAAGCTTCACAAAGTCGCCATGAGAGTTACCACGATAAGAGAAGGAAATAACTTGAGTTCTAAGAGGGAGACCGTGTGTTTTTGAGAGTTACTCCAGTAGCCGGTGTCGATTGAGCTTTGAAGCCTCGAAAGCTCGCGCCACATTTTGTTGGTCCATACCAGATCTTGCAGAGGGTAGGAGAGGTGGCCTATCACTCTTAGTAAGCCCTAATTCTATTAATCAACACATCAATTAACCACCAATTCACCAAACACGTTTTGTTGTATGACGTTTTTGCTGCGTATTTGTTAAATGTTTGTTTGGTTAAAGGTTTTTGTCGTTGGTGACACCTTAGATTCCCGTGTAAATCTTAATATATAAATATCGGGGTTTAGGTTGTTACACGGGAGATGCTAGTACCGCCCCACATCCACCCCGTCCGGCCTATTAAATTTATTTTTTTAATAATTCGACTACCTATTACTTTTCTTAATTTTAAATTATTGTTCATTTTTTTAAAAAATACATTAAATAGAAATGACATATTATTATCATAATTATTAAAATGGCGAAATATTTAATTTAATTATTGAATTTTGTTACTATAAAAAAATATATATTTTTAAAAAATACAATTTATGCAGATAGTAGTGAGGTGGGTCGAGAATACCCATTTTTTATTGAGGGAGGGGGTGAGTGATCATTTGTTAAACTTAGGGCGAAGAGGGGACATAGATTGATATAAAGAGGTGGGATGAGGTTGGTAATGCTTAAACTCGACTTCATCCTGCCCCGTTGTTAGGCATGGCAACAAGACAAGTCGGAGACGGTTTTTACCTTCCCCAAACCCAAACCCAAACCCAAATCCCTAAACAATCCATGTTCCCCGCCCTAAATCCAAACAAGGATGGAGAATAAAACCCAAACCCGTCCCAAACGAGTTCGGGTATCCCCACCCCGCCACCATTCATTTAGTGAAATCAAATATTTTTAATATATATATATATATATATATATATATATATATATATATATATATATATATATATATATATATATATATATATATATATATATATATATATATATATATATATATATATATATATATATATATATATATATATATATATAAAATTAAACTACATTGCAAATAATAAAATAAAAGAATCTAAAAAAAATCCATACATACATTTCAAATATTTTAAATAATTAATATAAATCATAATATCAAAATATTGACGACTTATTTAATATTCTAAATTATCAAAAATAAACAATAAAGTATATAATGAAATAAATGGGGCGGGTTTGGGGTGGGTACTAAAGTCCTCATTATCCGACCCATTCACATATTTTATAATAGGGGAAAACGCAAACGCAAATCCAAAACCAGTCAAAGCGGATTTTCCCCGTCAACTTCCGGGCAGATTCGGGTGGGTACCTGTAATATCTCATATTCCTTAAATGCTCAATGGTTGTAAGTTTAGACCAACTGAGTTCCTATATACTCTATTTGTTTTTAGTTAAGACAATTTGAGCTCTTACGTGCTCTAAAAGTTGTCAGTTGCGACCAATTGAGTAACTAGTGGACTCATAAGAGATCAATTATTATTAAAAGACACTGACTTTTATTAATAAGTACAAGAGGGGACATTTTGGTGACATTAATAATTGGTCAATTGGTACTAGGAGACAAAATATAATTTGAGATATTTTCTATCATTACTTAATATAATATATTATATATTATATAGTATATTTATATTTGTGTGGTAGAGAAAGGAATAAGAAAAGAAGAGATAAGAACAAAGAAAAAGAATGAAGAAGTGGAGATATCAGTAAAAAGAGAAAGAGAGAAAAGGGAAAGAGGAAAGGAGAAGGAGAGAAGAACGGGAGAAGAAGAAGAGCCATAGAAGCTTCCCACAAATTCATCTTCATCATCATCATCACCAACTCAACTTCATCATCTTTTTCATCATCCTAATTAATCTAGGGCGAGTTCTTAGATAGGAATTAGCTTTTGGGAGATATAATCTAAGTTTTGGGAGTTAAGATTGGTGTGAATCTATGATGAAATTGTTGTTGTTGTTCATACTTCTCCTTGATTCTATATGTTGGTACTATATTGTTGTTGTTGAAGTTGTGGTCCATGATTACTTATTGTTATGTGTTTTGTTCTTGAAGTATTCTTGTTGATTTCACATGAACTAATATTGGGTTATGGATTGGATTGGTTTAGAATGAGTAAAATTGGAAAAGGGAGTGTTTAGAATATGAATTTGTGAAGAAAACTAATGAACCAATCAATTGGTTTTGGAACTAGCTGTCAAATAATCGATTGTTCCATGATTATGTGAAGAAAAAATAGAATTTTTACTCATGTCAATCGATTGGCCCTATCAAATTTGTGAAAAATACTTACATAAACTACATGAAATCGATTGGTTCCCAATGCAATCAATTGGTTCAACCTTGTTTTGTCTAAAACCACTTATTTCATGTTTCTAAACCACCTTAGATATATTATAACTTGTACCATGATGTGTATGCATTAATTTAACATTAATCAGTTGATTTACATGAGATTGGATGAGTTTAACCTAGAATATTAGTTAGGTTAAAATATGTGGTTCTTGTTTCCACCATAATTCAAGAATCGTGAATCCGATTGATATGAGAATTGAAGCTTTGGAAAGCTAATCTAATGAGATATTGCATGGTGATGAGAGACCATGAACTAACCATTAATGAATGGTAGAGGATAGAGATGATTGTGTGCTTTTTTTTAAGTTTGACTTGTTTGTGTTTAACAACTTGAATAACCTAAGATAATGATGAGTATGTTGTGATCCATATATGTCTAGGTCTTATTGTGACATGTTATGATACTATGCGTGTTTCATGTATGATATTTTGATATGCTAATGTGTATGCTATAAATTTATTGGATGTGAAATAATATGATTAAAACTTTATAAAGATGAGTGAGGAAACCTGGGAGTATAACTAGGAGAATGACTTAGAAAGATAATCTAGGTTCTGAAAATGAGTATACAGGGGTGCTTGGACACAATGATACTTGGTGTGTATCACGAATAAGTATTCGCTTGATTATGAATCAATATGCATTGTATGAAATATGTAGAATACTTTGTGGGTGGGTGAATATGATCACCTAGTATTTGATGAATACCATGAGAATTAGTTTGATATTTGGTGAGGAACATTTGTTCCAAAAGTCCTATTTGGTGAGGGTTCTTGCTTTGAAAGTCCTATTTTGTTGTTGAGACCTAATCATGTATTTGAATATGAATTATGCACATACCACCTCAAAGACTTAGATAAAGCGGTAAGTGGGGATGTGACACCAATGATTCGCGCCTTAATTGGGTTTCAGCCCCAACCATTGCGGACATGGGAGAAAAGTGGACACCTAAGAGGGTTAGAGTCTCATACGGTGAAAGATACTCAAAGTGGGTTAGAGTCCCATACGAGTGATAGTCGCTTGAACTGAGGATTAAGCCTCATAAAGAGCCTCATATCCACCATGAAAGTCGAATCATACAAGCATGTGTGAACCGAACCTGGCTTAGACGTAGGTCAGTTCGAGGATTGATGTTTTGTGAATCTGAATAGTGATTGTTGGAGTTGTGAGAACTCAGTAGCATGTTTCCATACACTGCAAATATCCCTTAGACACTCGAGTCTTGGTTATCTTGTATGAGTGATACACAAGTAGAGAGAGATGAGTACTTAAGTTAGGATTCGATTAGAAAATCCTGTAGAGCCGAGTGAATCCATAAGATATGGACCTCATTAAGATTATTATCTCACCCTATCAATATTGTTGTTTTTTAGGTATTTTTGCAGGCTTGATTAAGAGGAGCTGCTTGATGATGTTTCAACGTTGTTGTGATGTTGTGACCTTCCGCTGTAGATTTTATACAATAGTAGATATTGTACATAGTTCTTAGATTTTTTGTATTTAGGCACTTTCTATATCTTTTATCATATGTTGTACATTTTATTTTGGTCAAGTATGTAAATGATGTTTTTAGGCTCTTATGTTGTATCAATATCAAATAATAACACTTGCATGATATTATTTTAGATATATATTATACGAGTTATTTCAATACCTGTAGATACGAGTTATGTTGTCATGCCTACCCATTCTCATGGCTGAACACACACTAGTACAGAAATAACATTAGAATTGTTGATATAATACCTATTTTATTAAAAAAAGATATATAATTTATATACAATAGCAATTTTATAATTAAAATTCTAATTCTAATTTTAATGTTAATCATTAATCCCCCATTTTAAAAAAATCTAATGTCTAATGTACCTTACTTTTATTACAAATAAATTTTTTAATGTAAGATACCTGCTTTTAAGAAAAATAAGTATAAAATAATAAAATGATAATATATATATATATATATATATATATATATATATATATATATATATATATATATATATATATATATATATATATATATATATATAAAAAAATTCATACCTGCTTTTAAAAATATTAAATGTGATACCAAAATTTAAGTATGTACCTAATTTGATTTGAAAAAATTATATACACAATAAATAAATAATTCAAATTGCCGCTAAAATTTAAAAAAGCCGGCTTGTAAAACCTACGCTTGTAAAATATATTAGGATTTCACGACCATTGCATCTTCTCTCAATTCTTTTCTCAATCAAACTTAAAAAATTCTCTTAAAAAATATTCAGATTTTTTTTTATAAATCAGTTTTGAATCATCACAAACGCAATCCCTTTCTTGTAGATTTCAATCGAGTTAGAATCGGTGTCTCATTCCGCTTCCACATGCCGTCGTGTCAAGATCCTTGTGGTATGTTCTTTGACTTATAATTATTTTTCTTAAACTCCCACTCTAATTTAATTAGCTTTGTTAAATTATTTTTTCTTTGAAAATAAAATTTCATATCACTTTCATTCAAAGTTATAACTCTATTATTTGATATTGAATATGTTATTTGATACTTGATTTCTAGGTATTATTTGTTGCGATTAGTTTTTAAGCAAGGATAACATATTTTGATTTTCATCATAATGTTATTTACTAATTTGAAATCCATTTGTCATGGATTGTGATTATTATTTTATTTTGATTTATTTTTGTAATGCAACTTCATTTTGTTCGCCATATATCTAACTTCTGTAGTATTCCAACAAAAAACGAATTATCAATTTGAACCAACACGCGGGCGGGGTATGAAGTTTTAAACATGTCTATGCAAAATATTCAGGTTTAGACCTCCTTTTTGAATTGACATATGATATTTAATAATTTATTTTCTTTATTGGGTCAAATATAATTATTTTTTAATCATTTCATATTTGTAGCAAAAAATTGTATAGATAAAAAGTTTAAGAAATCTCTCTTGTGTCATGTTGACCTTTTAAACATAGCTATGCAAAAAATTTACAAAAATTATATAGAAATAAGTTCCATAAATTTGTTTGACATATTATATATATATAAAAAATTTAAGTTATTAATGAAAAGTAAAAAATAAAAAAATAAATTTGTAACATACAAAATTATTTATTAAATTATAATTATCAATTCGTACTAAAAAATTATCATTATCAATTTGTTTAATATTTAATTGATAATAAAATCAATAAATTTTATCTTTATTGAAATATGTTGCTATTAAATAAAATTGAATCACTTTAATTGTTATATAATTATTGAGAAGATAATATTATTCTATCAATAATATTATTCTATCAATAATATTATTCTATCAATATTATGCTTTCAATGTTATTTAAATGTTTTATTAATGAGAAGATAATACAATTCTTATTAATAAGCTATCATTTACATTTTAATTGTTATCTAAATTTTTAACTTTGTCTATATCTTCAATTTTTACTAATAAATTATTTTATTTATATTTTATTTGTATCTATGCTTGTTAATTCTACATTTTAAACTTATTTATAGGGAACAAAATTATTTGAATTTTTAATTATATTTTTACATTTAATTTAATAAACTTATCAAAGATTCTCTTTTTGTATGGTTCAATTAAAACTTCAACTCTTTTATTTATTTATTTTAGTTTTGAATTTCATATATAGAATTTTGAATTGATATGATCCTTAATAAAAATAAAATTTTATATAATAAATAGAAATTCACAAACAATTCAATTAAACAAATAAAAATAATTTAAATTAAAATTGTGAGGAGAGATGAATAATATCTAATTGTCTTTTTTTAACAATTACTTATTTTTCACATTTATTTTATATATAGTTGTGGACTCTACCTAAAAAAAGAGCGTTGAAAATTGGACTTACACATTATTTAATATACCAATGATTAATTTCATATTTTAATCATCCACACATATTTAACCTTAATTATTGTCTCGTTGAAAAAGGAATTAAACATAAATCAAAATAGTAATGATAATAATAAGAATTAAATGTTATTAAATTTTCTTATTTTCTACCATAAATGTTATAGAAAATAATAGGTATTAAAAATACAAACGTGTTGATATAAACATGTTGTTTCAACATGTGGTTTCTTTGATGCTTTTAGGACATTTAATAACAAATATGACAGTCATAGTGATGAAGTTATGCAAGCATTCATAGAAAATAAGATGTATAATCATCCTAAAATAAGTTTATATTACTAATTAGATTGCCAAATTGTTTGCATGTTATATTTTTGTTTATATGTGCTTCTAACATAAATGTTTGTAAAATTACAACAATCCATCGGCAAATATTTATAATTTATTCCGATGATAATATTGTTTATTGGTTTTGTTTGCTTGAAAATCAACCAAGCAAATATTTTAAGGATACCCTTCTAAGGTAAAACATCTCTTTTAAAATTTATGTTGAGATTTATCCATTGTTTAACTTTATATGTTTACTAAATATAATAGGGCTATGAGAGGTTATAACATTCTGAGAGGCTATATTATGAATAAAAAACATAATTTTATATCTATCAAGATAAATTAATTGTCTTAAATTTATTAATATTTCATATGAATTATATATATATATATATATATATATATATATATATATATATATATATATATATATATATATATATATATATATATATATATATATATATATATATATATATATATTGTTTATTTTGTAGGCAGATCACCAAGACAATAGTTGGGCTTAGTTGGGCTTGTGATTATTATGTAATGAAAAATATGTTTGTCATTATTCAAACGAGTATATTTCAAGAATTATATGAGGTAATAATAAAAGATTTCAAATTTTAATATGTAAATCACATCACTTCATGTTTTAACATGTTCTCATTTAATTTATTTTATTGTTTCCATTTGTAGATATATGATGATCCATCATCATATGACAAAGATTTTATTGATAATATCTGACAACTTTGAGCTCAATTCTTTTTGCAAATAGTTGAAGAACAACATCAACTTGAAGAGAAAGAGACAGAGAATTCGATAAAAGATGGTGTTTTATAAGAATTAATATTGAATTATTAATTACAATTGTTTTTTAATGTAATTTAGTTTTTGAATTTTGATTTACACTCTTTGGTATAATTTGTTAAATTTAACCAAAATTTGTGAGTTTAATTTTGATCAGTTGAAACAATAATATAAAATTTGTAGATGTCATATGTGACCTTAACTTGATTTATGATTAAACGATTATGTTATGTATTTTTTCTCATCCATTTTAGAGGATAATATTTCTTGATGGTTCATTTAAAATCAAATCACACCCGGTATCATTTATAACACTAACTTTAGTAAAGAATAGGTATGATACAAACGCTATACAAACGTTATAAGAAAAGTTTATACACCTGATTTAAGAAAAAAAACAGGTGTGAAAGGTTGGTTTCTGACCAAATAACTTCGTTAAATGTTTAACACCCAATTTTGAAAAAAATTGATATGATATACATGTTTGAATTTTTTACAAAAATGACCCACTGTTTCAAGGAAATTCCCCAAATACCCCGGGTTTAAAAAAAAATCCCAAACTACCCCACTTTTAGGAGGAGGCGCCAATTCAATTGGCGTCTCCTCTTAAATACTTGAATGGAGGCGCCAAGTGGATTGGCTAGGGCAGGTGCCCTAGCCAATTGGGTTGACGCCCTTGTGTAGTACTTAAGAGGAGGTGCCAATTCAATTGGAGCCTTAGTGTAAAATGATAATTTTTTTGGTAAATGGTATATGTGATAGATAAATTTGATATATGACCAATTGATATTAATAAAATTTGTCGTTTACACAAAGAAACCTAATGGTGATGACCGGGATCACCTAAACGACCTTCGGTCCCACATCCTCTAGCTACCCTAACCCGTGGCCCTAACCCACATTGATGATTCAGTACCGGTGTTTGAGCATCTGAGAGGCCAGGAGCGTCACTTCCAACTACAGGAGAAGGCCTGTTGAGGTAGTCAGACAAGTCGGCATAGTCTTTAGTATGCATCGATGGTGTACCGCCGTAGCTGAGCTCATGACCCATGCTAGAGAAGTTGTGTTGTGGTTGACTCATTGATGGGCGACCGAGACGGTTGAAGGGAGACATGGGTGTGAACGATGCGTCGAGGAAAGGTTAGAAAGGTTGTTGGGGTGTTTGGTAGAGATAGGGTTGTTGGATGTTTTGGTTTTGTGAGGTTTGGGCTTCTTGGCTATGGTAGGAGGAGGGGCGGTTGGTGTTGAATGATCATTGGGTGTTCTGGCTTAGGCGACTTTGGTAGGGTGATGGGGTGGATACGAAGCGATGTTGAGTCTCAGGTTGATGGTCAATTTGTTGGTGGTGGTATGGGGTATGCTCTTGGTATTGGGGTTGGGTGTATGGTATGTTTTGGTTGTATGTTTGTGTGTTGGTTGAACGGAATGTTTGACGGACAAGGGGTTGTGTGTATCTGGTCTGACACTGTTGTTGGGGGTTTGATGTTGAGGTGTCAGGTGTGTAAGTCATATGGCGTGGGTCATACAAGTACATATCCTCGGCGATGAACTGAAAACCAACCGATCTGTACCAAGCCATATAAGTACGGCTTGGTTTTTCTTCAATTGGCATGACTGTGTCAGTTAACACATGATCATGACAGTGCTTCCATTTGCGAAACTCCGATCTTGCGAAGCTTTGCCATGGAATGAAGTTCCATTGGTCATTAACTTTGCGCAGATGCCATTCTCCTAGGCTAGCTGGGGGATCTAGGATGTTTTGGGGCATACCGAATTGTAGCTTCACAAGATCACTGTTGTGCATCTCCACAGTTGTGAACCGTATTATCGGTGTGCATGCAGTCCATACGGCTACATCTTTAGCGTTGACATGATGGTCATGATCCAAATTAAGGTATGGATGCCAAATGAACTGAAATGTGAAAGAAGATAGGATTATAATCTAGGTAGAAGAAGTTAACAAAATATAACGAAATTATTAAGTTATTTTCCTTACGTCTGTCGGTCGAAGGTGATCCAACAGGTTGCGATACTGAGTAATATAGTGTCTTGGACATCTGTTGTAACTCATACCACGTGCAGACCATCTACACAAAAAAGTCAAAAAATATTAGTTAGAGATAATAATCTTTAAAGAAGTAAGTAAATATATAACAATTTAAACAACTTACTTTTGTGCATATGGAAATGTGAAAGGGTTGTTGTTGACGGGTGCTAGGGACGGTAGTCTTGACCAACCCCATGCTTCTAGCAAAACAGCACATCCAGAAAATGTAGATGTGTCTTTGTGTGAGTTTTTGCACAAGGAGCTATAGAGATAGACTAGACAAGCAGATCCCCAACTGTAACTTCCTATTCTATCTACATGTCTAAGTAAAGGTAAATACATAATATGCATGTTAGAACCACTACCTTCGGGAAATAAAAACGAGTCAATTAACAGCATAATGTAACACCTAGTTTTTATTATTCGAGCATCTTCGGTAGAATGCTCATCTAAGTATAAACTATTATAGTACGACTTAAGGCGAGAAAGTAGTATACCTTGACCTCTTGCGTTATCATCTAACAAATCAGTCTCCAAGAGATCCATGCAAATTGAATTTGCATAGTTGGTTTTACCATTAACATCCTTACCTTCAATGGGCAGTCCCAAAAGCATGTAGACGTCTTCTAACGTCACGGTACACTCACCGGTTGGGAACCAAAATGTGTGTGTCTATGGTCTCCATCTTTCGTATAAAGCTAGAATGGATTTGTTATCTACGGACCAAGACAAAATCTTGCTTATATGACCAAAACCGGCGAATTCAACATAAGGTTGAATCATCGGGTCCATATGGACATATTCGTGGACCCGAGTCCGGAACCTTGATACATCCTATAAAAGAAAGAACAAAAAACTTAACTAAGTTGGTATGTTAAAATAAAAAGGGGTTGGTGAAGATGAAAGATAAAAAGTTAATAAAATAAAAAACTTACATATGTTGTGATGTTTGCAACCGTTCCTCTATGTGATTCGCCCATTGTGAGGATAGACATTTTGTTGGGGGGTTGGTGTAGATGAAACTACAAGAAGTTGTTGCAGATGAAATTGTAGAAGAAGTATTATAGAAGAAGTAGTGAGAGTGATGGTGTGGAAGAAGTGTTGATGGAGTGGATGTATTTATAGGCAAATGGATGGGAGCATGAAAATTCGTGCTTGCATGGTGTCTCCAATTGAATTGGCGACCATGTACAACCTTTAAGAGGGGTCTCCATTCAAATTGGTGTCTCCATAGGGACATGCATGCAAGACCTAGGTCTGATTGATTGGTTTCGAGGTCTGAATGCATGCTTTGACAAGGTGTCTCCACTTGAATTGGAGCCCGTGTGCAAGGAATGAGTGGGGGCGCCAATTCATTTGGAGTGTGTGTCTGCATGTCTGACACGTGGCTGTCATCTCTCTTGCATGCTGAACATGTCACTTCTTAGTAGCTTGCATGTGCGACACGTCACTTCGGAGTAGCTTGCATGTGCGACACGTCATCTCGGAGTAGCTTGCATGTGCGACACGTCACTTCGAACTAGCTAGCATGTGAGACACTTCACTCCTCTATTTAAGTGTCTTACTATCAACATCCAAGACACTTCACTCATATTCATATGCAGTAAGAAAATAGTTTTCATCTGCACAATGTCATCTTCATCATTATACAGTGTCAACGTTCACTGCAACGGTGAAACATACGAGTCTGAGCTATATGGTTTTTGTTTTCGAAACACTGATACCATTAGACTCACGATCAAGAGAAATGCAACCTTCTTGCATTTGAAAAAAAGAATACAATCATGTATATGAACGGGTATTGTGTCAAAGATCACGTATCAAAATCCAATATTTTTTTAGAATAGTCAATGCAAGTTTTTCCCCCTTAAGGTACGAGACGATGAAGATGTTGAATACATGTTTGTTAGTCATGAGCATTCAGACTGCAACTATATTGAGTTGTACATTACTCTTCAACCATTTATACCATCTCAACAGTCTCAAATAACCAGTCATGATGAATCTGGTGAATTTGATCCACAATGGTCAGATGACGTCAACCCAAAAGCAGAAGCAGAAGTGGATGTCCTTGATGAAGAAGAAGAGGAGACCGAGATACAGGTTGATCACATGATGAACAACGACATTGAAGATGATGATCAACCACCACCAATACCTCTTACTCATGTTTACAATCCGCCTCAACATATGACAAATATGGATTTGCACGACGATGAAACATCCAACAGCGTTTTCTATAATCCGTATCCGAGATCAGAAGGCGAATTAAAGGTGGGAGACATGTTTCGTACCAAAGAAGAATGTGTTCTGGCTATCAAAAAATTCCACATGAACAACTTTGTTGATTTTACAGTGAAACGCACTGATTCTAGAAGGTATGTTATCGAATGTAATAACATGCTTTGTAAGTTTTGTTTGACTGCATCTTACAAAAAGAAAAACGAATCTTGGGAGATCGCTTCAATAGACCCACCTCACAGTTGCATTGCAACTAACGTTGAACAAGATCACCGCAAACTAAGCGCAGCGTTGATATGTTAAGACATTCTGCCGTTGGTTAATAAAGACCCATCTGTGAAGGTAAGTATAATTATATCCCATATCAGAATAACATATAATTATACTCCATCTTACAAGAAAGCCTAGATTTCGAGGACAAAGGCTGTTGAACAAGTTTTCGGCAATTGGGAGGATTCATACAAGGATTTGCCACGATTTTTATGGGCACTAAAAACATATGTCCCAGGAACTGTGGCAATTATGGAGACATTGCCAGCGATGATGCCAGACGGAACCTGTGCTACAGGTAATAGAATCTTTCACCGTCTCTTTTGGGCATTTGACCCGTGCATCAAAGGTTTCGCATTTTGCAAACCTATTATTCAAATTGATGGCACTTGGTTATACGGCAAATACAAGGGTACTTTGCTCATGGCGGTTGCACAAGACGACAACAACAATGTCTTTCCCATTGCCTTTGCTCTTGTTGAAGATGAAACGGCAGGTGGATGGGGTTTCTTTCTTCGACATCTCAGAACGCATGTGGCTCCACAAGCCAATCTCTGTTTGATTTCTGATAGACATGTTGCCATTGAGAGTGCCTACAACAACCATGACAAACGGGTGGCATGATCCTCCTTCTACCCATGTTTATTGCATCAAACACATTGCACAAAACTTCATGCATGCTATAAAAGATAAGAATATTCGCAAGAAGGTGGTGAATGTTGGGTATGCTCTAACTCAGCCGTCATTTCAATATTATCATGATGAAATTAGACTGTCTAATGAAGACGCAAGGAGATGGCTAAATAACATACCAGTAGAGCCGTGGACAAGGGCATTTGACGGAGGTTGTCGATGGGGCCACATGACAACAAACCTTGTGGAATGCATGAATGGGTTATTCAAAGGAATTCGAAATCTGCCGATAACCGCCTTGGTAAGATCGACCTATTATAGGTTGGCTTTTACGTTCACAACTAGAGGTGAAAGATGGAGTGCGGTGTTAATGTCCGGGCAAGTATTCAGTGAGTGTTGCATGAAGATCATGAAAGAGGAGAGCATAAAAGCTAGCACACACGTTGTAACAGTCTTTGACCGTCATAGGCAAAATTTCAGCGTCCAGGAAACAATGGATCACAACGAGGGGAGACCAAATTTAGCCTATGCTGTTAGACTAAACAGAAGTTGGCGCGATTGTGGAAAATTCCAGGCCTTCCGCATTCCTTGCTCCCATGTCATTGCAGCATGCGCTTATACTCGTCAAGACGCTTACAACCATTTATCTGATGTGTACAAGACCGTCACCGTCATGAATGTATATAATCAAAGCTTCTCGGTACTACCAATGGAGGAATATTGGCCTTCATATGAAGGTGATATAGTTTGGCACAACGACGAGATGCGTAGAAAAGAAAAGAGGAAGGCCAAATAACACACGTATCAGGACAGAGATGGATTTCATAGATAAAATTATAAGATTATGTAGTATTTATCGTCAACCAGGACACAACAAGAACAACTGTCCCAATCGAGGAGCATCATCTGGGTCTTAAGCTTTTTCTAACATTGTATTTCTGTAACCTTCAATCATTGTATATCATTAAGTTTTTGTTACAACGAGTTTCACAACAAACATCAGTACAAAATAAGCTATCTGAAAACAGAAATATTTCTAACTGATTACAACAATCAAATTGATGTCATCTCGACCGAACATCATTTCCCTAGCATCCTTATCAGTCTTCATTCGCATCCAACCAAAGATACTGTCGAGTCTCTCAATACTTCTAATTTTTTTCCCCTTTTGGTATTTTCCCATCTAACCAACGAACCAACTCCCTCTTCAGTTGATCGAACGTAGTGATGTTCCAGAACAGCATCAGCATCTGAGGTTTGCCTCTCGCATAAACCACCTTTCCGTATCGCCGACGAACACCAAACATGATTTCCAAATGATTAATTGAGATGTGGAACAATGACTCACACAACACATCTATTTATAACACAAAAATTGCATTTTACACTGAGGCGTCAATCCAATTGGCGTCTCCTCTCAAGGTATACACAGGGGCGTCAATCCAATTGACGCATGCATTCAATTTTTAAGAGGAGTCGCCAATTCAATTGGCGACTCCTCCTAAAAGTGGGGTAGTTTGAGATTTTTTTTGAAACCAGATGTATTTTGGGAATTTCCTTGAAAAATTTGGTTATTTTTGTAAAAAATTCTACATGTTTTACATCTATTATTTTATATAAAAATAGGTGTCATAAGTTGGTTTCTAATCAAACTACTCTCAATTAAAATTTAACACCAATTTTTGAAAAAAATAGGTACGATATATAAGTGTTTACACCTCTTTGAAGAAAAAAAAGGTGTCGAACTTTAGTTTTAACATCAAAATATAACACTTATAACACTAGTTTATCACCGTCATTAAATCGATTTACTATACCTTTTTTAAAATCGGTATCAAAATCAAACTTACAATATCGGTAATAACAACACCAAAAAAAAATCAGATATTAAATCTCTAAAAACAAATGGTGTTAAATCCGTTATTTATTCTAGTGGCATTTCTAACTTATTATATCATATGTGATAAAATTTATTGGTATAAGTCAATAATCAAACTAAAACCATATGGATCGTCAGCATATAGTCTTGAAAGAGAAAGACTCCTTGTGTGGTTTGTTCGAACAAAACGAATATGGGAATGGGCACGCGTAAGCTTGAGCCTAATGTGTTGTTTTCCACGTTCCATTTCGTGTGGTCCACATTCTTCCTTTTGAAGTATTATTATTATTATTATTATGCAAAAACACTAAAGCATGCTTGCTTCCCCAATGTTATGTTGTTCTTTAGAAGTCAACAAAGTATCTAGAATATTAGTAATTTGGTTGAGTTATTAAAACCAAAATGCAGCTTAATTGGATTTGTTTCTGTTATATCATTCTGAAGATTTGCCTAAAAAAATCATTGTGAACATCTCTATTTTCGGTTATATTAATTGATGTGACGGTAACTTAGTCATAATCAATAAGTGATTAATTAATTATTTACGCTCAACTTGACTGTTTAATTTGGAGTGGGTATACAACGAATTGCATATTCAGTGACGGTTACATTAGGTAATTAATTAATTAATTAAGACAAAGTAAACGGATCATTTAGCTAACTATATATAATAATAGCTAAACGTTTTGTTCCAGCTTGCATGTAGCTCAGCAATTACGTAGTATAAGTTACTATAAATAGTAATTTAATCACTTTGTTACTTGAGTTGCTATCCGTTGTATTCCTTCACATGATTTTACAATTATTTCTGTTTGATAAAATTTTAAAAAATGTGAGGAATATCGTCGATATGTTCCCATAGGATTCTGTTCACACTTTTTTTTTTTGGTTTTTATATACGAACATAAAATAGATAAGTGACCACGTGTCCACACAAGAGCACTCTTTTGTGTTTTATATTGAATATATATAAGATTGCTTGATGCTTTTTTCTTCTTCTTTCAATAAGGTCAATATGTTGAAAAGGAAAATGTAGTTACACAAAAAATGGTGACAAACAAAATTCATAATATACCTCCGTCTGAGACGATCAAAGGAAATATATTGTGCAAATGGAATAACTCATACAATCACTCTAAGACTAAGTGCCTAGTCTTTTGGAAATCCATACAATAGGCCATCAAGGAAGACATGTTCAAGTTGGATGATAAAAGGGATCACTAAGATGACCATTGATACAAATATTTTTTCTACCATGGATATGTTGGTGTAAGTTTTATAGGATAATATTTTACATTAAAACTTGTAATATGATATTTATGTATTTATTTTTAATATGACATCATTAATACAAATAATATATTTCATGATAAATTTTTTACCTCATTCTATAACTTATCAGAAATTTGAAAAGATAGATTGTTCTCTAAGAATCTATTGTCAAAACTTTTGATTTATTTAAACAATTTATTTTAATATTCTTTGTAAACAATGTATATATATTTTAACAGAAACCGAGAGGTATGTGACGCTTAGGTTGTAACATATTTTATTGTTTTTTAATTTAAAAAGAAATATATTTTACCTCGGTTTTGAGTAATAACCAAAGTAAAATATAAATGTGTTTATTCAGTTTCTTCATCATCATTAAACAAAACTTTGTCGTCCATTTAATGAGTATCAACACTCAAGACACTGTCATTAGTGATCATCGTTAAACCTAAAAGTCTCATTATAAAAGCATTATGAATATTAAAATTTGATAATATTGAATCCACAAGAAACCCAAATATTGTTGTGAAACCCTCTATGTTTAATCAGAGCGCCATGAGATTTTACAAAGTAAAAGTATCAATGTGATATATTGCAAGAGTAGAAAAAATTTAGGTTTTTAATATGTGGTTGGTGAGGGTGTATTTACTTTGTCAAAGATTTATGCGATGGATTGCAAGTGCTGGAAAAAAAATGGTTCAAGATTTGTCTTCTAACATAAGCAACATTTGATCTTCCCCAAGATTCAATAAAACTAGGATCCAACTGTCATACCCCGATTTTGGTCCTGAATTTTTTTTTCATTTTTTTTGGCACATGGCCTAAAGTTCATTTGCATACATTCATGACCAAAGGCAACCGACCATTCCCAAATCCATATTTTTGTTACACATTGGTCATTGTCTAGGCCTTTTTTATCATGGTGCTTTTGATTATAAAATGGATTTTAAATTATTTGACTTTTTTAATTTTCAATTTGATTTTAATTTCGAATTAAGTTTAATTCCAATTTTCAATTTAATTTTAATTGTTTATTTTACTAATGATTCAAACTCTAATTGATTTTAATTTTCAAATAAATGTTAGAATTGATATCAAAGTAATTTTAACAAATTATGGATTAATTTGATTTTAATTTGGTTTTTACTGATTTTTTATTATTATTTAAATTGATATTTAAATTAGTCTTGGATTATTTCTAAAAATCCATTTTATAACCAAACATGATCCATTTTCCATCCATAGTTCATCTCAAATCAAAATAGCACATACACACATTTCATAACATTTAGCTTTCAAACAGTTCCAAACTCATTTTCATACATACATTTTCATGTCCAATTACATTCAATTACCATTGCATATCCATTTCCATTTCCAAATTCATTTCTAAAATCCATATCCATTTCCATAAGCTACAAAGTCATGCTCCAAATTACATTTCACAACATTTTCTCACAAGTACATCATATTACATAAATCCTACAAGTACAATCCTAATGAACATGAACAAATGAGAAATATATTGTTCATAATATGTGTTAGGAGAAGGGACTTCATCAATTTTATTTACAAGTGAGTGTTCCATGACAGCAGCTTGTTTGACATAGTAACCGTTAGTTGCGGTAACTGCACAAACCTATGGCCTGTCAACATGGGTGCAGCGTTTCAGTCACTTTCATGGAAAGATATTCAGGCGCCTAGCCACTGCATGAATCCAGAGTACAGGATCCGAACCACCGGCAGCCTTTCCAAATGCAACAACAGGATTGCAATGCGCCACCACACCTAACAGGAACAGAAACAAAGATGAATAATAATTGACGGCATTAAAGAACTATGACAGATGCAAAAGCAGCAAAAGCAATTCTGTTACCGCAAGGAACATCTTCAACAGTCCAGCCAGTTATACAAAATGCTATGGACATATTCACATCATCCGGAACAGCTCAGGCAAGTTTTACTGTGATTCATCAAACAAGTTTTGGTGTGATTCATTAAACATATTTTGGTGTGGATGGTATTGGAGGAGAAGAGCTACTCTCATATCATACACGCTTCATCAAAATATATGAAAATCCAAACTGGTTTATGATAACGATGGTATTCTAAACGGTAATTAACTGATCAATCAAAGAATTCAGAGCCGGCTTTTCTTGCCAAGAGATTAGTACAATGCAATGCAAACAAAGTGAAGTCATACAAAATGTTGGGTGTTGCTGGACATGCTTGGCATTATTTTGTATTTGGAGGAGATTTTCCTGATGTAGGGAAAGTGAAATTTGATATCGTTGTTGTGTCTCTGCTGCTGCCGCTTGAATAACCTGCAAGAATTAAACCAAATCACATTGGTCACTATCAAAACCACACATCAACACTTTCATTCATATTGCTACCTAACAACACTTACTGCCTTGTCTTGTATTGTGTTGTGTCCCTCCCCAAACCCACCAAAAACAACCTGAACTAGTTCTGCATACCACTAACTCAACTCTCGGGACCTTTATAAATTAATAAAGGATTCTGGAAGTGGAAATTTATTTGTTCACTACCTTACTGAAAAAGAAGTGTTTCTAAAGGTTGATATGGGCAAGCTTGCACGATCTCTTCCATTGCACCTTACTACAAGCCTTTTCAAAAACCAGCATCGACGCTATTGTTGTTGTCACTAACGGAGAGGTACTGAGAATCGGAGAATCTCCTTCAGCAATTCCTGCATGGATTAATAAAAATGTAGTTGCTTATGCACCATCCACCAATATCACAGCAACAGGTTTATTGACAAGGTCAAGCTTTCTTGCAAGTTGCAGACGTTTAATTTTCACAACACTAACCGCTAACGAATCTTGATCGTTCAAACACGCGTGTGCATCCTAAGCCATCCAATACACTTCAAAACCTGCAGAAAACATTCCTGCCAACAACAGTGGAAAGAAAACCATAAATTCATCACTTTATACTTTCTCTCAACTACCAATCAAAAACAGATATGGAAGCAAAAATCGAAAATAAAAGTTGAAGGTGAGAACCATGGCTACTACATGTTTCACGTAACTCCCTCGGGTTTTTTTCACCTGCAACACATGAACCTTCTGTCACATAAATCACCCTTGCATTTCTTCTTCAATCTCTCAATATTACTTATGCTAACCAAGTCACCATACTGTAATTGCCAACCGCATCCAAACACCTCATTTCCAAAAAAAACCGAATCTTCATCAACCTTAAGCTCCAAACTCTATCCTGCTTCCTCAACTTTCCCATCTGCCCAAACTCATCTATCTAAACAGAGTTGCACACGTTTACCAAGCTCACGTGAGGCCCTTGCAGGAGCAGCTTCATAACCTGCCAAAACCTTTTCCAACTCAGAAAAATCAATGCAAAGAAGAAAGATATAGACACTTTTGTGACTACTGATTTGAAGCTCATTAACTATAATCCTCACCAAAAGATTGAGTCGAAGATGGCGGTTTAAATTAAGAGACCTTAATCCCCATTTTAGATTGTTTCTACTGTCTGAAATAAGGCAACAACAATCTTGTCGGCTAGAAGCAGGTCTAAGCATGGGTGTTTTGGTTGGTGTAACTTTAATCCAACTGTTGGCAAGCATTTGCTATTGTCATTCTCTCCGCCAAAGTTACCGCTTCCATCACAGAATCATACCTGCAATCAAGTCAACGCATGCTTTAGGGTGTGATTTGAGGATTTTTATGTTAATCAACAAGGAAGGGTTAGAATTTCACCTTATCACAACATTCAACAGTAAAGCTCACATCTTGCAGCAACAAATCTAAACAAAACCAGTGCACAATTGAACCTATCATCCACCAGACCGTTGAACCGAAACCAAACCGCCTTTGAATCTTCAATATTTTTTTACTGCAGTAACACAAAGCAATTGGCAAGTCAGTTAAAATTTCAGAAAATATCACTTCTACGGGCTCTATGTATTTTGGCTGTTTAGTATCCGGGAAAAATGAGTGACAAAGATCAAACACAGTTTGGCTCCCTGCTCGTCAAAATGAGAAAAGATGTGAGAAACAAGGTTGAGGTGCATCTGCAAGAAAGCCTTAGTAGACAGAAAACAGTGATGTCTGTCGAAAGCATATTGACAGGAGAAATTATTGATAGTTCAGTAAGGCAAGCCGAGAATATTTCAGATGAAGAGGATCAGAATGATGCTTGCTTACAGCAGGAGCCTCAAACCTAAGTCGTGTATTTGGTAATAACTCCCATGTTTCAAGCAGCTGGATGCCTTCATTGCGACGGGTTTCTTCAACCAAATAACAGATAGTATTTTGGAGGAGTCCCTTAGAGATTGTTCTAATAATCTTGCTGCAATCAACACACCAGCAACCATGTCCAATAACAGCCTGTAGACCACAAAACACGTACACCAATCCATCATAAACCTTGCAAAAAAAATCATTGGTTCACACACTAAACAACCATATTCCGCAATAAGGTAAAACTGATGTCAAATTGTTACCAAACCTGTCAAGCCGATAAACAAGATACAACATCATCAATCCATAACAGGATGCTCAAAACCATGAAGTCTGTGAACCGAATGTTACTCATGCTTTCTCCAAATTTCACTGCAGTAAAAAAGTAGGGTAAGTTAGCAAAGGCAATTAAAATTCAAAGAAATCCCAAATTGGCATTAAGACAAAACAGAAAGAGAAAGCATAGTTTCAGATTACCGTTTCTGATTTAGCATCGAATAGGGCAATCCAAAACTGAGAATCCCTAAGGGGATTTTGCAGAGACCCCTTTTGAACTCCACCATACCAAATTGAAACCCTAAAGTTGCAAAGATAAATAGGAGAAGAAAATCAGTGAGGAGAGAGGCGATTGAGAGGCGGAGAAAAAAAAACCCTAGGATTTGAAACAACGAAAAATTAGGGAAACGGCGAAAAAGCTTCAAAAACAAAAAACCTAAATCCCAAAGTAAAGGCAAAACCTGGTTTGAAGAGTTGAAGGAGGTTTAAGCTTTCATCGTCGTCGTCGTCACCGCCGAAGGTGAGCTCCTTTTTATTTCAGCCATGATTTCTTGCATGTTCCAGAGTGTTTGAGTAAGATGAGAATTGAGGGATAGCGATTGAGAGCGAGAGAGAAAAAAATCGTGAGCGATTGAGAGCGCTAGAGAGAGATTCGATTGAGAGCGAGAGAGGTTTCGTGGTGAGAGGACGAGATTGAGGATTTTCGGTTACTGTTACGGTGCCTCTCTCATTTTCCCATTTTTTATTTATTTTCTTTTACAAAACAACACAAACGTTTAAGTCACATAATAAACCATTAAATTTTTTTTTTCTTTAGTCTTTCTTTGCAATTTTGTTAATTAGTTTTTGTGTTCCCAATTCATCAATCACTTGGAAACCCAACAGCCAGGCGGCTAGGTTTTTTAGGGATTCTTCCTTCATTTAATTAGTAGTCCAACAGATTTTTTTGTTTTGGTTTTTATTATTTTAATTTTAATTTCAATTTTCTGGTTTAATATCTAAAGTTGTTATTAAAATTATAACTAATCATAAATGGTCTAGTGGAGAGAGGGTAGTTTCATAGTCTTTAGTGGAGTGGGTTTGATACCTATATGTAGCACTTAATTTCTTTTAGCATTCATTTTTTATGTTTATGTTTTATTATAATTTCTCTTATGCTCATAGTTTCATTATTGTTTAATAACACAAATTTGATTTTCTTTTAATTTCATCATTCATTCAAAGCCGCTTTAAACTATTAAAATCACACTTTTCTCGATTCAATGTCGAGCCCATTTCCATACCCTTGTAAGTCGATTGCTTTTTAAGCATCGCCATCAACCTCACATAGCCTACTCTTGGGCTTTCTTACAATGAGTCGGTTCCCTTGCACTTACACTCATACATTGCATTATTGGTTGTTTGGGCCCGATTTAATTATTGCATGATTTTTGAATCCCCATTTGACAAAATGTACCCCACTCCCCCGATGTGTGATAATTTTGTACTGTTTTATTTCTTTATTTGCTCGACTGTTTAGTTTATCTATTAACACAAGAATAAAACCAATCATTTCCAAAAGATCAAAAATAATGACTCGATCCAACGTCGAGTATTTTCTCAATAAACAAATCAAGTCACCTCTCCCTCCTATTCTATTCCATTTCTCTCAAACTTCATCAAATGCTTGATCCAACGTCAAGCCATTTTTCATAATCAAAAATCAAAAAAATATTAATTCATATTTAAGACACTTTTCAATAAAGATGGAAATGGAACGTGGTGTATACCGCGCACTCCTGAGACTAGGATTCGAGATGTATATCTCGCCAATCCTAGTTCTCGCCATCATCCAAACTTATCCACTTTGTTTTTCCTCAAGCACTCATCCAAATTTCTCTTAAACGTCCATCAATACTTGATCTATGGTCAAGTCATTTTCACAACAAAACTCAAAATACCTAATTCTTATTTAACACTTTTTCAATAAAGGTGAAAATGGAACATGGTGTATACCATGCACTCCTGAGGCTAGGATTCGAGATGTATATCTCGCTCATCCAAGTTCTCGCCATCGTCTAAAATTGTCAATGCGGTTTCTTCAAACCCTTTCTCAATCAAATTCAAAAACACTTAATGCTTATTAAACATTTTTGCAAATAAAGGTGGAAATGGAACATGGTGTATACCGTGCACTCCTGAGACTAGGATTCGAGATGTATATCTCGCTCATCCAAGTTCTCGTCATCACCCAAAAAACATCAAACCAACAAAACTCTTTTTCTCGCCGCCGTGCGATTAATCAAAAACCTTTTTCGTAAATGAAAGGTATCTTGTCTTAAGAGATACAAAACAATGTTTCGGCCACGATTGCTGAGTCGAGCTAATGACGCTTTTCCGAATGTAGATTTATAAATCTGTTCGATGTGTGGTATGCGTCCACTCCTCATCTGTTTTGGGTAAGACAATGTTTTTGTCGATTAATACAATATAGCTTTCGCTAAAATCGACCAACAAATAAACATTTTTCTACCCAGAACTACGTAAGCCTTGATTTCTCTGTTGAGATACGTAGGAGCAGGATTTGTAAATCTTGTCAGGCCCACTAATAAAAAACTTAGGTTTAGTCCTTCGTTAAACAAATCCAAAAACATTTCTTCTCTCTTCTATCCTTTCATTCCCACCTAATAACTTGAAAAGCCTAACATCTCGAACTAACACTAACGCACACAACTGACCTAATGGTTCCCGTTGAGTACAACGGACGTGAGGGTGCTAATACCTTCCCCTTGCGTAATCGACTCCCGAACCCTGATATTGGTTGCGATGACCATATCTTATCCTTTCTTTTGTCTTGGGTTTTATCGATATTTCCCCTTTCCTTTTTAGGAATAAATAAAGTTCGGTGGCGACTCTGTTCAGTCCATCGTTGCGATCGCGCTTCGCTTTGAAGTCGTATCCCCATTTTTTCGAGGTGCGACACCAACATTTGTTCTTCCCCAAGATATTCAACATTTGTTCTTCACTGACAATGATGACAATGAATCAGATTTAAAATTTGTTATATATTTTTACTTTAAGATTATGTGTAAACAATTTAATGAGAATTTAAAAAATAATATATATTTTTCCCCTCGATTTTGTTATTAAACCGAGAGGTATATGATGCTAGTTTGGAAAATATAAAAAAATTATTGATGGGGTTCGAACCCATGACCATTTAAACTAACCCCTCAGTTATTTTTTAAACTGAGGGGTAAAGTTCTCACTTTTTATGTAAGTAGATTGATGATCATATCTCATAGGTTATGAATATAATGACACCAAATTATGTATTCAGTGATTGACACATTACTTAATTAGTGTTGTAATATATTCTTATAGTGATAGTGGTGTATGCAATATTTGGTCTGAAACCACTATGGTCTCTATATACGAAGTTAAGTTCTTTACTCTTATCATACGTTGTATGTAAAAATACAATTATGAATTTGATTAAATGTTCACTCAATGAGTCATGCAGAGGAAAATGAGTGACACATATGAGTTTTCCTCCTCCTACATAGAATGATTAATATTCGATGGCCCCTTGATAAAGTGTATTTGTAAAATGCATGGTCTTGCTGAAACAAGTCCATATAAGATATTGAACTTATTTGTTATTACTAAGTATACTTGGATATTAAGGAATATAATATTAAATTATACAAAAGTGACACATGTTATGCATAGGATTTAATATAGATATAAAGGAAAATAATAATTATACACATAATCATTATCATAGAAAGGTTACATAAAATCACATGAGATTCTCGTTACATGGGTAGCAACAATGTGTTTCTAGATAACTCTAATTGTTTATAAATTATACCAACTAGATTGTCACTTAAACACAACACAATGTTTTTACTAAAAATTTAACCTAAAGGACCAAGTTGGCTAACACAATAGTTTTTGAGGGACCTAAAAGTAACAATTATTAGTTAAAAGAGAAAAGTGAAATATTAAATTAATTTAAAGGATCAAAAGTCAAATCGAACCTAAATATTTATTTAAATGTTAAATTTGTTTACTATTGATATAATTCTAAATAGTTTAGCTTTATGAAAGAAAATTAGTTAATATTTGTATAAAAATATTTAATACATATAGTAAAATAAGATCAAACATAATTAAGAATATATAAGTAAAAAAAAGTTAATGAACTTTAAAATTTGAAAAAGGTTTAATAGTTAAGAGTGAGGGTAATATTATATAGTCTATAATATTTTATATAAACTTGAACTAGAATAACTTCAGTTGAGTCTCAAAGAGTGTTCCCAACCAATTTTTTAATTTGTAAATAATACGGAAGAAACATGGACACAAAAGGACAGGGTCAGGTGACAAGCATGTGATCCATTCTGGCCTAATACTTCTCAGTCATAGTTCATGAGAGAACATGTCAAGCCACCTATTAGGGAGGGAATTGAATTCAACTCAATTATCATAGGTTAATTTCACTCCCTATAATGGGGGTGACTCACTCCACTCACTCCCATTATTAGGTCAAATCTAGGGGCCGTGTGGTTGGATTCATAGGCATTAGAATCGATCCTCCTAACAACTTCTAGATTAAGTAACTGAGTCCATAATTACCCTAGCTAGATATATGGATAATTCCTTTACTTATTTCTATATAAAAACACAAAAGCCCTCTTGTGCATCTTAGTGAAATCAACTTAACCCCCATTGTACTCATCACATGTACATATGGCATCCATCGCGGGGCCCGATAAAACTGACTCAGACCACACTCTCATTCTAAACATTTGTTATCGTAATCACCATTCCATAATAGTGATTCGTCGCACAACCAACAATAACATTGGCTACCAAGGATCCATAAGGAAGATGCATACTACTATGGAAGATTTGTATAGCCACAACGAAACCCTATAAGACAACATGTTGCAACATTAGCAACAACAACACAAGGTCTACCCACAAAGAGAACGAAGATCCAAAATCCCCAACCCCTCTCGAAAGAAGTTTATGAGGAGTCTGTTACAGAGAATTTTAAGTTGTCATCACCAATAACTATCGATAGAAAAAGTGACATGTGGGATCATATCTTTGTTATTAACACTCTGATGGTGGTAAAAGGAGACACAAACTCTCTTAAGTGTAAGATCATGTACAATAAATTTAAGGAGGACACATTGAAATGGTACATGAACCTACCTAGGTTCTCGCTAACCAACTACTAAGATATCTCGAGGAAGCTGATTCATCAATTCTCGCAAGCAAACACCGGAGGGTCTAAACAACCAGTTTGGTCAATGTCCGCTATGGGAAGTTTTAATACATAGATAGGTTCAACGAGGAAAAAATCAAGGTTGTTCATCCCAACCAAGAGATGTTTACGGGAGATTTCCATAAAGGGTTGAAAGTCGAGCATTTTAATAAGTATCTCATCCAAAAGCTTGTTGACTTCATCGCAAGATTATTGCAAATGTTAAGTTCTAAATAAAGGGAGAAGAAAGCAACAAGGAGAATAAGATTAGGGATTCAAAAGAGTGTGGTGTCGAGAGATCTAATTCCTTTCAACGAAAGCGCATGAACCATTGTGCATCACCCGTTCGTGACATGTCAACCTTCAAACTTGATGAGATTCCAATAGAGATATAGACGCAACTAAACACTAGACAAGATAAAATTTTATGTGAAGTGCTCCACACAAATGTCATCCTGCATCTTCCACACCAAAGTGGGACTATATGGGAAACAAGTTAAATAAGTGGTGTGGGTACACCAAAGTAAATGGTTGCCATACATATGGATGTCATCAACTAAAGAAGGAAATAAAACTCCTTATGTAGGAAGGCCTTATACATCATCTAAAGAATTAAATAGAACACCTTATCCTGAAATTCTGCCACATGACGACTAACCCATGGTCATAAACATACATGTATGATATTGGGACATAATGCGCATCTTGGTAGACTTCAGAAGCTCAGGTAATTCTTATATCGCGATGCTTTAATGAGATAGATATTGGACCCAGATAATCTAAAATCATTCAGAGGCTCCCTGGTTGGTTTCTCAGGTGAACATGTTCAAGTCAAAGGTTACATCTCCCTCAAAATCATGTTTTTGTTGCATAAGAATGTGAATATGCCTTAAAGTAAGATATTTGATCTCTTTGATGAATATTCCTCCCTTAAAGTAAGATACCTTGTTGTAAACTCCCCCCCCCCCCCCTCGGGTCTTACAATATCATCATGGGGCATCCCGCCTTCAACATGTTAACTCTCTATCTAACCATGAAGTATCCTCTACAAAGTGGGAGGATATGTGTTGTAAAAAAGGATCAATAAACATCCTAAAATTGATACCAACATAGTTTGAGGATAAAGAAGGAGTCAATGGACACCTGCGCCACACCAAAGTGTGGCTTCAACAGAGTGAACTTTGTTGACGTAAATCCTAGAGCATAATATATATAGGAATAACTGATTCCCACTGGTGATCTAAAAGAATTTTGGATATGCCCGCTCGAGTTTCAAACAACAAATTAAGTCACCTCCCTAATAGAGAATGAAGAAAAAGAGCTAGATGCCTTGTTCCAAAGAAACATATATTTATTCTATTGGGCTCCCTCAAACATGTAGTAGATTGATAACAAAGTTGAATGTCATCACCTTATCTCAACACCTTAATCAAACAAGTGATTCATAGGAAATGTGGGGTGGGTGAGGAGAGGAAGATGACCATTAATAAAGAGGTCAAAAAAATAAGGTATGAAAGATCCATCAAAGAGGTCATATATATCATCTGGATGGAAAACATAGTTGTAGTAAAGATGACGTCGGGAAAGTGGAGAATGTTTTTAGATTTCACTGACCTCAACCTATCATGCCCTAAAATCCTATATCATTTACCCAACATTGAAAAGTTAATTGATGACTTATCAAGATAGAAGACATTGAGTTTCTTGGACTCTCTAGACGCATCGAATACTCCCTTCATGTCTAACAAATGATATTATTACTATGAATTCATGCCATTCACCCTCAATAATTTTGGTTTTACCTATCAAAGGCTAGTGAGTGTTTTCTTTTCAAATTACATAGAGAAAAATCTTTAGGTTTATATATACGAAATATTCGTCAAGATCCCAGATGAAGGGAACCATTACAGCGACCTAGAAGTCATAGTGAACTCGATCAGGAAATTCAACATGTGTTTAAATCTTTCCAAGTCTTCATTCAGTATAAGCTATAAAATTCATGGGTTACATGATAGCCAGGAGAGGGATAGAAGATAGCCAAGACAAGTGTCAAGCCATCACCAATATAAGGAGCCCAACCTTGATCAAAGAATTCTAGCAATTGACAAGGCATCTGACCACTTCCTCTCTTGCTTCCTCTCTTGTTTCGGAGACAAAACTCTCCACTTCTTCGCCAATCTAAAAAAGAAAGAAAATTTTGATTGGACCGAGGAATGTGAGGAAGTATTTTTTGCATGTTACCCTCTTTTTGGAAGATTTTCTTTATCAACCTTGGGAAAGGTATCCTTTTGGTTAGTCAAAACTCCTCCTATATTTTTCCTCTAATGACAACCTAATCATTTTATAATGAGTCACGATACCTAGTTGAATTATAATGAGTGACTGACTCTTGTGTGAGTTGCCTAATATTAGGAAGCTTATTGTACTTTTGATCATAATGGGTCAATATAAGTTGTAGAACCAACCTTTCAAATGTGGATGATCTATTAGTTCACGTGGATTTCTGATTAGATTTGAAAAAACTTTAACCGAGAGTACCTTTTGTCAAAAGTACTAACTGAGAAATGAAACCTCTGAGAGATGCTCAGTGAACTGTTATGCATAAAATCACCTAAATATTTGGCACTTCAACATAAGGTTTCTATTTAAAGAACAAATTATGTGTGATGTAGCATATAATTCATGTTAGTGTTTCGCAAGAGCATACCACTAAATAATAATGATTCTTACTCATTTATTTATTCACATGTGTGTAACCTTGTAGGTTCTCGTAACGCTGAAAGTAATATTAAAACATGGCTTTTTTAAGTTAGTATTATCTGGCAAACATTCAAAAGACACTAAATACATTAACCCTATCATTGGAATTTGCTGTAAATAACCAAAAACCTAATATATATGAACACAAATCAAGCAAACAAACTATAGAATCCTAGAATGTATTGTTGTGGTTGGAACAATGAAGACTCACAATTGGAAGAAGAAATACTCACGGATGAAAGAAAGAACAAAGACTGACAATTCATCCCCAATATCCATCTCCATTCTTCAATAGGTATGAAATTATTATGCTAAAAACCAGAACATGACAAATTTTGCATCTTTGTCTCACCGATTCTTTATACATTTCATTTTTTTAGATTGAATAGCGAATGAATATGAGGGTTGAGTGTGTTTTACATCATGGGGGTGAATTTAGTGAGTTAAAAAAGTTAGCTTATAATGGCCTATAGTGTGTTTGACAATTTGAGAATGATTATTAGTCCTACTTTAAAGTGTTGAGTAGTTAACCTTGTCACAACAGAAAATGATTTTAGGGTTCAATGTAGTTAACCTTGACAATGAAGGAGACAATGATACAAAACCCAATGTAGTGGAGTTGGATGAAGATGTCAACTGTAAGGATATTGGTTTGGAAAAATACTTCGAAAAAAGACAAGGGTGGGGGAGGGAATAATGTGAAAAGGACAACTTTGAGGGAGGAACCACTGCATTGGATGGATATAATGTGGAAAAGGACAACTTTGAAGGAGGGACCACTACATTTGATGAAAAAATTAATAAATGAAGGACCTCTAATGCAGTAGAATACATTAATGAGGGAGGGACCACTGATGCAATAAAAGAGGGACTTTTATTGTAACCATGATATAAAAGATGGACCAAACGGTAACCTTGAAATAGATGTGGGACTAGATTGTAACTAAGGAATAAATGATACTAGTCGGGACTGTAGTTTCATGTCTCTACTATATGGTTATTATCGCTTTCATCTGTGTCGTTATTTCAATTCAATGAGTCTCCTTCATGATTGACTTTCTCATGTTTAGCATGCATAAAATTTTGGTTATATTTGATCTTGAACTAAATGCTCTTTGATCAATAACATGTGATAGTGAAATGAAATTACCTTTCGTTTTTGGACAAAATTTGATTCAAGGTAAAATCTCAAAAAGCTTTTGAAAATTTGAGATTTTACAAGATTGATTCGAATCAGACAGTTTTACACTGAATTTTTCATTCTGATCAAATTGGACAAAGCTCAGTTCAACAATTTGATCCTGATCAGATTTTTCACTTGATCCTAATCATTTTCCTAGGAACAAATTTTCTTATGGTTTGATTTGAATCAAAATTTGTACATGATTAGAATCAATTTCATTTTTCATAAATCATGTTTGATTTTGTTTGATTTGATTCGAATCAAACTTTCAACATGATCCAAATCAAATTATTTTTCCTAAGACTCCTACCGATTCAAGGCCATTTGATTTGAATCACATTTTGTTCTTGATTCAAATCAGAAGGCTTGTGATTTGAATCACGTTTTCTCTTATTTGAATCAATTGACATATTTTTCAATAATTAGGTATTTCTTTCATTTAATCTCATTTTTTCTCATTTGAGTTAAATCATATTTTTCTTGATTCAAATCTAACTACCTTTTTTCAACCATTTTGTATGCTTCATCTCAAAAACATATAAATCATTTTATGTCATCATTCAAACATAACATACATCACTCTATAAAGATAATTCAATGTGATTTTGTGTGAAATTCAATTTTCTCTATTTTGAGTGTTTAAAGTCTTGCTATGAATTTCTCACATATTCAACTTCAATTGAGTTCAGATCTTAATAGCGAGCATTCTGAGATTGATTGAAGGAAGCGCTTACTTGAAACTAACCATTCTTGGAGATCTTGTTGAGTTTTTCAGGTTGTTAGTAAGAAAGAGGGGTTTTCAATGGTGGTGTAAAATTCCATTGAAAAGAAGTATGTTCTTGTCTCCAACATTGCCTTAGTAGTTATTGTGTGGAAGGCTACAAATAAAGCGAAATTCTTCTCAGATCTTCGGACAATATCATCGCTCAAGGAATCAGTAGGATCAAAGGGTTGATAGCCATATACGAAGGCTTGGATCAGAATTGGTGTTATTGGAAGGTTCAAGAAACGTATTCGAGTAAATATTACGTAGAAGAGTTTGGCAAGTTTTCTAGATACAAGTCAAGATCCAAATTAGGAGATTTATTTTCTCAACTGTAAACTTTGGATTGGTGATTGTATGTATAACACCCTATTTCCCCAATGCATAATTATAATTAAATCATAGATTTTTCACAATATTCACACATAAGATATTGCATCTCTCAAAATATTCCTGGTGATCGTGTAACACTTAATTTAAATAAACATGCAACACCTGTCATCGCATGCTCACCTTCACTTCGGATATCATCACAATGAAAACACTCAATTAAAACACACCAATTTAAATCTCATAATAAATATCATATCATAATTAAGATTGACTCGTAAGTCTTCTCCAAATACTTATGACACCAAAACGTAAAATATGAGAGCATATGTTGTCTCTCAGAAATCTCAATATAAAACAAAGAAATCGCTCCCATGTGTTACGTTTCAAAGGGTAACCAAAGCTAAAATAAAGAAATAAAAATAAAAATCTCCAGAAACAAGCTTCCACTCACAACAACGACTATACTCTTGAGTATCTGCATGATGCCCATGTAAAGAAAACATTCAAACAAAAATGGTGGGAAGTCACATTCAACAATAATAGGCATGTACTACAAGTTAGGATTCCAACACATAGCATAATTTACACAATCTCAAATAACAATATATTAATTACATTCTCACACCAACTCATCAATCACAACTCATTCACATACCAATCACATACCTTATTACACACAACATCAATATCATATGCATTTATTTCATTATGCATCTCATACTCCAAATGCAACTCCATGAAACTCGATATAACTCTATGCATGTGGTACCAACTCCATAATGGTCCCCTCTCTGAATCCATGAGCCCCCTCTCTAAGCTCCAAACACCCTCTCTGAGCTTGGGACAAGTCACTAGTCCCCTCTCTGAATGAACAACCTTCCTTTTGACAAAACTTACATGAATGGATGAACATGTTAACAAAATTTCAATATATTAAGACCCCTCTTCTGATCCTAACATACATGGATTAACAACCTCACGTAATCCCCTCTTCTAAATTACCATAACAACTTAACACGATACTCAACATAACAATACAACTCAAGCATATATAATAATTTAACTAATTAAAATTATTAACTCAACAATATATACAACTCACCTTTAACTTAACAAAACACATGTCAACATGTATAATTTATCAATTTATACTCATAAATCATACGCAAATTCATCATAGCATTTATTCATGCTACTTCACCAAAACCACAATACATCATCGTATAAACATAACGATTCGTTAACCGATCATACAAATCATCAAAATTAACCATACAGTAGGTAAATGACTATAACTTAAATATTTCACCAAGCACTACCATTAGGTAGCTCTGCATGTTAACTTTCTAGCACTTCAAATGGAGGATCATTTGGACCTACGGATCAAAAGATACAGCCAAAATTATTGGACAACACAATAAAAAAAACATAAATTTTCACCATTTGGCCAATGAAAATAGATTGTCATAGGATGCAATTGATTGTCATCAAAACATATTTCACTATTGACTTCACAAAAAATCACTTTTCTAGGATAGGAAATCGATTGTCATTTGGTGCAATCAATATCATTGTTATTTCATTTTAAATTTTCAAATAATGCAATCGATTGTCATCTGGTGCAATCGATTGTCATTGTAGGTTTTTCCAAATATTCAAGTTTTCCCAATTACATGATTTTCTTCCAATTTCCAACTTCAACTGTAACACCCTTCTAAAATACCCCAAATTATTTAATTAAAAATAATAACATGTCAATCAGAGTAATTATGCCCCGAAGGGTGTCACACAACATTCATCAAAATATCCTGTCATGCTCATTTATTTAATCAAAATAAAACTCTTTTGCATAATTCGCAGCGGATACAAAATATCGACATTCAAATCATGTACTACATTACATGTAAAGTTGATCAACAACTAAAAGAAAACATAGTCAACCATCCCCTCCCGATGTTACATCTATCAGAGCATGACCCACTAGGAGACTACACTAGACTCCATAGCACTAGCTCCTACTCAACTCATTGCTCGTTACCTGAAAAACAGTTGTAAGGGTGAGTTCCTCAATCAATATAACAAGCATTATACAACATCATGTAATGTTAAGCAAATAACGCATCAATTCACCCTAACCAGACTACACACTCAGCAACGGCAATATCCGTTCAAACATCGCACTCAACAGTAACATATAGCGTATGTATAATCTCAAACCATATTCAACATTCAACACACAACACACAACACACATATAATACTGGAATGCATCCATTCATATTATATGTCATACATCCATTATGCAATGAGACTCCACACATGCGGTACCGATTATTCTTGAACATACAGTTCAAGCTCACCGATCAAATCCAGATACGGCTACTAAGCTCACTAGTCCCACTCATTTGAGATCTAATGACTCACTCACTAATTCCTCACCATGGGAATTAGCTACAGCCCCAAAGGCTAGACTATGCACACTAATCCTCTAGTATGCAAACATCAACAACAATTCCGCAATAATTCACTCACTAATTCCTCACCATGGGAATTAGCTACAGCCCCACAGGCTATGCTATGCACGCTAATCATCTAGCAATGCAAACATCCGCAACAATTCCACAATAGACATATGCTCACACTCTAAGCCATAAAACAGTCTATTCACAATGCATACATAATTGATACATTCACAGCATTATGCATACCATCACATATCATCAAAACATTTATCACAAAAGCATATCATACCATGCCATATAATCAATCATAGTATTAGCACCTCTACTAATGCCTATACTACTCAAAACAACGGGAAATGATCCCTATTATATCATACCTCAGCTAAGTTACATCACTAAGCCTAAACAACCCAACTGCACCACAACAGCACAGAAAATTCACAATTCTGCCCATACGCGTATTGCCTATGCCCATACGCGTATTGCCCACTCCTGACCAAATCCATACGCGTATTGCCCACGCCCATACGCGTATGCTACGCGTACCACATTCCCATACGCGTACCAACAGAGACCAAATCACGTTCAAAACATCATCTTCCTCATCCATACGCGTATTGCCTAGTGCCATACGCGTACCAGCCATCTCATACGCGTATTGCCTAGTGCCATACGCGTATGACCAGAACCAGAACTTCCAGATCTGCAATGGCTTTCTCTGCTACGAGATCCACCCAATTCAACCTTCCACAGTCCAATTTTTACACAAAATCACTCATATCATCTAACCCGAATCATCTCCTATTCGATTTCACAAATCTTAACATTATTACATATAATTCCTACGAATTTCCTTTGATTTTAATCCAGATTCGTTCATCCCAAGAGTTCACAATTTTCAGCATAATTATTCCAATCAGAGGTAAATCGATGGTCTATCACTACCCATGACATATTATCACATAATACCCGTTAACCGATGATAAACCCCCCTTACCTGAGTTATTCCGGCGATTCTTTAGCTTCAAGCTTTTCCTCTTCTCTTGCTCTGCCTTTTGCCCTTTTCCACTTTCAACCGCTTCTCTGTTTTTCCTTTTCACGTGAAAACCCTTTTTTACCAAAAATGGGACTTTTTATTATTCCAACTTATTTTATTCCAATAAATAATTATCCCAATAATTATTATTTCAAAATAATAATAATAATAATAATCCAATTATTTAATTAAATTAATAACTATATTATTAACTCAATTTAAATAATTATTATATTATTATCGGGGTGTTACAACTCTCCCCCACTAAAAGAGTTTTCGTTCTCGAAAACATACCTCAAGCGAACAACTCCGGATAAGACTCCTTCATCTGGCTCTCAAGTTCCCAAGTCACATTGCCACCTGCTGGTCCTCCCCAAGCTACCTTCACTAAGGCAATCTCTTTACCCCGCAACTGCTTCAACTCTCGATCCTCGATCCTCATAGGTGATGTTTCAACAGTCAGGTTATCTCTCACCTGTACATCATCTACTTGGACTACATGCGACGGATCATGAATGTATCTCCTCAACTGAGACACATGAAAAACATCATGCAAATTCGCAAGCGACGGCGGTAAAGCGATACGATAGGCTACCTCTCCTATCCTCTCCAAAATCTGATAAGGACCAATAAACCGAGGTGTCAACTTCTTCGACTTCAAAGCTCGACCAACACCAGTTATCGGAGTAACACGAAGAAACACATGATCTCCCTCTTGGAACTCAAGTGCCTTCCTCCTCCTATCATGATAACTCTTCTGACGACTCTGAGAAATTCTCATCTTCTCCTGAATCATCTTAATCTTTTCCGTAGTCTGTTGAACAATCTCTGGTCCAACCACAGCACTCTCACCGGACTCATACCAACATAAAGGTGTCCGACATCTCCTACCATACAAAGCTTCAAACGGCGCCATACCAATGCTCGAATGAAAACTATTGTTGTAGGTAAACTCAATCAACGGCAAATAACAATCCCAAGCACCTCCTTTTTCCAAAACACAAGCTCTCAAAAGATCCTCTAGTGACTGAATCGTCCTCTCAGTCTGACCATCAGTCTGCGGATGATATGCAGAACTCAATCTCAACTTAGTTCCCAAAGCCTTCTGCAAACCTTCCCAGAACTTCGATGTAAATCTAAGATCTCTATCCGAAACAATACTCGACGGAATACCATGCAAGCTTACAATCTTCTCAATATACAACTCGGCTAATCTCTCTAACGGATAATCCATTCTGATCGGAATGAAATGAGCCGATTTCGTCAATCTGTCAACAATCACCCAAATAGCCTCAAAATTCTTACTCGTCCTCGGTAAACCAGAAACAAAATCCATACTGATACTATCCCACTTCCACTCTGGAATAGTCAACGGTTGCATTAGCCCAGACGGCTTCTGATGCTCAATCTTTGACTTCTGACAAGTCAAACAAGAATAAACAAAACTCGCAATTTCTCTTTTCATTCCCGGCCACCAAAATAACTTTTTCAAATCATGATACATCTTGGTAGCCCCAGGATGAATACTCAAGCCACTACGATGTCCTTCTTCAAGAATGCTCTTCTTAAGTTCGGTAACATCCGGAATACACACCCGATTACCAAATTTCAAAACACCATTCTCATCAACTCTGAATTTACCACCTTGACCTTGATTCACTAAAGTCAACTTATCAACCAAAAGCATATCGGATTTCTGACCCTCTCTAATCTCATCCAGAATACCACTCGTTAACTTCAACATTCCCAATTTAACACTATTGTGAGTACTCTCACACACCAAACTCAAGTCTCTAAACTGCTCAATTAAATCCAATTCCTTAACCATTAACATAGACATATGTAATGATTTCCGACTCAATGCATCAGCTACTACGTTTGCTTTACCCGGATGGTAATTCAAACCAAAATCATAATCCTTCAGAAATTCTAACCATCTCCTCTGTCTCATATTCAGCTCTTTCTGATCAAACAAATACTTTAAACTCTTATGGTCACTGAAAACCTCAAATCTTGATCCATACAAGTAATGTCTCCATAACTTCAGAACAAACACCACAGCTGCCAACTCTAAATCATGTGTCGGATAGTTCCTCTCATGAACCCTCAGCTGTCTCGAAGCATAAGCTATAACCTGCTTATTCTGCATCAACACACCACCCAAACCCAACAATGAAGCATCACAGTAAACCTCAAATGGTTCCGACGGACTCGGTAATATCAGAATAGGAGCAGTAGTCAACCTTCTCTTTAACTCTTGGAAACCTTCTTCACATTTTGAGTCCCAAACAAACGCTTGCCCCTTTCTAGTCAACATCGTCAACGGTAACGCCAACTTAGAAAATCCCTCAATGAACTTCCTATAATAACCAGCCAAACCAAGGAAACTTCGAATCTCAGCAACAGACTTCGGAGCTTCCCACTTAGATACCGCTTCTATCTTAGAAGGATCCACAGCAACACCACCTCTTGAAATCACATGACCAAGAAAACTAACCTCTTCTAACCAAAATTCACATTTAGAGAGTTTAGCAAATAACTTCTTTTCTCGTAGGACTTCTAAAACCACTCTCAAATGCTCAGCGTGCTCTTCTTCAGATTTCGAATACACCAAAATGTCATCAATAAACACCACAACAAACTGATCTAGGTACGGATGGAAAATCCTATTCATATACTCCATAAATACTCCAGGCGCATTAGTCACACCAAAAGGCATTACAGAATACTCATAATGTCCATACCTTGTTCTGAAAGCAGTCTTCTGAATATCCTCAGTTTTCACACGTATCTGATGATACCCAGATCTCAAATCTATCTTGCTGAACACACTCGCACCAACCAACTGATCCATCAAATCATCAATCCTCGGCAAAGGATACCGATTCTTGATCGTCACTTTATTCAGTTGTCTGTAGTCCACACACAACCTCATAGTACCTTCTTTCTTCTTAACCAACAACACTGGTGCACCCCACGGTGACACACTCGGACGAATAAACTTCTTATCCAACAAATCTTCCAACTGACTCTTTAATTCAGTTAACTCAACAGCAGACATACGGTACGGAGCCATCGATATCGGTCTAGTACCAGGTACCAAATCAATCGAGAACTCAACTTCACGCTCTGGCGGTAATTCATTCACTTCTTCTGGAAACACATCAGGAAAATCACACACCACAGCTAGATCGCCAATCACCAGTTTATCTTTAGCCTCCAGAGTCGCTAACAGCATAAACAACTCTGCCCCATCTGCTACTTCCTCATTCACCTGCCTGGCTGATAGAAACAAATTCTTTCCTTCCTCAATCTCAGGAAATATCACAGTCTTATCAAAACAGTTGATATAAACTCGGTTAAACACCAACCAGTTCATACCCAAGATAACATCAATCTGCACTAATGGAAGACACACAAGGTCTATCCCAAAATCTCTACCAAAAATGCTCAAAGGACAACTCAAGCAAACTGAAGTAGTAGTCACTGAACCCTTTGCGGGAGTATCAATCACCATACTTCCAAGCATCTCAGATATCTCTAACTTAAGTTTCACAGCACAATCCAAAGATATAAAGGAATGAGTAGCACCGGTGTCAATAATAGCTACAAGAGGAAAGCCATTAATATAACACGTACCTCGGATCAAACGATCATCTGCAGAAGTCTCAGAACCTGATAAAGCAAAGACCTTGCCTCCTGACTGATTCTCTTTCTTCGGCTTAGGACACTGTGGACTGATATGACCCAACTCTCCACAGTTGAAACAAGTTACAGTCTTCAACCGACACTCTGCAGCCAAATGACCACCTTTTCCGCACTTGAAACACTTCATCTCAGCACTGGTACACTCATGGACACGATGTCCAGCCCGACCACATCTATAACACTTAACAGGGGCACTAGAGTCTCCCCCACTAGGCCTCTTCATCCCACTCTGCTTCTGGAAACCTCTGCCAGCTGCATACGGTTTTCCACGATCAATCTGATTCTTGCCTTTCCTATCAACTCTCTGCTGATAGCTCTCAGCTCTGGCCTTGGAATCCTGTTCAAAAATCCTGCAACAGTCAACCAGATCAGAAAACACTCTAATCCGCTGATACCCAATAGCCTGCTTGATCTCGGGACGCAACCCGTTCTCAAACTTCACACACTTTGAAAATTCCCCAGTAGCCTCAGCATAGGGAGTATAATACTTCGACAGCTCTGTGAACTTAGCGGCATACTCAGTAACAGACCGATTGCCCTGCCTCAATTCCAAGAATTCTATCTCTTTCTTTCCTCTGACATCTTCTGGAAAATACTTCCTCAGGAATCTCTCTCTGAACACAGCCCAAGTGATCTCAGTATTCCCAGCAGATTCCAACTCAGTGCGGGTAGCAACCCACCAATCATCAGCTTCTTCTGACAGCATATGCGTACCGAACCTGACCTTCTGGTTATCGGCACACTCAGTCACTCGGAAGATTCTCTCTATCTCCTTCAACCACTTCTGAGCACCATCTGGATCGTATGCTCCCTTGAACATTGGAGGATTGTTCTTCTGGAACTCACTCAGTTGACGAGCAGCCCCCATTCCCACAACATTCGGATTTCCTCCAAGTACTCCAGCTAGCATACCCAGAGCCTCAGCAATCGCAGCATCATCTCTACCTCTTCCAGCCATCTCTATTCTGAAAACCCAAACAAACCGAACAATAAGTACTGATAGGGTTACACAACACCTATCCCGTACAGGGAAACAGAATAATTACGACTCGACTCGACCGACTATGCTCTGATACCACTAATGTAACACCCTTCTAAAATACCCCAAATTATTTAATTAAAAATAATAACATGTCAATCAGAGTAATTATGCCCCGAAGGGTGTCACACAACATTCATCAAAATATCCTGTCATGCTCATTTATTTAATCAAAATAAAACTCTTTTGCATAATTCGCAGCGGATACAAAATATCGACATTCAAATCATGTACTACATTACATGTAAAGTTGATCAACAACTAAAAGAAAACATAGTCAACCATCCCCTCCCGATGTTACATCTATCAGAGCATGACCCACTAGGAGACTACACTAGACTCCATAGCACTAGCTCCTACTCAACTCATTGCTCGTTACCTGAAAAACAGTTGTAAGGGTGAGTTCCTCAATCAATATAACAAGCATTATACAACATCATGTAATGTTAAGCAAATAACGCATCAATTCACCCTAACCAGACTACACACTCAGCAACGGCAATATCCGTTCAAACATCGCACTCAACAGTAACATATAGCGTATGTATAATCTCAAACCATATTCAACATTCAACACACAACACACAACACACATATAATACTGGAATGCATCCATTCATATTATATGTCATACATCCATTATGCAATGAGACTCCACACATGCGGTACCGATTATTCTTGAACATACAGTTCAAGCTCACCGATCAAATCCAGATACGGCTACTAAGCTCACTAGTCCCACTCATTTGAGATCTAATGACTCACTCACTAATTCCTCACCATGGGAATTAGCTACAGCCCCAAAGGCTAGACTATGCACACTAATCCTCTAGTATGCAAACATCAACAACAATTCCGCAATAATTCACTCACTAATTCCTCACCATGGGAATTAGCTACAGCCCCACAGGCTATGCTATGCACGCTAATCATCTAGCAATGCAAACATCCGCAACAATTCCACAATAGACATATGCTCACACTCTAAGCCATAAAACAGTCTATTCACAATGCATACATAATTGATACATTCACAGCATTATGCATACCATCACATATCATCAAAACATTTATCACAAAAGCATATCATACCATGCCATATAATCAATCATAGTATTAGCACCTCTACTAATGCCTATACTACTCAAAACAACGGGAAATGATCCCTATTATATCATACCTCAGCTAAGTTACATCACTAAGCCTAAACAACCCAACTGCACCACAACAGCACAGAAAATTCACAATTCTGCCCATACGCGTATTGCCTATGCCCATACGCGTATTGCCCACTCCTGACCAAATCCATACGCGTATTGCCCACGCCCATACGCGTATGCTACGCGTACCACATTCCCATACGCGTACCAACAGAGACCAAATCACGTTCAAAACATCATCTTCCTCATCCATACGCGTATTGCCTAGTGCCATACGCGTACCAGCCATCTCATACGCGTATTGCCTAGTGCCATACGCGTATGACCAGAACCAGAACTTCCAGATCTGCAATGGCTTTCTCTGCTACGAGATCCACCCAATTCAACCTTCCACAGTCCAATTTTTACACAAAATCACTCATATCATCTAACCCGAATCATCTCCTATTCGATTTCACAAATCTTAACATTATTACATATAATTCCTACGAATTTCCTTTGATTTTAATCCAGATTCGTTCATCCCAAGAGTTCACAATTTTCAGCATAATTATTCCAATCAGAGGTAAATCGATGGTCTATCACTACCCATGACATATTATCACATAATACCCGTTAACCGATGATAAACCCCCCTTACCTGAGTTATTCCGGCGATTCTTTAGCTTCAAGCTTTTCCTCTTCTCTTGCTCTGCCTTTTGCCCTTTTCCACTTTCAACCGCTTCTCTGTTTTTCCTTTTCACGTGAAAACCCTTTTTTACCAAAAATGGGACTTTTTATTATTCCAACTTATTTTATTCCAATAAATAATTATCCCAATAATTATTATTTCAAAATAATAATAATAATAATAATCCAATTATTTAATTAAATTAATAACTATATTATTAACTCAATTTAAATAATTATTATATTATTATCGGGGTGTTACATCAACCACCAAACCAGTTCCAATTTTGTTCATTAAAAAACATCCTCATATATTTTCTAACAAGATTAATACATATATTACAATAATTATCATCAATCTATCAAATTTTCTCATGAATTAAACACTTAGTTTCATGCCCTAAACCATTCAATCTCATATCAATTTTCATGGATTCAATTGATTCCAAGAACACAACAACAACATGTCAACACACACAATTTCAATTCACATCATGGCACGTAAAAACATAATTATCATTAAATTTTCATCAACATTCATCATAACTCAAAGGAAGAAAAAACCCTATAGGAGGTTAAAAGTCTCTTCAGTCTACCCTTCATACATATACCTATTATTGAAAACAATCCCCTCTTACCTTAGATTTTACCAGCAAAAATCTTCCAAACTCTATCAATGGATGCCCTCCCTATGCCTTATCTTGCTCTTTCTCTTGCCCTAGCCTCATTTTCCTCTATCTCCCAAAAATTCTATGTACTACTCAACTCCCTCCTTCTAATTCTCTTTTTACACTAAAAACTTAGCCTCCTCTTAGACTATTCCTACTTTACCCTTATTTTTCTCTCTAATCCCTACCTTGCCCTCAATACGTCTACAACTTCTATTTTATTTTTATCTTTTTATTTTATTTAAATAATAAAATCAAAAAATTATTTCAATTAATAAAAATAATTCTAAGTTATCCTATCTTTCTTTAATTACTCTTCACACCTTACTACAAGGTCACACTCACCCTCTCTCTCACCCATATTCATTTATCCACCCACACATAATAATCAAATAAATACACAAAAAGTATAATTAAGTTAAAATAAAATAATTTACTAAAACTTGGGCGTTACAACTCTCCTCCACTTAAAGAATTTTTACCCTCAAAAATCACCTTAAAAGTAAACAGATTCAGATATGAATCCTTCATCTGGATCTCAAGCTCCAAAGTCACGTTTCCACCAGCTGGTCTTCCCTAAGCTACCTTCACTAACGTAATCTCTTTACCATGCAACTGCTTCACTTCCTGATCATCTATCTTCATGGGTGATACCTCAACAACCAGATTACCTCTCACATGTACATCATCCACTTGGATCATATGAGACGGATCCAGAATGTGTCTCCTTAACATATACACGTGAAACATATCAAGACGATTAGCAAGTAATGGTGGCAAAGCAATATGATATGCCACTTCTCATATCTTCTGCATAATCTAGTACGGAACGATGAAATACAGAGTAAGCTTTTGAGACTTCAAGGCTCGACCAACACACTAGTTACCAGAGTAACTCTAAGAAACATATGATCACTCTCTAAGAACTCAAGTGCATTTCTCCTCTTATCATGGTAACTCTTCTGGCGACTCTGCGAAGATCATATATTCTCTTAAATCATTTTAATCTTCTCAGTCGCTGTTGGATAATCTCATGTCCAATTACGTCACTCTTTCCCGATTCATACCAACATAAATGTGTCATACACCTTCTTTCATACAACGCCTCAACGGTGCCATTCCAATACTTGAATTGAAACTGTTGTTGTAGGCAAACTCAATCAATGGGAAAATGCTATCACAAGCACCTCCTTGTTCTAGTACACAAGCTCTCAACAAGTCTTCTAAAGATTGGATAGTTCTCTCCGTCTGACCATCTGTCTGCGGATGATAAGCGAAACTCAAAAGTAACTTTGTACCTAAAGCCTTATGCAAACTCTCCCAGAATCTCAATGTAAAACTCAAATCACTGTCAGATACAATACTAGATGGAATACCATGCAGACATACAATGCTCTCAATATACATCTTCACTATTTTTTCTAATGGATGATTAAGTCTTATCAGAAGGAAATGAGCCAATTTATTCAACCTGTCCATAATAAAACAAACAGTATCACCACTCTTCGCTGTCCTCAGAAATTCGGACACAAAGTCCATCTAATTTTTGTCCCATTTCCACTCAAGAATAGACAACGGTTGCATCAAACCCAATGACTTATGATGCTCAACTTTTAACTTCTGACAAGTCAAACATGCATACACGAATTTAACAACCTCCTTATTCATTCCAGGCCATGAAAAGATCTTTCTCAAATCTTGATACATCTTCGTAGGACCGGGATGAATACTCATACCACTTCGGTATCCTTCCTCAAGAATACTCTTCTTAAATCCAGGAACATTAAGAAAACAAATCCTATCTCTGAATCTGATGACACCATCCTCATCAAGTCTGAATTCACCAACTTGGTCTTGGTTGATTAAAGTTAATCGATTAACCAATCTCAAATCAGTTATTTGACCTTATTTAATCTCTTCAAGAACACTATTAACAAACTTCAGCATACCCAACTTCACACTCTATGACGTGAATTTGCAAACTAATCTCAAATCTCTAAGTTCTTCTATCAACTCTAACTCTTTAGCCATTAGCGTTGGCATATGCAATGTCTTCCTGCTCAACGCATCGGCTACGACATTGGCTTTACCAGGATGGTAATTCAAACCAAAATCATAGTCCTTCAACAACTTAATCCATCTCATATGTCTTATATTTAACTCATTTATATCAAACATGTACTTTAAACTCTTATGATCACTGACCATTTTAAACCTAGAGCCAAATAAATAATGTTCCAAATCTTAAGTGCGAACACAACGACAACCAACTCTAAATCACGCGTATGATAATTCTTCTAATGAAATTTAATTTTCCTTGATGCATAAGCCACAACTTTTCTATTTTCCTCAACGCACCTCCTAAACCCATATTAGAAGCATCACAATACACGACGAAAGATTCAGTCAGACTCAGAAAAATCAACACTATAGCTGATGTTAACCTCTTCTTAAGATCTTGAAAACTTTTTTCGCACTTAACAACCCAAACATACGCCTGACTCTTCTTAGTTAACTGAGTTAACGACAATTCCAACTTGGAAAATCCTTCCATAAATCTACGATAATAACCAGCTAGCACAAGAAAACTTCGGATCTCAGTGACATACTTATGAGTCTCCCACTTTAACACAACCTCAACCTTTGACGGATCCACCGTAATACCCCCACTAGAAATAACATGGACGAGAAAAATCACGTTTTCCATCCAAAACTCACACTTTGACAACTTAGCATACAATTGCTTCTCTTGCAACAACTTTAACACAACTCTCAGATGTTCAACATGCTCTTCATCCGTCTTCGAATAAATCAGGATATAATCGATAAACACTACCATAACTTATCTAAATGCTTATGAAAAGTTCTATTCATATTTTCCATGAATACACCAGGAGAATTAGACACACCAACTATATCACTGAATACTCGTAATGACCATACCTCATTCTCAATGCAGTCTTCAGAATACTTTCATCCTTCACACGAATCTGATGATACCTTGACCTTAAATTAAAATTATTGAACACACAAGCAACTACTGACCAATCCATCAAACTGTCAATTCTCAGAAGTGGATACTTTTTCTTAATTGTGACTTTATTCAACTGTCGATAGTCAACACACAAATGCATAATACCACCTTTCTTCCTGAGTAACAACACTGGTGCACCCCGTGGTGAAACACTAGGACAAATAAACTTCTCCTTAAGTAACTCCTCCAATTGTTTCTTCAGCTCACCCAACTCTAAAGCATACATCCTATAAGGAGTCATTGACACCAGACTAGTACCTGGTACTAAGTCTATAGCAAACTCAACCTCACGCTCTGGCGGAAAATCAATGATTTCTTTAGGAAACACTTCATGGAAACCACAAACAACTGGAAGATCACCAACTACTCTATTTCCTTTGGCTCTTAACAAGGATAACATCATCAACAATTGTGCATCATCCCTTAAGGACTCTCTTACTTGCTTAGCCGACATAAAAAAACTCATCACTTGTAACAAACTCTTGAAATGACACTGGCTTATCGAAACATTTGATATAAACTTTGAATCTCCACCTTCACCAAGCTCAGGAAACAACACTGACTTATCAAATAACCTGCATCCTACAAACAGCGGTACGACGAACCAAATCTCCACACCCGAAACATCTCAGAGACGCAAAAGCTTTTTCCCTACTTGTTTTAATCCAACTCCTACAGGAAAACAGTTAGAAAAATAAACAAGCACTGACAATGTTTCACACACATGTCACGTACTAGGGAATAAACAACATTGCAAAAACCTAGCCGGATGTACCGACCTGCTCTGATACCAACTAATGTAACACACTATTTCCCCAACTCATAATTATAATTAAATCAGATATTTTTTACAACATTCACACATAGGATGTTACACAGCTTGAAACATACCTGCTGATCATGTAACACTTAATTTAAATAAATATGCAACACTTGTCATCACATGCTCAACTTCACTTAGGGTATCATCACAACGAAAATACTCAATTAAAACACACCCATTTAAATCTCATAATAAATCCCATATCATAATTAAAAAGCATTGACTCATAATTCTTCACCAAATTCTTATCACACAAAAACATAAAATACGGAAGCATACACTGTCTCTTAGAAATCTCAACATAAAACAAAACAGTTGCTTCTCAGTGTTACATATCAGAGCATAACCAAATCTAAAATAAATAAATTAAAAGAAAAAGCTTCAGGAACAAGCTTCAACTCAAAATAGCAACTCTATTCTTGAGTATTTGCATGATGCCCATGTAAAGGCAACATCCAAACTGAAGGGGTGAAAAATCACATTCAATAACAACAGGCGTATACTGCAAGGTAGGATACCAACACATATCATAATCTACACAATCTTAAATCAAAGTATATCAATTATATTCTCACACAAACTCGTCAATCACAACTCATTCACATACCAATGAAACACCATATTACTGTTAGGGACCAATTAGTACTAATTTTTATACCATTTTATTGGTCCCTTTTACCAAGTTTTGATGTAATTACACACTTTTATCTTCATTAATTTGTATAAATGCAATTGGGTTTAATTTATTTTGTTTTGAATAGTTATTTCACATTTTTTGTTAGTTGTGTAGAATTATGGATAAGCAAGACCTTGGGTTCAACATGGCATTTTGGAGGAAGCTTGCCAAACAAGGAAGCTGGGAAAGCAACAGTTCGCGCCGCGAAGGCTGCGAATCCAGCAAGCTGACCAAGGGTCAAATATGCTGCTGTGCAGAAAAAGTAATTGCCATTTTGATGTCTGCCTGGGAAGTGCTTTTCTGCTGCTGATGACAATGTCCAATTAGGGAAATGTCAACCTTTTTTGGTAGAGACAAAATAGTTTAACCTAGGGTATTGAGACATTATTCCATTCATTCACACAGTGTGCTGTAGAGCTTTTGTAATAGAGAAAACCAGAGTTTTCTTCTTTATCTTTCTGCTTTGAACAATGGTGATGAGGAGCTAAACTCCCTTTTGTCAAGATTGGAGGTAGTAGCTATTCTCATCTATCTATGTATTCACTTTGATTTATATATGAGATAAAGATTGTTGATGTATTGGAACTGTTTTTGCTTTACTTTGAAAACCAGATTTGAGTAGTTGTCGAGAGAGATTACTCGAGTTTAGACATAAAACAGATTTTCAAGTAATGAATAAGTTGTAGAGATAGATTTATTCATTACTATTCTTTGATATTGAACATTAAAGGTTGCTATATTGATAGTTAGGTGGAGAGATCGTCTAAGGATCAATATAATAACTATCACGATATCATTTAGACATAAATGACTTTGAGAGGATATTTGAACATCATCAATAATCTTGAATCTAATTATTCGTCATAGGGAATCATAGATATGTGAAATAGTGAACTCCAATCTTGCCAAGCTTTTATATTTGTCTAAAACCACTTAATAGTTTATGTTAACATTTATTAACAAGATATTTTTCCAAACAAAACAACCCTGTTACTTTCTAAACTTAAAACATTTGAATTATCGAACGGCGGTAATATCACCTAATCTCTGTGGATACGATACAAAAATATTTGCCAAAGATATACTCTTTCAACAAATTGGCGCCGTTGCCGGGGATTGGTGTCGATATTACAAGCATTGCAATAATTCTTTGTTTTTAAGTTTTGTTACTTTTATTGTTATTCCTCTTTTGTTTCACTTGGTTTGTTAGTTTTGTAGATTCTAGTGCATGCGAGGAAAAGTAACCGAGGAGCAACTTCAATTCGATCCTGAAATTGAAAGAACACTTCGGAAGCTCAATAGCAAAACACGAAGAAGAAGGAAACTAGTCGAAGAGAGGAACCGGAGAGAAGAAGCATCTACTTCCGCACTTGTTCCAATCGAAGAAGTGGTTGTAGAAGCTTGTGAAGGAAACATGGCGGAGGATAATCGTACTGAAATGTCCGCTAATAGTCCAAGAAGGAATGCTCAATTTGCCCGTGGAGGAAGAAATACGGAGATGAAGACCGGAATCCTCCAACTTCTCTATGCAACTCCATTCACCGGAATGGATCACGAAGATCCGTATACCCATCTCATCAAATTCTATGAGATTGCGGGTTCTACGGGAATAGACGAGGCGGGTGAAGAGACGTTATTCAAGAGGATGTTCCCACACTCATTAGTGGGAAAAGCAAAGGAGTGGTACCTTGATCAAGAATCAAGAGTGATGACGGATTGGAATCTATTAGAAGAAAAGTTCTTAGAAAGATACTTCCCTCAATCCCGATTCATGGAAGCCAAGACGGCTATAGCTGTATTTACTCAAGGAGGAAACGAATCTCTAAATGAAGCTTGGGAGAGATTCAAATCAATGTTGAGGAAGTGTAAGGGACATGGTTTTGATGAGCTTACTCAAATCCACATCTTTTTGAATGGTCTCCAATCAACCCATAAGACACTTCTGGACGCCACCGCGGGTGGTTCGCTTATATCAAAAACTGCGGAGGAAGCTAAAGTCATTATTGAACGGATGGCCCGTAATGATCATCAAGGTCAACATGATCGTAGCCCATCACAACGTAAGCCCGGAGTTTTAGAGTTGAATACCAATGATGCCATCCTTGCACAGAATAAGCTACTCTCTCAGCAAGTGGAGCTTCTTACTCAACAAATGGCCAAGCTTCCACAGCAAATAAAAGAGATTCAAGGTTTTCAAGTTCAGCATCAAGTAGCATGTTGTGAGTTGTGTCAAGGGGATCATCCTACTGGTTTTTGTCCCCCACCCCAAGAAGAAGTCAGTTATGTGAACAACCAAAACCAGGGATATCAAAGACAACAGCCTAACACTCAAGGCTATCAACCGAGAAACAATCAAGGGTACCAACCGTCAAGGTTCAACAACCAGAATTATCAACAGCAAAGCCCTTACCAACAACCAAATTCTCAAGGTCAGCAGTCGCAAGGAGGAAATTCCAAGCTAGAAGACACTCTTCAACAATTCATGCAAGCTTCTATGGCAAATCAGAAAAGTAACGAGGCGGCAATTAAAAATCTGGAAAATCAAGTAGGCCAACTCGCGAAGCAGCTGTCGGAACAAAATGCAGGGCCTTCTTTTTCTGCTAACACTCAACCAAATCCAAAGGAGCATTGCAAAGCAGTTGTCACAAGGAGCGGTAAAGCGTTGGTAAGTGAAAAAGGTGAAGAAATTGTAGAAGAGAACACCACTGATGGGATTCTGGAAGAAACAGATATAGTTGGTGAGAGGAAAAATGATTCTGGAAATGCTCAGTTCGCGCCGCGAACCACCTTCGCGCCGCGAAAAGAGCAGGTTCTGCCCACTGCTGTACAGACTGATTGTGAGGAGAAAAAAAATGCTGAATCGAAGAAAAAGAAGAAATCTGAGAAGGGAGTGAATGTCATCCCAACTCAACATCTACCCTACCCACATGCTCCATCAAGGAAAGACAATGCTAGGCACTATGCACGATTCATGGACATCTTCAAGCAACTCCAAATCAACATTCCATTTTCTGATGCACTAGAACAAATGCCATGATATGCTAAATTTATGAAAGACATTCTTACCAAGAAAAGGCGACATGTGGAAGATGAGACCATCATTCTTGATGCACGGTGTAGCACAATCATCCAGAAGACTTTACCTCGGAAGGAGTCCGACCCGGGACGGGTTGTTCTACCGGTAACCATTGGAAGCACATACGTTGGGAATGGTTTGATAGATTTGGGCTCTAGTATAAATTTAATTCCCCTTTCCATTGTCAAACGATTGGGAAATGTGGAGATTAAATCAACAAGAATGACCTTACAACTAGCAGACAAGTCTACAACCTCACCATACGAAATTGCCCAAGACATGCTCGTAAAAGTGGACAAATTTTTATTTCCTGTGGATTTTGTAATAGTAGAGATGGATGAGGACCGCGATGTACCCCTAATCCTTGGAAGACCTTTTATGAAGACCGCTCGAATGATGATCGACATAGATGATGGGTTAATGAAGGTTAGAGTTCAAGACGAAGAGGTGACCTTTAACCTTTTCGAAGCAATGAAACATCCAACTGACAAGCATGATTCTTTTCGAATTGATGCAAGCGAAGAGGAAGTAGTGGAGGTCGTGAATCAAATCCATATTTCTAATCCTTTGGAAAGATCCCTAATCGGAGCATACAATGTGTTGACTGACAATGAGGAACGAGAGATTGAAGCGATGTTGCACGAGTTAGAATCTTGTGGTGAGCTGGCCTATCAAGAAGAATTAGTGGAAGATTTGGATGCAAAGAAGGAAACTGAAGAGCAAAAGTTAGAATTGAAGATGCTTCCGTCACATTTGAAGTATGTGTTTCTTGGAGAGGAGTGTACCAAGCCGGTGATTATAAGCAACACATTGTCCACGCAAGAGGAAGATAAGTTGATTCAAGTTTTGAAAAAGAACCAAGGTGCAATAGGATGGGTCTTATCCGATTTGAAGGGTATTAGTCCAGCATATTGCATGCATAAGATAATGATGGAGGAAAACTTCAAACCGGTTGCGCAACCTCAGAGGCGTTTGAATCCATCAATGAAAGAGGTGGTTCGTAAAGAAGTTGTCAAACTTTTAGAAGCCGGAATGATTTATCCCATATCCGATAGTGCATGGGTGAGTCCGGTACAGGTGGTACCCAAGAAAGGCGGAATGACGGTGATTAAAAATGATAAAAACGAGTTGATTCCGACGAGAACAGTGACAGGGTGGAGGATGTGCATCGACTATAGAAGGTTGAACCAAGCCACAAGGAAGGATCATTTCCCACTACCTTTCATGGACCAAATGTTGGAGCGGCTCGCCGGCAAAAACTTCTACTGTTTCTTGGACGGATATTCGGGGTATAATCAAATTTCAGTAAATCCGGCAGATCATGAGAAAACAGCTTTTACATGTCCTTTCGGCATCTTTGCTTACCGAAGAATGCCTTTTGGATTATGTAACGCACCGACCACATTTCAACGGTGTATGCAAGCTATTTTTCAGACTTGATAGAAGAATGCATTGAGGTGTTCATGGACGATTTTTCTGTTTATGGATCATCTTTTGAAATGTGCTTGAAGCACCTTGATGTAGTTCTGGAGAGATGCGTGGAGACCAACCTAGTGCTCAACTGGGAAAAATGCAATTTTATGGTCACTGAGGGTATAGTGCTTGGTCACAAGATTTCTTCTGAAGGGCTAGAGGTGGACAAGGCCAAGGTGGAGGTTATCGAAAAATTGCCACCTCCAACTAACATCAAAGGAATAAGAAGCTTTCTAGGACATGCCGGGTTCTATCGGAGATTCATACAAGACTTCTCAAAGATCGCAAAGCCATTGAGTAATTTACTCAACAAAGGTACGCCTTTTCTTTTTGATGAGTCATGTCTTAAAGCCTTCTTAGATTTGAAACAAAAGTTGATCACCGCACCAATAATCGTAGCACCAAACTGGAAACTTGACTTTGAACTCATGTGTGATGCTAGCGATTATGCAGTAGGTGCGGTGTTAGGACAAAGAAGCGATAAAGTTTTCCATGCCATACACTATGCTAGTAAGGTGTTGAATGACGCCCAAGTTAATTACGCAACAACTGAAAAAGAATTGCTAGCCATAGTATATGCATTGGAGAAATTTAGAGCTTATCTGATTGGTTCAAGAGTTGTAATCTACACTGACCATTCTGCAATAAAATATCTGCTTACCAAGCCGGATTCAAAACAAAGGCTTATTCGTTGGATCCTTTTATTACAAGAGTTTGATTTAGAGATTCGGGATAAAAAAGGTTCCGAGAACTTGGTAGCAGATCATTTGTCTCGATTGGTCAATGTGGAGATTACAAACAAAGAAGAAGAGGTGAGAGAAGAATTTCCAGATGAAAAACTCTATGCGATTCAAGTGAGGCCTTGGTTTGCTGATTTTGCTAACTATAAAGCAACTGGTTTAACACCGGAAGACCTCACTTGCAATCAAAGAAGGAAATTCTTAGCTGATGCAAAATATTATGTCTGGGATGACCCTTATCTTTTTAAAGTAGGGGCAGACAATATTTTGAGAAGGTGTGTAACAATAGAGGAATCAAGAGACATTCTGTGGCACTGTCACAACTCTCCGTATGGAGGTCACTATAGTGGTTTGAGAACAGCCACTAAAGTACTCCAATCGGGTTTTTATTGGCCATCTTTATTCAAAGATGCGCACGAACATGCGAAGAGTTGTGACGCATGCCAACGGAGTGGCGGAATAGGAAAACGGGATGAAATGCCTCTAACCAACATGCTAGAGGTAGAAGTTTTTGACTGTTGGGGTATTGATTTCGTTGGCCCATTCCCCTCTTCTTTCTCTAATGAGTACATTTTAGTAGCTGTCGATTATGTTTCGAAGTGGGTGGAAGCAAGTGCCTCACCCAAGGCCGATGCCAAAACCGTGATCAAATTTTTAAAGAAGAACATATTCTCACGTTTTGGTGTGCCTCGAGTGTTGGTGAGTGATGGAGGCTCACACTTCTGCAATACACCCTTAGAAAAAGTTCTGCAACATTATGGTGTAAAACATAAGGTGACCACTCCCTACCACCCACAAGCGAACGGTCAAACTGAGGTTTCAAACCGGGAAATCAAACGGATACTTGAGAAAACAGTTTCGAACTCAAGAAAGGATTGGTCCTTAAAACTTGATGAGGCTTTGTGGGCATATCGCACTGCTTACAAAGCACCTATTGGGCTGACTCCGTTTCAACTGGTGTATGGGAAGACTTGTCATCTTCCAGTTGAAATGGAGCATAGAGCATTATGGGCTCTTAAGTTCTTGAACTTCGACTCCACTCTAGCTGGAGAGAAAAGGAAGGGTCAACTCCATGAGTTGGAGGAACTAAGGAACAATGCATACCATTCCAATAAGCTGTACAAGGAGAAGACAAAAGCCTACCATGATGGGAAGGTCCGCCCCAAAGAGTTTCATGTTGGCCAGATGGTATTGCTTTTTAATTCAAGGTTGAAGTTGTTTCCGGGTAAATTGAAGTCTAAATGGTCTGGACCATTTGTTGTCAAGGAAGTACGGAATTATGGAGCCATTGTGATAGAGGATCCAAAGTCGCAAGAAAGCTGGACTGTCAATGGTCAAAGACTGAAAGTCTATCATAGCGGTGACATAAACCGTGATGTGTGTGTCCTTTCCTTATCTGGATCAAGCTAATTGAGGTACCGTCGAGCTCTTAACGACGTTAAACAAAGCGCTGGTTGGGAGGCAACCCAACGTTGTTTGTGTGCATTTTAAATTTCTCTGTTGTGTGATTTTTAGCTCTGTTGAAGTTTTAAAAAAAAAAAAAAAAAAAAAAATATTTTGAAGTTCTGTTTTTTGCAGTTCGCGCCGCGACCTCATGTTCGCGCCGCGAACTGAATGAATAAATTTGAGTGGTTTCTGTTTTTTGCAGTTCGCGCCGCGACCCCCTGTTCGCGCCGCGAACTGAATGAAAAATTTTTAATTGGTTCTGTTTTATGCAGTTCGCGCCGCGACCCCCTGTTCGCGCCGCGAACTTTGCGTGACAGAAAGCATTTAAATACTGTTTAGGTCAATTCAGTTTCATTTCAAACCCTTTTGCCGCGCTTTCACCCCAATCCCCCAAATTCCACCATTTCTCAACGTTTTCAGTTTTTCACTCTTCCAATCTTCTTCTTTTTGCAAGTGTAGAGATTCTAAAGGTATGTAATCTTCATTTCCTCTTTTCCAATCCTTTTTTTTTAGGTTTTTCAATTTAGGGTTGGTTAGAGATCGAATTTCTCTGTGAATACTGTTTAGAATTGCTATGCATGTGTGAATTAGAATAGGATTAGGTTAGGGTTGTGCATTTTGACTGGTTGGGTATGTTTAATCCCTCTATGGTGAAACCCTAGGAAGCAATTGGGGATTTCCTGAAATCGCAGGGTTCGCGCCGCGAACCCCCCTTCGCACCGCGAACTGTGAATTCCAGCAGCCATTTTCTTTTTGATTATTGACTAATGCTGTCATGTGTGTTTTGTGGTTGTGCTGTTTTTTTATTGCAGATGTCTAAGAGAACTAAGACCACAACACCTCCTCAGGCCCGTGCTACCCGAAGGTTCATCAGTGAGGAGCACGAAGCACGCTTTGAGAGTCTTGTCAAGAGGACTATTCTACCGGAAAGGTTTATCCGCCTGGCTCCAACTGGGGTGTATCACAGAGTGGTTGAGGTTTTCGAGCAAAGAAAATGGATGAAGTTATGTGAGCCGGAAGCCGCAATCAACTACGACCTTGTCCGAGAATTCTACGCGAATGCGATGCATCGTGAGGAAGGTACGACTTTCATTCACCAGTCCAGGGTAAGGGGAAAGATTGTGTCATTTGGAAGGGATGACATCAATTCTTATCTAGGTCATCCCTTAACTCTTGGAGAGGGGGAGAGTTGTGAGTACAATACCATGGTAGCAGCTGACAGATGGAACCTGGAAGCGATCAATGCCACCCTTTGTCTCAGAGGAAAATCTTATGAAGTGAATGACCAAGGGCATCCGAAATTGTGGAAGAGGGAAAATTTCAATTTGGAAGCTAGAGCTTTTTTGGTGCTACTTTTAACCAATATCAGACCAAGAAGCCACACCACCACAATTCCTTTGGATGTCGGGTGTCTCTTGTACTGCATCATGATCGGGAAGACGGTGGATGTTGCAGCCCTCATTTCATGCGAGTTGAGAAAGATTGTGTTAAGCGGAACAAATTTCGGGGGCAAAGCTGGTGTGCTAGCTTATCCAGGACTCATCATGGGACTGTGCCGTAGGGCCAATGTTCACATCCCTGAGGAAGTGCACTACTCGATCACCAGTGTGATCAGTGACGCTTATTTGAACAGGTTTCTGCAGAACCCGAATGAGAAGACTGATGCATCTGGTACTTCTTCCTCTCGGTCCCGAGCCAGATCCCGTTCTCAACCTCAACCTCAGAGTACCCCAGGTTTTGATCAGATGGCTTTTGCCAACTACTGCTGTGAGAACTTTGAGGCCTCCAGGAGGTCTCAATCCTTTCTTTTTGATGCCATGTGTAACACCCTTCTAAATACCCCAATTATTATAATTAAAATACACATATATTCATCAGAGTAATTATGCCCCGAAGGGTGTCACACAATCATTTCACTACATTCATCAATTTCCTGTCATGCTCATTTATTTAAATCAAAATAAGGTCTTTTGCATAATTCGCAGCGGAATCAAATTCAACATCAATGTAAAATGTAACACCCCGATAATAATAAAATAATTATTTAAATTGAGTTAATAATGTAATTATTAATTTAATTGAATAATTAGAAATTTTATTATTATTATTTTGGATTATTATTATTGGAAAATATATATATGTTGGAATAAGGAAAAGTTCTCATTTTTGGAAGAAAAACGTTCACGTGAAACAGAGAAGCATCGTGAAAAGGGAAAAGGGCAGAGAAGAGGAGCTGAAGAGCAAAGGTTGGAGAACGAAAGCTTGAAGCTCAAAGATTTTGCCGGATTGTTAAGGTAAGGGGGGTTTATCGTCGATTAATGGGTATTGTGGGATAGTATGTCATGGGTAGTGATAAGCTGTCGATTGACCCTAATTGGGAATTGTAAATGCTGAAATTTTGTTGGATGAACCGTGTTAGAAGTTGAAATTTAATCGGTAATTGAGTCTGTTGTAATTTCCCGACCGTATAGCTTTTACGGAATCGGATTCGGAGGTCCGGAAGTCCTCCAACGGCGGAAAATGCGGAGAATTTTGCATTCTGCCTTTGAGTTAGCGCAGGAACAGCTTCTGTCTTGCGTTAACCGGTTAACCCAGGGTGTTAACGGTTAACACTGTGTTGAGCTATGAATATGTGCTGTTTTGTCTGCGTTAACCGGTTAACCCAGGGTGTTAACCGGTTAACACTGTTGTGATTTCTGATATATGGCTGTTTGTGCTGCGTTAACCGGTTAACCCAGGGCGTTAACCGGTTAACACTGTTAGATTTTGAGACAGAAGGCGTGTTGTGCTGCGTTAACCGGTTAACCCAGGGCGTTAACCGGTTAACGCTGTTGCAGAGTGGAAAAATGTTAATGTTAATTGTTGTGTGCCTATTTGAGGGCTGGCTTATGTTGGCCTATGGTGTAGTAGGGATTAATTCCCGCTGTTTGAGCAGTATAGACATTAGTAGAGTGTGCTAATGTTGTGGTTGTTGTTTGGCATGATATAATATGCTTTTGTGATAAATTGTGTTGATAATGTGGAATGGTATACATGATGTTGTGAATGTATGCATTTGTGAATAGACTATTCTATGGCTTAGAGTATGAGCATGTGTCTATTCTTGATTATCGTTGATGTTGCATTGCTAGGTGATTAGCATGCATATTGTGGCCTTCGGGTGGTAGCTAATTCCCATGGTGAGGAATTAGTGAGTAAAACATGTTGATTGTTGTTGTTGTTGTTTGCATGCTAGGTGAGTAGCGTGCATATCATGGCCCATTTGGGGTGGTAGCTAATTCCCATGGTGAGGAATTAGTGAGTGAGTCACTATGTCTCAAATGAGTGGGACTAGTGAGCTTGGTAGCCGTGCCTGGATTTGGACGGTGAGGTTGAACTATATGTTCACAACATAGTCGGTACCGCATGCATAAGAGTCTCATTGCATAATGAATGTATGGCATATGATATGAATGGATGTATTCCAGTATCATATGTGTGTTGTGTGTTGTGTTGTCAATGTTGAATATGATTGAGATTTTTAATGTTGAATATGATGGTTGGATGGATATTGCCGTTGCTGAATGCGTAGTCTGGTTAGGGTGAATTGATGTGTTATTTACTTAGCATTACATGTTGTTCTATAATGCTTATTATATTGATTGAGGAACTCACCCTTACAACTATTTTTCAGGTAACGAGCAGTGAGTTGAGTAGAAGCTAGTGCTATGGAGTCTAGTGTAGTCTCCGTAGTGGGTCGTGCTCTGATAGATGTAACATCGGGATGGGTTGTCTTAACTTGTTTCGAATGTTTTATTGTTGGTTGAGAACCATTTTCCATGTAATGTTTTACATGATTGATGAAATTATATCCGCTGCGTTTTATGCAACTGCTTAAGTTTTAAATTAATAAAAGAGCATGACCTCTATATTGTTGAATGGTGTGAATATTTTGTGTGACACCCTTCGGGGCATAATTACTCTGATTGATATGTTGCTATTTTAATTAAATATTTTGGGGTATTTAGAAGGGTGTTACATTAGTGGTATCAGAGCATGGTTGGTCGTGTCGAGTCGTAATTATTCTGTTTCCCCTGTACGGGATAGGTGTTGTGTAACCCTATCAGTACTTATTGTTTGGTTTGTTGGGTTTTCAGAATAGAGATGGCTGGAAGAGGTAGAGATTTTGGGATAGACCTTGTGTGTCTTCCATTAGTGCAGATTGATGTTATCTTGGGAATGAACTGGTTGGTGTTTAACCGGGTTTCTATCAACTGTTTTGATAAAACTGTGATATTTCCTGAGATTGAAGAGGGAAAGAGTTTGTTTCTATCAGCAAGGCAAGTGAATGAGGAAGTAGCTGATGGGGCAGAGGTGTTTATGCTGTTAGCAACTTTGGAGGCTAAAGATAAACTGGTGATTGGCGATCTAGCTGTGGTGTGTGATTTTCCTGATGTGTTTCCGGAAGAAGTGAATGAGTTACCGCCAGAGCGTGAAGTTGAGTTCTCGATTGAATTGGTACCTGGTACTAGACCGATATCGATGGCTCCTTACCGTATGTCTGCTGTTGAGTTAACTGAATTGAAGAGTCAGTTGGAAGATCTGTTGGATAAGAAGTTTATTCGTCCGAGTGTGTCACCGTGGGGTGCACCAGTGTTATTGGTTAAGAAGAAAGAAGGTACTATGAGGTTGTGTGTGGACTACAGGCAACTGAATAAAGTAACGATCAAGAATCGGTATCCTTTGCCGAGGATTGATGATTTGATGGATCAGTTGGTTGGTGCAAGTGTGTTCAGCAAGATAGATTTGAGATCTGGGTATCATCAGATACGTGTGAAAACGGAAGATATTCAGAAGACTGCTTTCAGAACAAGGTATGGACATTATGAGTATTCTGTAATGCCTTTTGGTGTGACTAATGCGCCTGGAGTATTCATGGAGTATATGAATAGAATTTTCCATCCGTATCTAGATCAGTTCGTTGTGGTGTTTATTGATGACATTTTAGTGTATTCGAAATCTGAAGAAGAGCATGCCGAGCATTTGAGAGTGGTTTTAGAAGTTCTACGAGAAAAGAAGCTATTTGCTAAACTCTCTAAGTGTGAATTTTGGTTAGAAGAAGTGAGTTTTCTTGGTCATGTGATTTCCAGAGGTGGTGTTGCTGTTGATCCTTCTAAGATAGAAGCGGTATCTAAGTGGGAAGCTCCGAAGTCGGTTGCTGAAATTCGAAGTTTCCTTGGTTTGGCTGGTTATTATAGGAAGTTCATTGAGGGATTTTCTAAGTTGGCGTTACCGTTGACAATGTTGACTAGAAAGGGGCAAGCGTTTGTTTGGGACTCGAAATGTGAAGAAGGTTTCCAAGAGTTAAAGAGAAGGTTGACTACTGCTCCTATTCTGATATTACCGAGTTCGTCGGAATTATTTGAGGTTTACTGCGATGCTTCATTGTTGGGTTTAGGTGGTGTGTTGATGCAGAATAAGCAGGTTATAGCTTATGCTTCGAGACAGCTGAGGGTTCATGAAAGGAACTATCCGACACATGATTTAGAATTGGCAGCTGTGGTATTTGTTCTGAAGTTGTGGAGGCATTATTTGTACGGGTCGAGATTTGAGGTTTTCAGTGACCATAAGAGTTTAAAGTATTTGTTTGATCAGAAAGAGCTGAATATGAGACAGAGAAGATGGTTAGAGTTTCTGAAGGATTATGACTTTGGTTTGAATTACCATCCGGGTAAAGCAAATGTAGTGGCTGATGCGTTGAGTCGGAAGTCATTACATATGTCTATGTTAATGGTTAGGGAATTGGATTTGATTGAGCAGTTTAGAGACTTGAGTTTGGTGTGTGAGAGTACTCACAATAGTGTTAAATTGGGAATGTTGAAGTTAACGAGTGGTATTCTGGAGGAGATCAGAGAGGGTCAGAAATCCGATATGCTTTTGGTTGATAAGTTGACTTTAGTGAATCAAGGTCGAGGTGGTGAATTCAGAGTTGATGAGAATGGTGTTTTGAAATTTGGTAGTCGGGTGTGTATTCCGGATGTTACTGAGCTTAAGAAGAGTATTCTGGAGGAAGGACATCGTAGTGGCTTGAGTATTCATCCTGGAGCTACGAAGATGTATCATGATTTGAAGAAGTTATTTTGGTGGCCGGGAATGAAGAAAGAAATTGCGAGTTTTGTGTATTCCTGTTTGACTTGTCAGAAGTCGAAGATTGAGCATCAGAAGCCGTCTGGGCTAATGCAACCGTTGGCTATTCCAGAGTGGAAGTGGGATAGTATCAGTATGGATTTTGTTTCTGGTTTGCCGAGGACCAGTAAGAATTTTGAAGCCATTTGGGTGATCGTGGACAGATTGACGAAATCGGCTCATTTCATTCCGATCAGAATGGATTATCCGTTAGAGAGATTAGCCGAGTTGTATATTGAGAAGATCGTAAGCTTGCATGGTATTCCGTCGAGTATTGTTTCAGACAGAGATCCTAGATTTACATCGAAGTTCTGGGAGGGTTTGCAGAAGGCTTTGGGAACTAAGCTGAGATTGAGTTCTGCATATCATCCGCAGACTGATGGTCAGACTGAGAGGACGATTCAGTCGTTAGAGGACCTTTTGAGAGCTTGTGTTTTGGAAAAAGGAGGTGCTTGGGATTGTTACTTACCTTTGATTGAGTTTACCTACAACAATAGTTTTCATTCGAGTATTGGTATGGCACCGTTTGAAGCTTTGTATGGTAGGAGATGTCGGACACCTTTGTGTTGGTATGAGTCCGGTGAGAGTGCTGTGGTTGGACCGGAGATTGTTCAACAAACTACGGAAAAGATTAAGATGATTCAGGAGAAGATGAGAATTGCTCAGAGTCGTCAGAAAAGTTATCATGACAAGAGGAGGAAGTCACTTGAGTTCCAAGAGGGAGATCATGTGTTTCTTCGTGTTACTCCGATAACTGGTGTTGGTCGAGCCTTGAAGTCGAAGAAGTTGACACCTCGATTTATTGGTCCTTATCAGATTTTGGAGAGGATAGGGGAAGTAGCCTATCGTATCGCTTTACCGCCGTCGCTTGCGAATTTGCATGACGTTTTTCATGTGTCTCAGTTGAGGAGGTACATTCATGATCCGTCGCATGTAGTCCAAGTAGATGATGTACAGGTGAGAGATAACCTGACTGTTGAAACATCACCTATGAGGATCGAGGATCAAGAGTTGAAGCAGTTGCGGGGTAAAGAAATTGCCTTGGTGAAGGTAGCTTGGGGAGGACCAGCAGGTGGCAATGTGACTTGGGAACTGGAGAGTAAGATGAAGGAGTCTTATCCAGAGTTGTTCGCTTGAGGTATGTTTTCGAGGACGAAAACTCTTTTAGTGGGGGAGAGTTGTAACACCCCGATAATAATAAAATAATTATTTAAATTGAGTTAATAATGTAATTATTAATTTAATTGAATAATTAGAAATTTTATTATTATTATTTTGGATTATTATTATTGGAAAATATATATATGTTGGAATAAGGAAAAGTTCTCATTTTTGGAAGAAAAACGTTCACGTGAAACAGAGAAGCATCGTGAAAAGGGAAAAGGGCAGAGAAGAGGAGCTGAAGAGCAAAGGTTGGAGAACGAAAGCTTGAAGCTCAAAGATTTTGCCGGATTGTTAAGGTAAGGGGGGTTTATCGTCGATTAATGGGTATTGTGGGATAGTATGTCATGGGTAGTGATAAGCTGTCGATTGACCCTAATTGGGAATTGTAAATGCTGAAATTTTGTTGGATGAACCGTGTTAGAAGTTGAAATTTAATCGGTAATTGAGTCTGTTGTAATTTCCCGACCGTATAGCTTTTTACGGAATCGGATTCGGAGGTCCGGAAGTCCTCCAACGGCGGAAAATGCGGAGAATTTTGCATTCTGCCTTTGAGTTAGCGCAGGAACAGCTTCTGTCTTGCGTTAACCGGTTAACCCAGGGTGTTAACCGGTTAACACTGTGTTGAGCTATGAATATGTGCTGTTTTGTCTGCGTTAACCGGTTAACCCAGGGTGTTAACCGGTTAACACTGTTGTGATTTCTGATATATGGCTGTTTGTGCTGCGTTAACCGTTAACCCAGGGCGTTAACCGGTTAACACTGTTAGATTTTGAGACAGAAGGCGTGTTGTGCTGCGTTAACGGTTAACCCAGGGCGTTAACCGGTTAACGCTGTTGCAGAGTGGAAAAATGTTAATGTTAATTGTTGTGTGCCTATTTGAGGGCTGGCTTATGTTGGCCTATGGTGTAGTAGGGATTAATTCCCGCTGTTTGAGCAGTATAGACATTAGTAGAGTGTGCTAATGTTGTGGTTGTTGTTTGGCATGATATAATATGCTTTTGTGATAAATTGTGTTGATAATGTGGAATGGTATACATGATGTTGTGAATGTATGCATTTGTGAATAGACTATTCTATGGCTTAGAGTATGAGCATGTGTCTATTCTTGATTATCGTTGATGTTGCATTGCTAGGTGATTAGCATGCATATTGTGGCCTTCGGGTGGTAGCTAATTCCCATGGTGAGGAATTAGTGAGTAAAACATGTTGATTGTTGTTGTTGTTGTTTGCATGCTAGGTGAGTAGCGTGCATATCATGGCCCATTTGGGGTGGTAGCTAATTCCCATGGTGAGGAATTAGTGAGTGAGTCACTATGTCTCAAATGAGTGGGACTAGTGAGCTTGGTAGCCGTGCCTGGATTTGGACGGTGAGGTTGAACTATATGTTCACAACATAGTCGGTACCGCATGCATAAGAGTCTCATTGCATAATGAATGTATGGCATATGATATGAATGGATGTATTCCAGTATCATATGTGTGTTGTGTGTTGTGTTGTCAATGTTGAATATGATTGAGATTTTTAATGTTGAATATGATGGTTGGATGGATATTGCCGTTGCTGAATGCGTAGTCTGGTTAGGGTGAATTGATGTGTTATTTACTTAGCATTACATGTTGTTCTATAATGCTTATTATATTGATTGAGGAACTCACCTTACAACTATTTTTCAGGTAACGAGCAGTGAGTTGAGTAGAAGCTAGTGCTATGGAGTCTAGTGTAGTCTCCGTAGTGGGTCGTGCTCTGATAGATGTAACATCGGGATGGGTTGTCTTAACTTGTTTCGAATGTTTTATTGTTGGTTGAGAACCATTTTCCATGTAATGTTTTACATGATTGATGAAATTATATCCGCTGCGTTTTATGCAATTGCTTAAGTTTTAAATTAATAAAAGAGCATGACCTCTATATTGTTGAATGGTGTGAATATTTTGTGTGACACCCTTCGGGGCATAATTACTCTGATTGATATGTTGCTATTTTAATTAAATATTTTGGGGTATTTAGAAGGGTGTTACATAAAACATGTAACACTATACATGTAAATCATCCAACAACCAATATCAACTTAATTAAAACATTCCCTCCCGATGTTACATCTATCAGAGCATGACCCACAAGAAACTACTCTAGACTCCAAGCATAAGCTTCTACTCAACTTATTCCTCGTCACCTGAAAAATAGGCGTAAGGGTGAGTTCCTCAATCAATATAATAAGCATTATAGAACAACATGTAATGCCAAGTAATTAACACATTAATTCACCCTAATTAGACTACGCATTCAGCAACAGTAATATCCATTCAAACATCATACTCAACAGTACAATCTCCATCATATTCAATCATAACAACACAACACACAACACACATATGATACTGGAATACATCCATTCATATCATATGCCATACATTCATTATGCAATGAGACTCTATGCATGCGGTACCGACTATTTGTGAACATATAGTTCAACCTCACCGTCCAAATCCAGGCACGGCTACCAAGCTCACTAGTCCCACTCATTTGAGACATAGTGACTCACTCACTAATTCCTCACCATGGGAATTAGCTACCACCCCAAATGGGCCATGAAATGCACGCTAATCAGCTAGCATGCAAACATCAACAACAACAATCAAAATGATATACTCACTAATTCCTCACCATGGGAATTAGCTACCACCCCAAATGGGCCACAACATGCATGCTAATCACCTAGCAATGCAACATCAACAACAATCAAGAATAGACACATGCTCACACTCTAAGCCATAATACAGTCTATTCACAAACGTATACATTCACATCATCATGTATACCATCACACATTATCAACATAATTAATCACAAAAGCATATCATATCATGCCACATAATCAAACACAGTATTAGCCCGCTCTACTAATACCTATACCACTCAAAACAACGGGAAATGATCCCTACAACATCATATCTCAGCTAAGTACATCACTCAGCCTAAACAACCAAAACTGCACAACAACAGTTCAGGAAAATCCCAACTCTGCCCATACGCGTACTGCCCATGCCATACGCGTATTGCCCAAACCTGGCCAACTCCATACGCGTAATGCCTACTCTCTTACGCGTATTGCGCATTTCCTCGCCCAACTCATACGCGTACCACCTATCCCATACGCGTACGCTACGCGTAACAACTTCCCATTACGCGTACCAACAGAGACCAATTCACGTTCAAAATGCCATCTTTTCCATCCATACGCGTAAGGCTTCCCCCCATACGCGTACCAACATCTCATACGCGTATTGCCTAGTGCCATACGCGTATGACCAGAGACCAGAGCTCCCAGATCTGCAATGGCTTTCCCTGCTACGAGATCTACCCAATTCAACCTTCTACAGTCCAAATTACACAAAATAATCGTCCATATCATCTACACGAATCATATCCTATTCCTCTTCACCAATCCTAACATTATCTCCTCTAATTCCTACGAATTTCGTCAATTACAATCTAAATTTCGTTCATCCCAAAAGTTCACAAATTCAACATATATCATCCAATCAGAGGTAAAACAATGGTCTATTACTACCCAGTACATATCATCCCATAATACCCGTTAATTGATGATAAACCCCCCTTACCTGAGTTAATCCGGCAAATTCCGTTAGCTTCAAGCTTTTCCTCTTCTCTTGCTCTGCCTCTTTGTCCTTTTTCTTTCAGCCGCTTCTCTTTTCCTTTTTCACGTGAAAAAACCCTTTTTCCAAAAAATTAGGACTTTTTATTATTCCAACTTATATACTCCAATAATATTATTCCACTAAATAATTATCCCAATAATTATTATTCCAAAATAATAATAAAATAAAAATAATCCAAACATCCAATTATTCAATTAAATTAATAAATAAAATATTAATTTAAATCAAATAATTAGCTTAGTTTAATTGGGGTGTTACAACTCTCCCCCACTAAAAGAGTTTTCGTCCTCGAAAACATACCTCAAGCGAACAACTCCGGATAGGACTCCTTCATCTTACTCTCCAATTCCCAAGTCACATTGCCACCTGCTGGTCCTCCCCAAGCTACCTTCACCAAGGCAATCTCTTTACCCCGTAACTGCTTCAACTCTCGATCCTCGATCCTCATAGGTGATGTTTCAACAGTCAGGTTATCTCTCACCTGTACATCATCTACTTGGACTACATGCGACGGATCATGAATGTATCTCCTCAACTGAGACACATGAAAAACCTCATGCAAATTCGCAAGTGACGACGGTAAAGCGACACGATAGGCTACCTCCCCTATTCTCTCCAAAATCTGATAAGGACCAATAAATCGAGGTGTCAACTTCTTCGACTTCAAAGCTCGACCAACACCAGTTGTCGGAGTAACACGAAGAAACACATGATCTCCCTCTTGGAACTCAAGTGACTTCCTCCTCTTATCATGATAACTCTTCTGACGACTCTGAGCAATTCTCATCTTATCCTGAATCATCTTAATCTTTTCGGTAGTTTGTTGAACAATCTCCGGTCCAACCACAGCACTCTCACCGGACTCATACCAACACAAAGGTGTCCGACATCTCCTACCATACAAAGCTTCAAACGGTGCCATACCAATGCTCGAATGAAAACTATTGTTGTAGGTAAACTCAATCAAAGACAAATAACAATCCCAAGCACCTCCTTTTTCCAAAACACAAGCTCTCAAAAGATCCTCTAGTGACTGAATAGTCCTCTCAGTCTGACCATCAGTCTGCGGATGATATGCAGAACTCAATCTCAACTTAGTTCCCAAAGCCTTCTGCAAACCTTCCCAGAACTTCGTCGTAAATCTAGGATCTCTGTCCGAAACAATACTAGACGGAATACCATGCAAACTTACAATCTTCTCAATATATAACTCCGCTAATCTCTCCAACGGATAATCCATTCTAATCGGAATGAAATGAGCCGACTTCGTCAATCTATCAACAATCACCCAAATGGCTTCAAAATTCTTACTCGTCCTCGGTAACCCAGAAACAAAATCCATACTGATACTATCCCACTTCCACTCTGGAATAGCCAACGGTTGCATTAGCCCAGACGGCTTCTGATGCTCAATCTTCGACTTCTGACAAGTCAAACAGGAATAAACAAAACCCGCAATTTCTCTCTTCATTCCCGGCCACCAAAATAACTTCTTCAGATCATGATACATCTTCGTAGCCCCAGGATGAATACTCAAGCCACTACGATGTCCTTCTTCCAGAATACTCTTCTTAAGCTCAGTAACATCCGGAATACACACCCGATCACCAAATCTCAAAACACCATTCTCATCAACTCTGAATTCACCACCTCGACCTTGATTCACTAAAGTCAACTTATCGACCAAAAGCATATCGGATTTCTGACCCTCTCTGATCTCATCCAAAATACCACTCGTTAACTTCAGCATTCCCAATTTAACACTATTGTGAGTACTCTCACATACCAAACTCAAGTCTCTAAACTGTTCAATTAAATCCAATTCTCTAACCATTAACATAGACATATGCAATGATTTCCGACTCAATGCATCAGCCACTACATTTGCTTTACCCGGATGGTAATTCAAACCAAAATCATAATCCTTCAGAAATTCTAACCATCTCCTCTGTCTCATATTCAGCTCTTTCTGATCAAACAAATACCTCAAACTTTTATGATCACTGAAAACCTCAAATCTTGATCCGTACAAATAATGCCTCCACAACTTCAGAACAAACACTACAGCTGCCAATTCTAAATCATGTGTCGGATAGTTCCTTTCATGAACCCTTAGTTGTCTCGAAGCATAAGCTATAACCTGCTTATTCTGCATCAACACACCACCCAAACCCAACAATGAAGCATCACAGTAAACCTCAAACAGTTCCGACGGACTCGGTAATATCAGGATAGGAGCAGTAGTCAACCTTCTCTTCAACTCTTGGAAACCTTCTTCACATTTCGAGTCCCAAACAAACGCTTGCCCCTTTCTAGTCAACATCGTCAACGGTAACGCCAACTTGGAAAATCCCTCAATGAATTTTCTATAATAACCAGCCAAACCAAGGAAACTTCGAATCTCAGTAACAGACTTCGGAGCTTCCCACTTAGATACCGCTTCTATCTTAGAAGGATCAACAGCAACACCACCTCTTGAAATCACATGACCAAGAAAACTCACCTCTTCTAACCAAAATTCACACTTAGAGAGTTTAGCAAATAACTTCCTTTCTCGTAGGACTTCCAAAACCACTCTCAAATGCTCAGCATGCTCTTCTTCAGATTTAGAATACACCAAAATGTCATCAATAAACACCACAACAAACTGATCCAAGTACGGATGGAAAATCCTATTCATGTACTCCATAAATACTCCAGGCGCATTAGTCACACCAAAAGGCATTACAGAATACTCATAATGTCCATACCTCGTTCTGAAAGCAGTCTTCTGAATATCCTCAGTTTTCACACGTATCTGATGATACCCAGATCTCAAGTCTATTTTACTGAACACACTAGCACCAACCAATTGATCCATCAAATCATCAATCCTCGGCAAAGGATACCGATTCTTGATCGTTACTTTATTCAGTTGCCTGTAGTCCACACACAACCTCATAGTACCTTCCTTCTTCTTAACCAACAACACTGGTGCACCCCACGGTGACACACTCGGACGAATAAACTTCTTATCCAACAGGTCTTCCAGCTGACTCTTCAATTCAGTTAACTCAACAGCAGACATACGGTACGGAGCCATCGATATCGGTCTAGTACCAGGTACCAACTCAATCGAGAACTCAACTTCGCGCTCTGGTGGCAATTCATTCACCTCTTCCGGAAACACATCAGGAAAATCACCCACCACTGCTAGATCACCAATCACCACTTTATCTTTAGCCTCCAAAGTCGCTAACAGCATAAACAACTCTGCCCCATCTGCCACTTCCTCATTCACCTGCCTTGCTGATAGAAACAAATTCTTTCCTTCCTCAATCTCAGGAAAAATCACTGTCTTATCAAAGCAATTAATAGAAACTCGGTTAAACACCAACCAGTTCATTCCCAAGATAACATCAATCTGCACTAATGGAAGACACACCAGGTCTATCCCAAAGTCTCTACCAAAAATACTCAAGTACAACTTAGACAAACTGAAGTAGTGGTTACTGAACCCTTCGCAGGAGTATCAATCACCATACTTCCAAGCATCTTAGATATCTCTAACTTAAGTTTCACAGCACAATCCAAAGATATAAAAGAATGAGTCGCACCTGTGTCAATAATAGCTACAAGAGGAAAGCCATTAATATAACACGTACCTCGGATCAACCGATCATCTGCAAAAGTCTCAGAACCTGATAAAGCAAAAACCTTGCCTCCTGACTGATTCTCTTTCTTCTGCTTAGGACACTGTGGACTGATATGACCCAACTCTCCACAGTTGAAACAAGTCACAGTCTTCAACCGGCAATCTGCAGCCAAATGACCACCCTTGCCACACTTAAAACACTTTTTCTCATTACTGGTACACTCATGGATACGATGCCCAGCCTGACCACATCTGTAACACTTAGCAGGAGCACTAGAATCTCCCCCACTAGGCCTCTTCATCCCACTCTGCCTCTGAAAACCTTTGCCAGCTGCATACGTTTTCCACGTTCAATCTGATTCTTGCCTTTCCTATCAACCCTCTGCTGATAGCTCTCAGCTCTGGCCTTGGAATCCTGTTCGAAAATCCTGCAACAGTCAACCAAATCAGAAAACACTCTAATCCTTTGATACCCAATAGCCTTGATCTCGGGACGCAACCCGTTCTCAAACTTCACACACTTAGAAAATTCTCCGCAGCAGCCTCACTATAGGGAGTATAATACTTTGACAGCTCTGTGAACTTAGCAGCATACTCAGTTACAGACCTGTTACCCTGTTTCAATTCCAAAAACTCTATCTCCTTCTTTCCTCTGACATCCTCGGGAAAATACTTCCTCAGGAATCTCTCTCTGAACACCGCCCAAGAAATCTCAGCATTTCCAGCAGTTTCCAACTCAGTGCGGGTAGCAACCCACCAATCATCAGCTTCTTCTGACAGCATATGTGTACCGAACCTGACCTTCTGGTTATCAGCACACTCAGTTACTCTGAAGATTCTCTCTATCTCCTTCAACCACTTCTGAGCGTCATCTGGATCATATGCTCCCTTGAACATTGGAGGATTGTTCTTCTGGAACTCACTCAACTGACGAGCAGCTCCCATTCCCATAACATTCGGATTCCCTCCAAGTACTCCAGCCAGCATACCCAGAGCTTCAGCAATCGCAGCATCATCTCTACCTCTTCCAGCCATCTCTATTCTGAAAACCCAAAACAAGCTAAACAAAATAAGTACTGATAGGTTACACAACACCTATCCCGTACAGGGGAAACAGAATAATTACGACTCGACACGACCGACTATGCTCTGATACCACTAAGTAACACCCTTCTAAATACCCCAATTATTATAATTAAAATACACATATATTCATCAGAGTAATTATGCCCGAAGGGTGTCACACAATCATTTCACTACATTCATCAATTTCCTGTCATGCTATTTATTTAAATCAAAATAAGGTCTTTTGCATAATTCGCAGCGGAATCAAATTCAACATCAATGTAAAACATGTAACACTATACATGTAAATCATCAACAACCAATATCAAATTAATTAAAACATTCCCTCCCGATGTTACATCTATCAGAGCATGACCCACAAGAAACTACTCTAGACTCCAAGCATAAGCTTCTACTCAACTTATTCCTCGTCACCTGAAAAATAGGCGTAAGGGTGAGTTCCTCAATCATATAATAAGCATTATAGAACAACATGTAATGCCAAGTAATTAACACATTAATTCACCCTAATTAGACTACGCGCATTAGCACTACAGTAATATCCATTCAAACATCATACTCAACAGTACAATCTCCATCATATTCAATCATTAACAACACAACACACAACACACATATGATACTGGAATACATCCATTCATATCATATGCCATACATTCATTATGCAATGAGACTCTATGCATGCGGTACCGACTATTTGTGAACATATAGTTCAACCTCACCGTCCAAATCCAGGCACGGCTACCAAGCTCACTAGTCCCACTCATTTGAGACATAGTGACTCACTCACTAATTCCTCACCATGGGAATTAGCTACCACCCCAAATGGGCCACAACATGCATGCTAATCACCTAGCAATGCAACATCAACAACAATCAAGAATAGACACATGCTCACACTCTAAGCCATAATACAGTCTATTCACAAACGTATACATTCACATCATCATGTATACCATCACACATTATCAACATAATTAATACAAAAGCATATCATATCATGCACATAATCAAACACAGTATTAGCCCGCTCTACTAATACCTATACCACTCAAAACAACGGGAAATGATCCCTACAACATCATATCTCAGCTAAGTACATCACTCAGCCTAAACAACCAAAAACTGCACAACAACAGTTCAGGAAAATCCCAACTCTGCCCATACGCGTACTGCCCATGCCATACGCGTATTGCCCAAAACTGGCCAACTCCATACGCGTAATGCCTACTCTCTTACGCGTATTGCGCATTTCCTCGCCCCAACTCATACGCGTACACCTATCCCATACGCGTACGCTACGCGTAACAACTTCCCATACGCGTACCAACAGAGACCATTCACGTTCAAAATGCCATCTTTTCCACCCATACGCGTAAGGCTTCCCCCATACGCGTACCAACATCTCATACGCGTATTGCCTAGTGCCATACGCGTATGACCAGAGACCAGAGCTCCCAGATCTGCAATGGCTTTCCTGCTACGAGATCTACCAATTCAACCTTCTACAGTCCAAATTACACAAAATAATCGTCCATATCATCTACACGAATCATATCCTATTCCTCTTCACCAATCCTAACATTATCTCCTCTAATTCCTACGAATTTCGTCAATTACAATCTAAATTTCGTTCATCCCAAAAGTTCACAAATTCAACATATATCATCCAATCAGAGGTAAAACAATGGTCTATTACTACCCAGTACATATCATCCCATAATACCCGTTAATTGATGATAAACCCCCCTTACCTGAGTTAATCCGGCAAATTCCGTTAGCTTCAAGCTTTTCCTCTTCTCTTGCTCTGCCTCTTTGTCCTTTTTCTTTCAGCCGCTTCTCTTTTCCTTTTTCACGTGAAAAAACCCTTTTTCCAAAAAATTAGGACTTTTTATTATTCCAACTTATATACTCCAATAATATTATTCCACTAAATAATTATCCCAATAATTATTATTCCAAAATAATAATAAAATAAAAATAATCCAAACATCCAATTATTCAATTAAATTAATAAATAAAATATTAATTTAAATCAAATAATTAGCTTAGTTTAATTGGGGTGTTACACCATGCAGCAGCAGTTCCAGAACACGTTTCTGGCACCGGAGGCCCGAACTTTTCCATCGCAAGCTGATTATGCAGCTTATGCTAATTGGCCTGTGGGCAGGCCAAATTTTATGGGGGGTGCAGGAGGTAGTGCTGACCCAAATGAGGAGATGGAAGATGTTCTCGGAAGTGTAGGTGTGATGAAGAGGGAGGAGGATTGAAATTGTGGAGTTTTGAAGAGAATTGTTTGTTTGAATTTCTTGTGACTAATTCTGTTTTTTTTTTTTTGTTTTGAGATTTTGTAATGTACTTTTGGTGGCTCTAGTTCACCGTGACTTTATCCTAGCACTTTAAATTTTTTCTTCAGTATTTTTATAATTTTGCATGAGTACTTTTTGAAATTTAAGTGTGTTTTATAATCAAATTGGTCTACCAACAGTTCTAGTAATTGTTCTTACGCTTAAGTCAAGCCTAAAGCAACCAAGAGTTGTTCGCAAAGAAAGAAGCATAGGATACTCGAGTGGTGATGATAAGAATTAGTGTCGGCATTTCAAGGTACACTTTATCGCTTTCTAGACTTAACATGAGTAGGGTTGATGTTGTGTGCAAATTCCATTTCATAAATTCATTGAAGTATATGTCAGTTTTGAATCAAAATAGGACTTAACCATTTGTGAGGAAGCTTTCCATTGTACACTAAAAAAGCGGGAAAACCGAGCATTATTTGACTCATGCTTATCATGCTAAATCATGCATCAATCTAATGGTGTGGAATTTTTGAATATGATAGAGGCAATTTTTTGTGAGAAAAACCACT